>NC_142103.1:100883157-101189157 GCF_054644295.1 Miniopterus natalensis | reverse complement strand
TTCTGTAATTATTTTTTCTTTTTCTTTTTAAATTGAATCTTTTTAAAAAAAAATATATCTGTTGATTTCAGAGAGAGGAAAGGAGAGGGAGAGAGAGAGATAGAAACATCAATGATGAGAGAATCATTGATCGGCTGTCTCCTGCACGCCCACAACCCGAGCATGTGCCTTGACCGGGAATAGAACCCCAATTGTCTGGATCCTAGGTTTATGGTCAACTGCTGAGCCACACCCGGCCAGTTGTAATTGTTTTTTTAAATAGGTTTTCAATGTCTTGGTCTCTTTCCTCTCCTTCTGGCACCCCAATAATATGAATGTTGGGCCTCTTGAAGTTGTCCCAGAGGCTCCTTATGCTATCTTCATATTTCTGGACTCTTTTTTCTTTTTGCTCTTCTGGTTGGGTGTTGTTTCCTCATGTTCCAAATTGCTGATTTGATTCTCAGCGTCCTCTACTCTACTGTTGATTCCCTGTAAATTATTCATTTCAGTTCGTGTAGCCTTCATTTCACATTGGTACTTTATGATGTCATCGATTTTCTCAATTATTTTCGTCATACTCTTACTAATATCCTTGAACATCCTTATAACCATTATTCTGAACTCTGTATCTGTTAGCTTGCTTGGATCTATTTCATTTAGTTCCTTTTCTAGAGATTTCTTCTGTTCTTTCCTCTGACATTTCTTTGCCTCCACATTTTGGCTGCTTTCTGGTGTTTGTTTCTATGTATTAGGTAGAGCTGCTGTGTCTCCTGGAATTTGTAGAGTGGCTTTGTGTAGTAGGTGTCCTGTAGGGTCCAGTAGCTCCGCCTTCCCAGTCCCCTGAGCTGGGCCTTCTAGGTGCTCCCCTGTGTGGGCTGTATGCACTGTCCTGTTGTAGTTGAACCTTGGTTGCTGTTGGTGTCCCTGGGAGGAACTGACCCCCAGGCCAATTGGCTGTGAGGACCCGCTGCAGCTACAGCCAAAGAGCTGCTGTGCTGGAGACACCCCCATGGAGCAGGATTTACTTCAGTGGGGCTTTGGTGTTCACCAAGTGTGCCCCTTGAGTGTCACTCGTGGATGTGGCAGGGTTGTAATCCAGCGTGGTCGAGTCTGACCACCGGGTGCACTGTCTCTGGGGCCTCCCGGGAGGTGCATAGTCAGTTTGTGCCAGTGCCTTGCCCAGGGCCACCCAGCATGAGCTACACAGCAAACCGTAGTTGGCTGCTCCTTGTGCTGGGCTTGGAGGTGCCCAGGAGAGGCCCAGCTATGAGCCAGTGCAGCTGCCGCTAGTGCCAGGCCTGGGGCCGCTTATCAAGCCGCATGGGGCAGTTGCTGCTTGTTTGAGAGATTTTAGGAAAGTCCTAAGCATGAGGCTGGAGAAGCCACTTGCACAGAAAAGTCCCTGGAAATGGCCTGGATGAGCTGCAGGCGGGGAGGGGCGGGGCCTCCGGGAATCACGGGGCGGGGCCAACGGTGAGTCAGGTGCTGGCGATTCAAACATGGCGCCTGCCTGCGGGCTGTGCGGGGAGGACTCGCCACAGGAGCCATGGCCTCCGCCAGCCCTTCTGCCCGGGAGGAAGCCGCCCTCCGCCTCTCGCCCGGATCTCAGGCAGGTTAGTCCCTCCCCGAGTGTCCCGGGTCCTTTCAGGCTGCTCCCGGCGCTGGGCTCAGAGGGAGCGTCCGAGTGAGTCCGCGCCGGGCCCTTGAGAGGAGCTGCTGGGGCTCCTGAGGCCTCCGCGACCCTCAGGGACAGTCCCCGCTGGGTTCACAGCCCGGAGTTGTGGGGATGTCTCTTCCCGGCCCTGGAGCCCTGGGCTGGGGCCTGCTGTGGGTCTGGGACCCCTGCTCCTCCGGGAAACCCCCGCCGCCGAGATTCCCTCCCGGGTTTCCCCGCGGCCCCGGGTGTGGGCCGGGCCGCGTCTCCGGGATCCAGCCCTGCCCCGCCCGCGTCTCCCCCTCCTCCCGTCTCGGTGCTGCCTCAGCTCCCTGGTTGCGGGGCTTCTGTTCAGCCGGATCTCAGGAGGCTCTGAGTGACAGTGGTTCTGTGTTTTAGTTGTGATTGTGATGTGGTTGCCGGAGGCGGCGGGTGCAGCTGTTACCTACGCCGGCGTCTTGTTTCCTTCCTCCCAAATTAACTTTAAGAGAGATTGAAACAGCTCACTACAGGTAGGCAGAGAAATCAGCAACGAGGGTGATAGAGCAGACAGGGCTCTCCCAGTTTCCATGACTGTTATGAGGAGCTGTAAACACAGAGCCTACTGTGTTCCCTTCCAGGGAACCTTTAAGGTCATTGTATGCAAGTGGACAGTTTCACCTAATTCAGGGGCCAGGACAGCAGCCAGGAAGCCAGAGAGACCTTCAAAACATTGAAGAGTATAGTAGAACCCGCTGCCCAGGCTCCAAGGACAATCCCCAAAATTCCAAGTTGATAGAATATGAAATCCAGAGTAGCTTTCGGCAATACTGAGAGGCCTGAGCATTTAGATTTACAGTTGCAGGTAAGTTCCAAATGGAAGCACCATACAGGCTCTCCAAGCAGCATTTCAACTTTTCCTCCAGATTTAGGGTGACCAGTTCACCCCAGCTCACCTGGGCCTCTTCCTTTTCCAGCACTGAAAGTTCCACACCTAGAAAGCTCTCAGTCCTGGGCAAACCTGAATGGTCGGCCATCTTACAAAAGATACACCCCCAGTCTAGGTTGCCCTGACTACCCAATTGATGGATAATGGAGAAGGAGAAGTTAGAGAGAGATTTGAGAGAGGGAGTTTAGCTCTCTCTTGATGAAAAAGTCCCATAACAACCCCCCCTGAAGTCAGAATAAAAGAGTTTCTAATTCTCTGCTCACTGATGGTACAGCACCCAAGCTAACAAAATGGTAGGCAACAGCTACATGTGGCTACTCAGTTCTTGGGATGTACAAGTCTGATTGAGATGTGCTGGGGGAAATCTATTGTAAAACAACTTCCCGATTCAAGGACTTACTCCCCCCCAAAAAAAGAGAATGAAAGTTTCTCATTAATACAGGGTGGGACAAAAGTAGGTTTATAGTTGTGAGTATGCAAAACACAGTTTATTATATTCTTATTTAATTATTATATTTTCCATATGAAAAACTTCAAACCTACCTTTGCCCCACCTTGTCTGCTTTATATGGATTACATGTTGACATGATAATATTTTAGATATTCTGAGTTAAATACATTATTAGAATTAATTTCACCTGTTTCTTTTTACTTTTTTAAAAAAAATATATCTTTATTGATTTCAGAGAGAGGAAGAGAGAGAGAAAGATCAATGATGAGAGTCATTGATTGTCTGCCTCCTGCATGCCCCCAACTGGGGATGGAGCCCACAACCCGGGCATGTGCCCTGACTGGGAATCGAACCTCGATCATCCTGGATTATAGGTTGATGCGCAGCTGCTGAGCCACGCCCTGTCGGGCTCTTTTTACTTTTAATGTGGCTGTTAAAATTTTTAAATTAGCGCTAGCCAATTTTGCTCAGTGGTTAGAGCGTCAGCCCTCAGACTGAAGGGTCTCAGGTTTTATTCTGATCAAGGTCACTAACCTTGGTTTGCAGGCTCAATCCCTGGCCTTGGTCCAGGGGTGTGAGGGAGGCAACCAGTCAATGTGTTTCTCACACATCGATGTTTCTCTCTCTCTTCCTCCCTTCCACTCTTTCTGTAAAGCAATGGAAAAAATATCCTTGGGTGAGGATTTAAAAAAAAAATTAAATTACATGTATGGCTCACACTATTTCTCTTGGTTTCTATGGTTTAATTAACTAAAATTATGCAAGTCATACAAAGGCCTTGGAGGAGGTGTCTAGTGGGAACTGCGTTGCCTTGTAGGTGTTGCCTTGGGACTGTTTAAGGCAGACATACTGCCCAGAACACACTCATGCTTTCTCGTGACCAGTGATTCCAGGCCAAGCTACAGCACACATAAAAATGACACTGATGAGTTCGTTATTCTGAACTTATGGCCAAATGGGCCGCTGGCTCTTTCCATATAGTTTGAATCTTTTATGACCAGGAAATACGAAACACATTTTTAAAAACAGTAACTAATACAATCCAAGTTATTTTTTTAAACTTTTGGATATTGAGCAACTTTTGGCTCTCCAAAGATGGTAATGACGGTAATGCCTTATGTTTGTATAAATTTTTATATTTTCCAAGTTCCTTACAGTTTCGCTTTCTTTATTTCCATTTGAATGTGACTAGATGTCCCCTGAAGCAATCTGAGCTGTTGCTTTGTGCACATTTTATGGGCCAGGGCTGTCCCAAGTCTTCTCAATCCTACTTAGTGTTCTTTTGGCTACATCAGTGGTGTGATGGAGCCAGATCCTACCCACTCGTGAAAGCCAGTCAGGCACATCTCTTCACAACACAGCATTCACATCACAGTGGTGGCTTGAAATTAGCCATGGTGTGAGTATTTATACCACGCTAATTGGCAAATGCTACAAATCAGGTTTGTTTATTCTGTTGTTTTTTTGGGGAGCCAGTTATTAAACATGTAGTGGCACACTACTAGGTATATATCCAAAATTAGAGAACTTCAGGATTGGAAGACATGAGTTAGAAAACATGGGCAAATACACAAATTCCCTGAGTTCAAGAACTGAATTCTATAGAGATAAGAGTCTTTTAAAGTCAAATGAGTCATGCTATCTTCCGTTTGTACAGTATAAGAAAATGATGATGCTCCTTGTTTATCTAGATAAGGCAAGGCCAAAATTATTTAAATCTGAGGCAGCACTCCTTCAGAAAAATGGAAATCACTCTCCCAGCTCTAACACAATTGTTTGCTTTTGTCTTTCTGCATTCTCTCCCTATCTCCCCCCCTTCCTCCCTCCCCTTCTCCCCTTCCCCTCCTCTCTCATTCTATTCCTCTTTCTGTGTATCTTTTTCTGCCTTTGTATGCGTGTCTTGTAGGGGAGGAAAAGTAATTTTCTGAATTCTTAGCTGAGACTCTTATAATAGAAACCATTAACAAGAGAAAAACAAACAGAAGCTTATTAGCACTACACCTCACATATACTTGGGCGACACCCAGGGAAAATTGAGTAACTTCCTGAGGTGGCTTAGAATCCAGGCTTAAATACCATCTTAATAGGAAAAGGGGAAGAGAGATGTAGACCTCTTAGGGGAGAGGAAACACTCTTTAGGAGAGAAGAACAGACCCTTAGAAGAATAGATGGGAGGTTTGATAGTTTGTGACAAAGTTTATGTGGGTAAGGTGTCAACGTCTAGTCTCCTCTCCTGTGACAAGAGTCAATGTTCCCTAGTTGATGGCACTCTTGGGATGGAGGTTTATGACCATTGAGTTCTTTTGGAGGATCTATCTTGAGGAAGATAAGGGGAGTTCAGAGAAAGTCTCACCCTGCATTTGCTGTTTTTCAAGTGCTCACAGCTCAAAATAATCGATATACCAAAGCAGCATATTTTGGGGTGGCTTGTCCTGAACTCCTGCAGTAATATTTTGGTGGCACACTCTGCTGCCCTTCAGTCTCTATCATACATACACAAATACACCATTTTTACTACATAGGTCACTATGAGATAGAGCTAGAAACTCAAGAAACCAAATAACACCAATGCAACGCCTTCATCCAATAAAAGCTGGGATAAAATGCTTCATCTTCTTCAATGGAAAAACAATCAAGCACTAAATTCACTGGTGAGAGGGAAATCTTTGAAACCAGTAACGAAAGGAGATATTGGAGGTAAAAATCTGTATATACCTAAAAAGGAAATCACTTCAATCATCTGCAGTTGTCTTATATCAAATCAAGCCCACTTTTTCTCAATTAGTTCATTATTTTCCAACAAGAGAGCCAGATTAGATAATCACATGGATTTCAGATTGTGCTTACTAACTAAGGTTTCTTGGCAGTCACTTGAAAATTGCTGCTCTAAGACAAGTTATTCTAAATGAGAGCCTTTGGGGGGTCATTTTCTTCTCAGTTATCCCCTCCTTTCCCACACATCAATAAACTAAGCAAAATGCTTACCAGATGGTTCTAACTCTGAACATTGGTTAATTCTCAAGTTCACATTATTAGCCTAGATATCAGTTGATGCTGAAAAAAATCAACCAAGAACCAGAGGTCTCAAACTGTATGCCATCAGTCCATAAATGTATGGCCAAATGTTTTATTTAAAAAGCTAGCATTGAAAAATTAGGAGATTTTCAGTAAAAATACAAATTTGGGGATTTCTTTTTTTCTTTTTAAACAATGGTTTGTTGATTTTTAGAGAGAGAAGAAGGGAGAGGGAGAGAGAGAGAAACATCCATGTGAGAGCAAAACATCGATCGGCTGCCTCCTGCACTCCCCCGACTGGGGATTGAGCCCGAAATCTGGGCATGTGCCCTGACTGGGAATTGAACTGCAATCCTAGGTCGACACTCAACCGCTGAGCTACGCCCGGCTGGGCCAGTACTGTTATTTTTATATTTCTGACTCCTGTACCCCCATTCCTAAACTTCTTAAGAAATGGTAACAGTGTGATTCTAATTGTCTAATAGCAATCACTTATCTAGTGCTTCCCAAATGATGACACTGTTCCAATTGTTTACTCTCAGACTACTTATGGTGAGACTGCAGGATTTGGGGTTTTTTTGAAAGGTAATGTGGTACCTGTGCTGTATATTACCAGAGACCACCAGTAGGGTCAAGGGCAACACCAGAGGGTCAAATGCATGCATATTTCTGCAGCTATGTACACGAATGTTCACACAAAATGGGAAAAATAAAGACGATAAACAGCTTTCCATCAGTACACATCATATGTTGCCACCAAAGGAGTTATGAGAAAGCTTTTGGCTCACAGAACTTTTGATTGCAGAAGGCTGGATGGGGGCGGTGGATCCGGAACTATAATTCTGGATCATGGCTGGGTTAGGGGACCTGTTGGGAACAAAAGCCACTGAACATAGCAGGTTTTGAGATGTTGAAAAGCCACATGATGTACCTTATTCCTTTAGCTCCTATCAGTTTTGGGTGATAGATGCATTTTTTTATTCCATTGCAGGATTGCAAACTTAAATGTATCCAAGGCAATGAATGGAGCTCTGCCTACTCTTACTTTAAAGGAACACCTGCCCTTTGTGTCAGCTTCTGACTCTTTAAGGAAAATTCTAGCACTGGCTGGTGTGACTCAGTTGGTTGAGCATTGTCTCTGCACCGAAAGGTTGCCAGTTCAGGTTGCTGGTTGTTTCTCTCTCTCTCCCTCTCCCTCACCCTCTCCCTTCCTCTCTCTGAAATCAATAAAGATATATTTTTTAAAAAATGACAGTATTGTGGCTAGAAGTGGAATACAAGTGCTGGCCCTTGGTGACTCCTTGGTGGCAAGAAGAGGGAAGGAGTTTTAAGCACAAGGTAGTCTAATATCCCATTTTAAGGTGCTTGCTATACTGGGTCTGTGATGTAATCAACACACAGACCCCACCATTGCCCAAAGCATTCAGTAAAGTCTATTTTAAACAGAACTTTGAGTTGGGAGCACTACTTGGATGGAAAAGGAAGCAGAAAAGAGTGACCATGAGCAGGGAGAGGTAAATAGCAGAGAGAGTCCATGGATTCAGCAGACCCAGGAGTGTTAAAAGGGGGGGATGCTGGGCTTTCAAAATTATATGTGAACTTTCACATCAGCCTTATAAAGCAAGCTGGAAGATCAGGGGACTTCTGATGCTGACACTTGGATTGTTCGTGCAAATAGCCTCATTTTAGAACCAATGCCACCATGTGTGTAAAAACTTTAATATTTCCACCTCACCTCACTGAAGGATCATCCCCCCTCCTTAGTGCTTTGAAAGCACTTTAAACATATTTACCTCTACCACTGACCTGGGTTACAAATATTTATATTATATACATGTTTGTGTGTATATACATATATATATGTTTTAATATGTGTGTGTATCCATATTTTTTATTTTTCTGAACTAAGATAAAAGTTTCTCAAGGCAGATAAAATTTCTTCATTTTTTTTTAATCTTTGTTGCTCCAAAAATCTCATGCAGTGCTGAGAACACACTTAATGTTTGTCAAACAACTTACAAAGTCGCTTGACTCAGCCCATCTTCATTTCACTCTCCCTCATCTGCGTGGACCAGAAAGTCTAGCCCCTGAAGCACTGAGGGCCTCTCTAGCTAGTAATGGTCAAGGCCACGTAAATCAAGCTGGATCTGCCTTGCTAGCAGCTCCCTAAGGTCCCAGATTATTTTATCCGTCCCATCTGGTAATGATCTTATTATAAAAGAGCTCCACAAAGCATGGGTCTGTCTTTTAGGGCCTTCAGTTTGCATGGTGATCAACTCCAGTGGTTTCCGTGGTTCTTCCTCTGATTCCTTTAGTCCCTTCTCTTGTTGTAACTCCACTTTATCCCTTCTCCTCCTTAAGAACTTTCTTTAACATTTTCTGTTCCTTTTGTCCCCATTACATCTCGTCCACTCTTGTTTAGTCTCTTTGCACATAGTTCCTGGTCCAGTGCAAAAAATTCATCCTTAAGAGTGACATTCACTCATTCATTGCTTTATGTAGCAAGTGTTCAGCACCTACCTTGTGCTGATGATAAGAGCAAAAAACATAGACCTGGTCCCTGCTTTCATGAAACTTACAGTTGCACAGGGGAGTCAAGCACTAAGCAGATAAATATATATACAAATGGGTGTGTGATTGCCAACCCAATAAGAAAGAAACAGAAAATCTTCTGGTGAAGGGAGCTGATCTAGACTAGGGGGTTGGGCTAGGCTCGCTTGAGGAAATGACATGTGAACTGAATTACAGAGAGTAATTAGGAGAAAGGACTCCAGACAGAGGGAAGACTGTGTGCTTAGGCCCTGAAGCAAACAGGAGAAAAGCATGACTAAAGAACTGAGCAGTCAGTGCGGTCTGGACCCATAGAGCAGGACAGTGCGGGAATGGGCCAGGCGCCACCAGCTCTTACTGTCACGCTGAAGATGACTATAAGTGAGAACGCTCACATGGACCGCAAGAGAGTACAGTGGTAACACACATACAGCTACTGAATAGCACTGCTCACTCTGGAAGGAAGAGCTACTAGAGAATAGAGACTCCCTTTGTGTATTTGTTTTCTATATAATTACCACAGATTTGCTTTCCTCCTTGTGTGAAGGGAGACTGTAGAAAATTATCGAACTTGCTTTAAAAATGTTCTGTTTGTTCTAGTGTGTTAGAAGTGCTCAGTAGGAAAAAGGTTTAAAACCCACTTGGCACCCTTTTAAGAGTCAAGTGGCCTGAGCAGACTAAAATTACAGACCCTAGCAAAACGGAGACTCCATGCTGATTGCCTATTGATCAAGGAAGAGAGAGAGGAAGTAAGCAAGTTATTAGCATCTTTGCTAAAATAGTTTCTTTTCCTGGCTGGAAGGTAGTTAGAACAAGATGACACTCGAGCATTTTATGTATGTAGCAGGACTGTGGTGCGGTTTGGTGAACGCTAGAGCTGGAAGATCAACAAACCCACGTTCCCTGACGGTGATCAAGCCATGCAAAGCAACCCTTCCACTTCTGAAGATGTGCCAGGGAGGAGATCCTGGCAGAAAAATCTGATCGTGTCAAAGAATATTTTAATTTCATAGCTTCTGCTGATTCTTTGTGCTGCTGGGGCTTAACATTTGGTGTTAGAGGCAGTTTTATTTATGGCATTGTCTAGCTATGCAGAGTATGGCCCTAGAGCTTGTATGTGGGAAACAAAGCTGCCCTGATTAATAAAGTTAAAGTCAGTCACCAATGAGGGCAAGGAACATCCTTAAATGTATCTGAAATATTGTCTACAATCGACATTGTTCATCCTTAGGAGACATGTTTTGTTCAAGAGCAATTTTTAAACATATTTTCTCAATTACAGTTTACTTTCAATATTATTTTGTATTAGTTTCATGTCAACACTATAATGGTTAGACAGTCATGTACTTTGTAAAGTATTACCCCTGATATTTCCCTGAAATCTCCAGTACGCACCTGGCCCCATACATAATTACTACAGTACTATTGACTATATTTCCTCTGCTGTAGTGCAAGAACTATTTTTATCTTATCCTGGTGGAGGGTGTCACATGAGTGCCAAAGTTCATTCCAAACTGTCCCACTAAGGCCCTGCACCCTCCTGTGCTATTATTTAAATGGAGAAAGTCAGATTTGAGGAAACTATTGTAGATTAGTATATTTTATATATGGTTACCCAGGTAGGAAAGGGCGATGGATCCTAAGAATAAAGCAAACCCTATGGATAAGGGAATAAAGCAAACCCTATGGATAAGGGACATGCAGAATACAAAAAGAACTAGAGACTTTATTATGTTTTTTTATTGATTTCAGAGAGAGGAAGGGAGAGGGAGAGAGATAGAAACATCATGATGAGAGTGGCTGGGATTCATGCAATAAATAATTAAAAGAGGGCTCTGAGGATGGAAGGGGAAGGAAGTTTTCATCTGAAGGTTCAACTGGAGAAGGATTTGTTTCCAAGCTCATGCAGTTGTTGGACTCAGTTCCTTGTGGGTTGCTGGACAGAGCGCCTCGGTTTCTTATGGGCTGTTGGCTGTGACTGGAGGCTGCCCCCAGCTCCTACCTGTGTGTTCCTCTCCATGTGACAGCATACAACATGGCAGCTTGCTTCTTCAAAGCCAGCAAGGGAGAGTCTCCTAGCAAGACATTAAAGTCTTCTGTAACACAATCACTTATGTGTAATCACATACATCCCATCGCCCTTGCCATACATAGCCTATTGTTTAGAAACAAGCCACGTGTCCCACTTATACTCAAGGGGAGGGGATTATATAAGAGTGGGAACACCAGGAGGTGGGGATCATGAGGGCTACCCTAGAATCTGTCTGTCCCAAGTAGAAAAGAAGCACAACCTTAAGCTATTGCTGGCCATTAACATTTTAGCTGTAGCAGTTTGTCAATCAAGAAGCACAGATGACATGCAGAATACAAAAAGAACTAAAGACTTTATTAAGTTTTTTTATTGATTTCAGAGAGAGGAAGGGAGAGGGAGAGAGAGAGAAACATCATGATGAGAGAGAATCATCAATTGGCTGCCTCCTGCATGCCCCTTACTGGGGATTGAGCCCAAAACCTGGGCGTGTGCCCTGACCAAGAATCTAACTGTCACCTCCTGGTTCATAGCTCGACACTCAACTACTGAGCCAAGCCAGCTGGGCATAAGACTTTTGTTATATGGATCAAGACACAACCTATTCACAGGAGAACAGTTAACGCTATGCCAACTTAAATAATAGCTGTATCTGAATTCTTTTTATTTAAAAAATAAAAGCATTGGAAAAGAAGGGCAATACAAAAATGAGGGAAGGACTGAAGCTCTGGGAAGGGTCCAGAATTGGTTGAAAATGAATGAGAAAACAACAAGGAGAGAGATACTCAGACTCACCTCCCCTCTGAAGATAGAAACATGCTGTCACAACTCTGACCTTTCTGGCTCTTAGATCCAATTTGTTCTTGCCCTGATTTTGTCTGACTTCCATGCTCTGATGGTATTGTTCATCCATGCTGTGAAGTGGACCCTGCTGCCCACTGCCTGGCTCTGATCCCGTTTCACCTTAATTTGGGTAAGTTATTCACACTCTCTTTGAATGCTTACGGACTGTAAAATAGGATGATAATAACACCTACTTCAAACAGTTGATGGAATGGAACAAGTCACAATTTGGAAAGCACCAAGAACTACACCCAAGCACAGTAAACGCTTCGTTAATGGGAGCTACTACTATTGTTCTTAGAATGAGTATTGATTGGGTGCCTATTATGTGTACAGTTAGGCCATCTCTTTCACCAGTTATTCTAGAACCACTTGCAGATTTCATCACACGTGTCCCTATGTGACAGTGCCATTGTGATGGCCTTAGTAATGCAGTACTTGGCTGTCTTGATTTTTTTTCCCCTCTTAATAAAAATCTGACTCATTGCATCATAAAGTTCTATATTGATCTAAAATTACTGTAATTTGTTGCAACAGCACTTAGTAGATGTGGTTCAGCCGATTTATTTCCTCTCTTCAAGAAGAAAGAGTAAGATCCACAGTCCCTCGCCTATCATTAGGCGTGTAGTCAGCCTCTTCTGAATGCCTGACCTGTAATGGAAAACCACTCACATCCACGGCGGTAGTCACCCCTTCTGCATTCTGACCATGAAATTCAACCTTATATTTATCCTTCATTTTCTGTCTCCCTTATATTTAAAACCAGAGTCATGATAATGGTTCCGGAAGTTTAAAACATTTAGTCATAGTAACCCCTCGGGCCTAAAGAAAGCTATGAAATATGATGCTCATTACTCAGTTTGGGGATATATATAACTCCTGACATAGCACCTCACTGCTCAATCTGGTAGCTCTCAGATTACATTCTCAGCTATATTTTTGCCTTTGCTTTACAGAATCCCTCATCTATTGCATCTCCGCAAAGATCAGTTTAAAGCAGTTCTTTTCAAACTTTAATGTGTACACAGTCCCTGGCACTCTAATTGAAGTTCAGATTGTACTTCAGTAGGTCTGGGGTGGGGCCCGAGATTCTGCATTTCTGACAGCTCCCAGGTAATGCCCAGGCTGCAGGTCAAAGGATTTAAAGGACAAATGCCAAGACCAGTTACAAAATCAGACTTAGATGAGTCTCTTGAGAGATTCCAAACTACTCTCAGCTGTGAAGTCAGTGCTCAGTGCTTGAAATTCAATCCTGGCTGCTCTGTGAGTACCACCTGTCATGGTGTTGCCTAAACGAAGATGTCCTATGGGTGGTGGACCTGAGAAAGGGTGTTGGCCTCATCTGTAATCAGCCTTTTAAAAGCAAAAGCTGTCTTCAAGTCAAAGAGGATTCGCGTCCTATTTATGGTTGTAAAATTTGGGGTTTGGGGGTGAGAGGGTGAGGAGGATAAGAAGAAATTATATCATTGATCTTGTATTTATGCTGGGAAAAGATTATGCATCCTATCCCCCAGCTCTGATCCTCAGATTGTGTTTCCTGAGGGCATGTTTTTTCACCTTCTGCCAAGAACCACAAATGAGCACAGATGGGCTGAGATGGCTTTGAGCTTTGAGCTTTAGAGTCCATACTAAGTGATTGAAAAAAATGCCCTATCAGATCAATGGATTGAATAGTTTGTGTAACACACATTACTCGGCCCCAACCAGAGTTCCTGATTCAGTAGGTTTGCCTGAGAATTTGTGTTTTGTTAAGTTTTCAGGTGATGTTGTTGCTGCTGGGCCAGATGCCACACTCTGAGAACCTCTGAGTTTATTATCTTTAGCATTCTGTAAAAGTGGACTTTCTTATGAGCTCTGAATGTCTAAAAAGGAAGATGAATGGGTATGTGGTGGGTCTAATGAATACCAGGCCTTTTTCATAAATCTTGGTCAAAATGAATAGGAGCAGAAAAGCAAGACTGAGATGTGACTTTGGGATATGAATCAGGGAGAAACCCCAGTTGCAAAACCTGTTCCTTCTTGCAGGTACTACATTGAAAGTCAGCTAGCAGAAAGAGGCAAATTATTCTCTTCTTTGAAAACTTTAATTAACAATTACTTGACATTGCTCAGACACTCAAGCTGGCTTTACTAGCTGTTTTAGGTATGAAAACTGTGAAGCAGGGGAAGTCAGAAGGAACAAGCCCTGAGAGGTCTACAGCTTGGTGGCAATGAGAAATCAAATATATTCTGAAAGTAGAAAGCAAAAGTGCACATAACGAGAGATTGACAGCTGATGAGTCTAGCAAACAGAGTCCTTGGTGAACTCATGTTTTCATGTTTTCTATTTTCTTAATGGCTCCCTATCCTTCGAGCCTGCCACTCTATGGCAAAGAGAAAGCATGCTAACAACAGCTTGAACTATCTCTCTTATGTCCTTGCAGCTTAGCAACCTCAGCCAAAAAAGAGTTTCTCCTTCCCTATAGTTGAAACTTAAGACCAGGAATTGGCTTTGGTGGGACTGACTTTGGTCAGTGCCTGTCCTCAAGTCATTCACTCCCATGGATAGAATTTCTGGGATTGTCCCTGGTTTCTTGGGATGGTGTCAACCTTACCCAAACCCCTTGGACTGGGAGTGGCGAAGGAGTGGTCCCTAGAAGACAACCAGGAGGAATGGAAGCTGGGAAGTGCAACCACAGAGATCTACTTCAGCCTCTCTTCACCGGGGAATGGGACACTACTGCTTTCTTGAGAGTCAGGAGCAATGTGTCCCATGCTAGCTTTCATTTTCAGAATCCTCAGATTTGGGGCCAGCATATAAGGGCTCTGAATGGAAAGACAATGAGAAAGAGCCTGGACATTTCTGTTCCTAGTGGAGAGCTAATAGCAAGGTTTTAGAGATGTATAATGGTGTAATGAAGTAGTGTATTTTGAAAGAATTAATTGAATTGGTTTTATAAGGAAGCTTAAAAAGCAGGGAAACCATTTGAGGGACTACTGAAACAAGTCAGAAGTAAGATGCTGTGGAAAAGGGCCAAGATGCTCACAGGAGGAAAAGTACTTGGTAGACAATCTTGTGACTCTAGGAAATCGGTAGACATGTTAGAGACAAATGTCAGCTCCATGCATTCACTCTCCTGCGCCGGAGTTGACCTGCAGCAGGTTTAGATCTTCCTGGCTTGGCTGGGAGAACCACCACTCAACCAAGTTCTGCTCATCAGTCTTCCAAGGGCACTTTTACTCCCTTCTGCCCCCAAATTCCAGTCTCCTATTCCTGAGTGTTGGCCCAGGCTCAACCTGCATCAGTAATGTGTATAAGCTTCTGTTCCATTTCTGCCCTGCAGAGGTGTGTACCTTATTTTAAGTATGGCCTTATGTTTATTTCATTTTATTTTTGTATAACTTAATTTGGAGCTGAGGAGTCCTCAAGCTACAAACCTAACAATGCCATCTTGACCAAAAGTTTGCACACTTGTTCATCTTAAAAATTTTCCCAGGCATTTCATGATATGTTCTAATCCTGCTTGCCCAGTATTGCTGCTTTGTCTCTTTCAATAGTAAAGGGAGCCCGGCCGGGCGTGGCTCAGCGGTTGAGCGTCGACCTAGGATGCAGGCGATCGGGGTTCGATTCCCGGTCAGGGCACAGGCCCGGGTTGCGGGCTTGCTCAGTGACTCTCTCATCATTGATGTTTCTGTCTCTCTCTCTCTCCCTCTCCTTTCCTCTCTCGGAAATCAATAAAGATATATTTTTTAAAAAAAATAGTAAAGGGAAAAGTAGAGAAACTAAGTAGTAAAGTGAAATGTGTATGTTTTACTTTATTAAAAATAGTTGGACAACTTATTTTATACACATAAGTTCTAAAAATTAGCATGATTAGAACCAGAGCTATAACAGATGATGGTAAAGTAATTTTTAAAGAAAACTCTATGAATTGTGATTAATTTTGCTGTCAGGGTAATAAGGAGGACATGCAGAATTTTACTAAAAATATGACAAGCTTATGATTTTTATTAGTGGAAGAATGAAACCAGTGTAGTGTGTCCTGGGAGGGGAGGGATAAGTGCCAGTCAATACCACCATTGAGTTTGTTTCTTTCATCATCATTCAATAGCAGGTCTCACTATGTGATTTTCAGACGGGTACTAAAAGGGGCATAGTCCCATATCTGCTGGTAGTGCTTGACTGCTGTCCCATTGCATCCCCATTAGTGCCTTTGGCTTTTGCTGTCTGGTTCCACAAGATGTTGACGTGGGTGAGCCTAGATGGAGGAAAAACTGGATAGGTTATATCGTGGGTGTACTTTTGCAAATGTGGTATTTCAGCAGCCTGGAGAATTACCAAGGCAAAAGAGATGACTCTGCAGGCAAATTTAATTGCTTTTACAGAATGAGCAATTCCAAATTCCAAGCGTCAGATAAGGTTCTTATCTAATTCCTCAGGTGTTTAAACTGACTATTTTCACTTGGAAGTCTTAGCTTAGAGGAAAGAATTAGAGCTGACTTTTCGTTTCTTGAAGTTTTTGGGGTTTTTTAATTACAGCGATGCTAGAGGCTGAAAAAATATCAAAACAGTGGTTTAGAAATTATAAAATTCAGGCCCTCTGTTTTTTTTGGTTGTTCGTTTTAAATATATCTTTATTGATTTCAGAAAGAGGAAAGGAGAGAGAGAGAGAGAGAGAGAGAGAGAGGTAGAAACATCAATGATGAGAGTCACTGATTGGTTGCCTTCTGTACACCCCTGACTGGGCATCGAGCCCGCAACCCGGGCATGTGCCCTGACCGGAAATCGAACCCCGATCGCCTGGATCCCAGGTCAACGCTCAACCACTGAGCCACGCCCGGCCGGGCAAGCCCTCTGCTTGTTGAATTCATCCATCTTGTCTTCTAGGGTAGCTTATTAAAAGAGCTTTCAGTCCATTTTCTGTGGATATATCTGTCTTTAATTATATCAATAACTATACCAGTGACTCTCAACCAGGGATAATTTTGCCCCCCAGGGGACACTTGGGAATGTCTGGAGACATTTTTGGCTGTCACAATGGGGCAAGGGGGATAGTGCTACTGGCATCCAGTGGGTAGAGGCCAGGGATGCTGCTAAACATCCTACAATCCACAGGATAGCCCCCACCAAAAAGAATTATCCAGCCCAAAGTGTCAAGGTTGAGGAACCCTAATCTACAGATTTAATTCATATAGGAAAACTATAATAGGAACGAATAAAGCACCATTACTTCTTAGAAGTTCATATCAGAAATCTAGCCACTAATGATCTAGTATTGTTTTCTCTTTCTTTGTAAAAGTCTTTAAATCATTTTTACAGCAGACATTGGAATACATTTACTCCCAGTTCCACTCATTTACGCAGAGAGGGACACCTTGGGGATTCAGTTAGCTTATTCCTAGGCTGAGGAGAATCAGGACAACAGATCTCAGGTTTGGGGGCCCACAGATGCTTGAATGAGTGTCCCCAGGGTACAACTTGAGAGTCACCGCAGGGGTCCAGCTGGGGATGGGGCTCCTGGCTGGGACTAGACAGGTCAGGATCTGAGGCACAGTTGGCTCATAATGAGCCCTGCCTCCTTGATAGTTAGAAAAGCCAGCAGTCCCATTGCTTCCACCTCCTACACCTCCAGGGGACGTGATGATTTGGGTACATTTTTCCCCCTTTATGCTTATTTTGATTGTCACGTGAATCAAAGTGTCGGGAGGGAGGAAACACAGGAAATTCGAAGGCAGTGGAACCTAAGTTATTTTTTCCTTAGGCTCCAGACTCCATAGTGTCCCTTCTGAGAACTGCATCCTAGAGCAGAAATTCTAGCCCCAGTGCTGCCTTGGAAGAGAAAAATCTCTCCCATGGTTCATGAGTATAAACAGGGGCCACTCTGCCGATGCCAACACAATGCTGTAGCACAGAGTCGGGACAGGCAAGTCTGTTTCCCTGGGGAAAGTTACGCCTGCCTTCCGTGGACATTGGAGGAAATGGGGAGATTGACAAGGCATGAATGACTCCTGCCCACGCGTGGGAACTTGGTGAGGCCTCCGTGCAGTTTGTGTCACACAAGCCCTGAGAGTCTTCTGGGAATGACTCCATAAGGGAGTGTTGGCCACACCATAACCCCACCAATGGGCACCACTTTTCACCAGCTCTGCAGGGTCAGCTCCAATCACTGTAGTGAGTTATCTAGGCAGGTCCCATTCAGAGGAAAGGAATGAGAGACCCGGCTGGGAGTTAGTGTGCCCTGGGTTGAGCATTCTCATGGCACAGCTGTAGGTTTTAACTGGTCTGAAATACTCAACTGCAGAGAATATTATGGGTGGGTAAGAAAATAGTTTTTCTTTCCTTCTTCCCGCCCTCCGTGCTCCCTTCTCTCTTTCCTTTTCTTTTCCCTGTCCTCCCCTCCCCTTCCCTTCTCTCCTTCCTTCTAGAGAGTAAAACTTAGAAAATTTTAAACTACTTAGGAAACTACTTATGGAAAAGAACAAATATGCAAAATGAGAAATTTTCCGTATGTACCATTCTATAGTATGGAGAATATTGGGGAACAAGATGAAGAATCAAGTTTAAGGCCATTCATTGATACTTTGAAAATCTTGTTATATAAGTCATGTTTCATCATATACTTCTGCTTCAAAATATATTGAGTCATTAATTAGCATTTTGTCGCCAAAAGATAGTTATTTAGCACTTAATGGGGGCCTAGCATTTTGCCAGACTCAGTGCATATTTATTCCAGACAAGTAAACATGAAAATCCTTCCTGTGACCTTTGCCAAATGCCGTGATGTGTCACTCTACATGAAATTTAAATATTCTAGGTCCTGAGTTGAATTTGTCTTCATTATTGAAATCAAGTGTATGGTTGAAGAGACACAATACAGAGCTTTGAGTTGGGCAAACCAGCTTTGATTCCAGATCCCACCATTAGCTTGCACTAGCATGGACCTGCATTTTCTTGGGACAAAAACATCCAGATTTTACCCCAATATAATATCACTCATGACACCCAGATCTTTGCTTCCTCTAGTTGGCTTCTAAGGAAAAGAAGGGGAAAACAAATATATCCAAAATCCAACTACTTCTCCCCACTCCCACCAGGCAACCCTGGTCCCAGGCATAGCCTTCTCTAATAGATTAATGCAATAGTTTTCTCATGGGTCTCCCTGTGTCTGACCTGGCCCCCTGCAACCTCTTCTGCATGGAGCAGAGCAATTATCTTAAAAAGGAAGAAAGACCGTGCCATGCCTCTGTTCAAAAGCCTCCAGTGGCTCCCCATTTCACTCAGAGCCAATTTTCCATCTTTGGCTCCTCGCTCCTCCAGGCCTTTGCTTATGCCATTCCCTTCACCTGGAAGCCCTTTTCTACCTAGCCAGTCAGGGCTCACTCTGTCAGCTCCAATATCACTCACCAAAGAGGCCTTTGCCTTCTAGCTTCCCCATGCAGCCCCTCCGCACTGCCCCAGCACTTCCGATGCTCCTGTCCCTGAAATTGTTTCTCCACATTACTTATAACTCACTTGATGCACTTTCTTTATTTACTGGTTATTATCTTTCCCACTTGAAGGAAATTTCCATGAGAGCAAGAATTTTCATCTGTTTTATGCATAGCTGTATCCCCAGTGGCCAGAACTGTGCCTGGTACAAATATTTTGTTTAATGAATAAAAAATAATCACACCTCTGTTTTTCTACCCCATTGAAAGGAATACAGGTAGATGCAATCATGAGGAATCCATCAGGATCCATCCAGATTTCTTTATATCCAATTTAAAATTTAAAATTATTTATTATTTAGTTAACGTTTTTGAGTACGTTGCTAACCAACAATATTCTCAATAATAGTTTAATACTCGCAGCATGCATGAAAGTGCAGCCAGATGTGTTGAATATGAGTGCCTGACTGCAGATATAGCTCTATAAACTTTATATTTGCAAACTCAGAGTTTGCCGCCAATCAATCCATCCTCTCTGAGCTGTGAGCAATATTTTCCTCAGCTGTGGGAGGGATGGCCAAGTATCATTTAATCTCAATTTTTCTTTTTCTTTCTGCCAGCCAAACTTACTAATGGCAAGTCTCCTATTTCTGTATGTGGCTGCCTGTGTGGATGTTGGAGATAAGCATAATAGCTTAGCACTAAGAGAAGCATAGTGTGAGCTACATTTTAACTTTTCTAGTAACTCAATCAAAAAGGTAAAAGGAAATGGGTGAAGATTATATAATTTAAATAATGTATTTTATTTAATCCAGTCTATCCAAGATATTATTTTAACAAGTAATCAATATTAAAAAGATTAATGAGATATTTGACATCCTTTTTCTTTTGGACTAAGTCTTGAAAATCCAGTGTGTATTTCACACTTAGAGCACATCTCAATTTGGATATATTTCAAGTGCTCAATAGCCACATGGCTACTGTTATGGATTGAATGTTTGTGTCCCCCCCAAAATTCACAGGTTGGAAATCCTACCCCGAAATGTGATGGTATTAGGAGGTGGGGCCTTTAGGAGGTGATTAGGATTAGATGAGGTCATGAGGGCAGAGCTCTCATTAATGGGTTGAGTGCCCTTATTAGAGTCACAAAAGAACTTACTGCTCTGTTCTCTGCCCTGTAAGGATACAAGAAGATGGCAGTCTATAGACCTGGAAGAGAGCCCTCACCAGACACCAAATCTGCCAGCGCCTTGATCTTGGACTTCCCAGCCTCCAGAACTGTGAGAAATAAGTTTGTTATTTAAATTTCTCAGTCTATAGTGTTTTGTTACAGCAGCCCGAACTGACTAAGACAGCTATCATATTGACAGTGCAGATAGAGACTTTCTATTTAAATGTTTTATTCGCCCATGTTAATAATGTTACTATTTATTCAATCAAAACATTTTTTAGTGTGTACCATGTATCAGGAGCTGTTCCAGGCTCTAGGATACAGCACTGAACAAAGCAGATGAACTTCCCTTCCCATCCAGAATTTACATCCTAGTCATCAACAGAGTAAGCAGTAGTAGGTTCATAGCAGGGAAGACAATGGGTAGTGCCATGGAGGGGTGATTGGGAGAGCCGGGGCGGGGGGGGGGGGGGTGTAGAATGTTGCAGTGATAAGCGGATGCTTCTAGAGGACTTCACAAGACAGTGGCACCCAGGCAGCCTGAGGGAGGTGAGGGAGCAAGCCACGGGGAGGTCTTCAGGAAGAGGGCTCTAGGTAAAGGGAAGAACAGGGACAAAGGCCATCCTCAGTATCCAGGGACCTGCAAGAGAGCCACTGTGGCTAGAATAGGGAGAGCAAAAGGTGGTGGAGGAGGGGAAGGGAGCATCATACAAATTTGGTCTAGAGGGCATTTCACCTGGTCTCCATGCCTCAGAGCCAGGCCTCAGAAGGATTATGTCTTCATTTCAGCTAGGAGATGTTTCATCTGAACAAATGGAATTCACTTTCAGAAGGAGGTGTGCTGCATTTGTATGGGCACCTGCCTTGTGGAAGACATTGCCCAGAAACTGATCTTTTCCCTCCCACATGGTAACTTTGCCGAGAGCTGAACGCATAGTTCCTCTGTCCTTGTACGTAGCCGAAAGGGCAAAGAGCTGCAGAACAACTAATAGGATGAGGGCTACTTTTAAAGAGAGCCACCACATTTTACATTTCAACAGTGCATCCCAGTGCCACACGCCTAGGACTATGTGCAGAAATAAATACAGGGAAAGAGACAGTGCCAGGGTTTACAGCAAGTCTATGGGCTTGGCTAGAAGGTGCTGGTGAAAAGTAGGTTTCGCCCGGCCCGGCGTGGCTCAGCGGTTGAGCGTTTACCTAGGATCCAAGCTATTGGGGTTCAATTCCCGGTCAGGGCACATGCTGGGGTTGTGGGCTTGATCCCCAGTCGGGGGCGTGCAGGAGGCAGCCCATCATTGACTCTCCCATCATGGATGTTTCTATCTCTCTCTTTCCCTCTCCTTTCCTCTCTCTGAAATCAATAAAGATATATTTTTTAAAAATTATTAAAGAAAGAAAAGAAAAAGAAAAGTAGGTCTTATTACCCTCCCATTAAAAACCCTCGCGAGGCTCCCATGAAACTATATGAATTAGAAAGTTCATAGGAGCAACAAACTCCATAGCTATTTGATTGTAAACTCTAAGCAACACTGCACTTCTGATGCTTTTCCTTAGTAGAACACATTCAGCTCTGCATTTAATCAGTCCTCTGCAGGAATTAAAAGGTAAAGAGGGAAAAATGAAATGAAGAAAATGGGAAGGAAGTGATTAGTTTGATTTTCACGTGTGTGATGGAAATAAGGCAAATCTTGGAGATAAATAGACCACCTGTGGGTTGAAAAAAATGTTTAAGTTATAAAGCTGTTTCAACAACTTCTTACAGATGATGCCCCCCTTTTTTGCAACCCTCCCAAAATAAAAAAATAATTTATTCAGTAGTAGGTTGGAGCTAAATATGATGCTTACTACATAAACCACCACCAAGAAAAAAGAAAATTAGTTTAACCAGATAGGATATATACAGAAGTAATTACACCTCACAAGTTTAAACTTTGCTCCCCTAGCAGCTCTTTGAAATCCTAATCTCTAATTTGGGACTAACAAACAAAAAGCACTTCTGATCATTTAAGAAAGCAGGGTTGGTGCCATTTGCCTTACATTCTAAATTCCATGCAGAATGACAGACCTACCTGGTTTAAAACATACTCATTCTTCCTTTCTTCATGCTTTCTTTGATATGAGCTATTTTGTAGGTCATGAAATGTAGCAAAATCCAGAAAAAATCTGTGTTATTAATCCAGTAAAGGCATTTATCTAGACCAACTGGGAGTTTGTTGATTTGACTAATCATTTCTGCCTAATCAGTTTCATCTTGTCTGGGCTTGTGTGGTCACATAGTACACTTGAAGCAAGCAAGAAAGATTTTTTTAATCAATTTAGCCAAATAAAAAGGGGCTAGATACACATGAATTTGCTTGGAGTCAAGGCCCAGGTTGTAGAACTTGAAATAGAGAAGGTATCAGAGGAAAACAGACTAGCTATCATTTATCTAACACTTAACTCAAAGCCACATCATCTCATTGAATTCCTCCCATAACTCTGGAGGTAAATACTAACATTCCCATTTCACAGATGAAAAGCTTTCTCAGAAAGGTTAAGTAATTTATCCACGTCCACACAAAAGGCAGGTCAGGCTCCAAATTATTCTATCATGTGTGACTCATTATATATGTACTGTATTTCTGTTGTAAACATGTAAATATGAATTTCAAAACATACCTGGCTCAGTAATTTAAGGTAAGGGATTGTGGACTTGTATTTTATAAGATTCCCACTTATATTTCTAGTATTTCATGAATTAGATTTCAGTTAGGTGGAAAATCCAGCCAGGAAGTAACAGGCTCCATTTTCTGCCATTTTTCAGATAACTGTGGTGTCTTGCAGAACTTGCCTCGTTGGGATTAACTGTATAAAAGCAATCCTCTGTAAAAACACATAATTTTAAATAGATAACATACCAAAATAATAGCTATGTTTATTACAGGTGATTTCATATTTTCTTCTTTATGCTTTTCAGTTTTTTCCAAGTAATAACTGTCCAAAAAAATATTATTGTAAAAAAAAAATTGTGTATACTATGGTTCATTGGTTTCCTCCCTCTGGTGCCCAGTGCTCTTCACATTGTTGATATTCAGTAAATTTTGGTGAATTGCTGGGAATATTGGGACTACTGGTTTGTTGACATCTTTTTAAGGCTTTCACTCATTTTGTTCCTATAAATTCTCTGGTGAGTTGATCTGAAAATGTTTACTTAAAATTTTTTTTCTGTGTTTCCAAATAGGACACCAGTATATCATTATTGACTTTACTGTCCATTCTTCTTGAAATAAAACATACAAGATAGCATCCTGTTATCTGAGGGATGAATCTTCAGGGTGATGAGTAGGGTAGACCATCTGCCAATTCTTAATTAAAGCATGCTTTTTGGCTTTAACATATCCAAATTGGATGTTTTAAGTTTTTCTTCCAATGTCTGTTGATTTTCTTTTTCTGTGTTTGTTTCTCAGCTACTCCGCCCATTCCATACAGCATTCATTCTAGGTATCTGTGTCAGGTAGTTCATTAAGAAGATCAATACATCTAAATATAATTATTCTTATTTTACCATTAAGAAATGTGGTTATCCTCCTTGTTTTTCATATGAGGAAGTGTAATTGGCCAGTTTCCTATAGAGCTAAAAGAGGCCCATAGCTCTTGAACTCCTTTGCCTCAAAATGGTTTGCTTTTGTATTAATACGAATTAATTAAATTGTTGCATTTTTCTTACTGTGGATCTTTCTTAATAAACTTACTTGTTAAAATTTAAAAAAATAATAATAATAAAGGCAATTCTCACCCACACAGACCTGAATATATTTTTATTTAGAAAGGCAATACAGTGTATATAGTGTCTATTATTAAGTTCCTCAGCAGGGTTGGGGATAGCTAACCTATAACCTTTAAGTAAACACATTATTTCTGCAGTGAAAGGTATGAATATTTACCCTAAATGGGAAAAAGACTTTAAGTAGCCCCCAGATAATTGAAATCAAATTTTGCTAATAAATCACAGATGGAAAAAACTTTGAATTATCACAGCATTTAGATCATGGAATTGTGCATAAAGAATTGTATACCTATATATTGCATACTTATTTACCATTTAGAAGTAGAATTTTGAGGGATCCTAGTCACTGGCTCCAGCAAGTTCTCCCTTTCCCTATAAACATGTAGCACATTGGGCTTCCACTCTGTTGGGCCCCTCCCCTGGTGTGTGCAGTTGAGTTCATGTGCCACTTCTGAGAGATCATGAGAGCTTGAGGTGAATGGACTGCATGAAACCTGCTTGTTATCTTTCTGAAGTTAACCCCCCAATAAAGTCTGTTTTATATTTATACCTTCTAGTGCTAGTGGTGTGTATAGCTGTGTCCCCTCCAAACAAGACTGTAGAACCTCTCAGCTAGAAGGAAAATTAAAGTTCACCTAGTCTAATTTCCTGTGATAGCAGCCTCCAAGATGCCAAATGGATTCCTGGCCCCTGGTAGTAACACCTTTCTAGAAACTTTCTAGACCGTGGTTAAGTCAGGGAAAATGAGAAAGCACTTTGCCCCCTTCCTTTCTTTGGTGCTGAAGAACATGTTCTGAATAAACCATCCACTCTTCAAAGATTTTGTCTCAGCATTGGCTCTGATCTAGCCCATGACATAGCATCGGATAGCAAAGCCACAGCCATCACACTGGTTTTGTTACTAGTTGAGTGATTCCATTCCCTGTTCTAATGCTGAATGTCTTCTCTCACCAGCTGCAGTTTACATACAAGATGCATTTTCTGTCTGAAACTCCTGTTTGCTTTTCATATCTCCATAAGCCATATGCTTATGCATTTAAAGTACAGGTGGAGGCATTAATCATGTAATTCATCATATGGGAAAATTCAGAGGCTAGCTATTTTATTTCAATATAAGTATTAATTTCTACCTTTGGTACTGGGAGAAAAATCCAAAAATGTCAGTGGGAATTGGAAGTAGACTGTCTATCTCCACTTAATTTTACTGGATTCTTCCTTTTAAGGTTCATATGTGGCCCGAACCATCCAGAAATTATAGAAAAATACATGAAGCTAGTGCAGTGGATTTACTGCAGTGGTAGACCCAGTGCTTCACTCCTTCATGCACCCTCACTCTTAGGCCCGTGACTTTGTAGACTCTCTGAACAGACTCTCTAGGCTATCTATTCCCTATCCCTTGAATCTAAACTGGCCTCATGGCTTGCTTTGGCCAATATGATGTGGCAGAAGTGACTGTGTAGCAGTTCCAAGCCTTGGCCTCAGGAGGTGTTGGAGCTTCCATTCCCTCTTTTGGACCCTTGCATCCACCATGTAAACATGCAAGCCAGCCAACCCCCCAGACATACGAGAAGGCCCAGCCAACATCAGCAGAGCCACCAACTTGACCTACATCCAGCCACAAATGTGTATATAAACAGCAAAAATAAAGAACCACCCAGTCATCCTATAGACTCAAGCAATAATAAATAGTTGGTTTTTAAACCACTAAGTTTGGGGGTGATTTGTTATGCAGCATTATTTGTGGCGAGAAATAACAAATGCACATAGGCCAGTTTGTTGGGTTTTCTTGTATTGTGTGTATGCTTCAACCCCAGGTAGGAGTCAGGCTATGAGAGGTTTTCAGGGAGGGAGCTTTCCATGGCCTGTCTGGGGGTGTAAGTGTGACTTACAGTCTGAGGTCCCAATAAGAGGCAGGGCCTCGGGGACTACCTATCAGTGTGCAGACTTCCAGATTACTGTCCTGTTTCCAGCACGGTACCACCACCTTTGGCTGGGTTTAGTGTCCTTCTTCCTGAGGCCAGTCCCACTGATTAACATTTCTAGAGTAAAAACCTTCTACCCTCTGCCAGGATCTAACTACATCTTACAGAGATGTTTGATAAATCCATCTACTTTTGGCTGTACCTGACTCCCATTTCTAGCGGTACCTAGTTCTGCCAATTCCTGAACATTTCTGTTCTGACTTGAGATGGTTTTCAGCTTTCCCTGCTGTCAGCTTGGAGTTCTCTGGTCAGATAAGGCAAAAGCCTTAAGACTGAGCAAACTCTCAGGTTTCCTTCCTAGAAAGGACTCAGTAATCTGCACATGGCTAGGGAAGGGAGATCCTGGGTCCCGAGCTCCTCAATGTTATGGGCTACAATGACCCAGGGAAAAAGAGAATTGATTAAAGCAATGTATGGGGAAATAGCCATGGAACAGCTATTTAGAGCCTTTGAATTTAGCTCCAGCATCATTTTCATTAAAAAAAAAAATGCTACATTTAAACGTATAAATAAGAGCCTGCTTTGGTGAGACCTCTCATCTATTTACAACTCATATCTTTCCAGTTCTAACCCAATGGTCTAAAGTTCATTTACACCCTAAAACTATCAATGTGTACTTTGGCACTTGAGTTTTTCCAAAAGTTGAGTTTTCATGCTATTGGTCATGGTTAGATTCCATGTGGGAACTATTACATACATAGTATTTTTATTGACTATTATTCTTATTTGTGATTTTTTGGGTTTTTCTTCAAAACTGTTTCCTGGGTAATGTCCCAAAAAACAATGAAAGAAACAAAAAACAAAGAGAAAAATGTTTGTGGTCATTGCAAAGTACGAACAATTCCATAACTCTCTTCCGCTTGTCATTATTCCCCACTTCCTTTCCCACTGAATCTGGTTGCTCAGATAATCATTTTAAAGTAAATGTTACACGAAGAGGAAAATACATCCTACACTAAGATGACCAGACCACCTCTTGCAAATGTCTTTCAAAGGAGAGACAAATTGTTTGGGATCAATTACACAGAGCCATTTTAGTAGATGTGCTCTTATGTTTTTCAGGTTTTTGTTTAGTCGCCTGGGGCTGCTACCAGGAGATCCATGCCGCAAGGTCTCATGGGACTTTTCTCCTGAACCACTTCCTCTGTCCAACATCCTCTGACCTCATTGCAGTATTTGTTTGCCATGTTTTCTTAAATAAGTAGAAATATTGTTTTCCTGCTCATTTTTAAAAAAAATATTTTTATTGATTTCAGAGAGAGAGGAAGGGAGGGAGAGAGAGAGAGAGAGAGAGAGAAACATCAATGATGAGAGTCATTGATCAGTTGCCTCCTGTGTGCCCCCTGCTGAGGATCGAGCCTGCAACCCGGGCATGTGCCCTGACTGGGAATCGAACCTGCATCTCCTGGAACCTAGATCGATGCTCAGCCGCAAAGCCACACCTGCCAGGCTGCTCATTTTGCTTTTGCACATTTGGCAAGTACTATCTTGCCTTCCTCTGTGATCCTGTGTCTGGGTCCTCCCCCAGCTTGTAACCAGAGCTGACATTTTAATTGTCCTTGCAAATTCTAATCCCATGTCGGTATGTAGGCTACTTGATTATTTAATACTTTTTAAAATTGAGGTGTAATTGACATAAAACATTATATTAGTTTCAACATGATTTGATATTTTTATATATTGTGAAATGATCTCCACGATAAGTCTAATTAACGTCCATCATCACACATAGAGTTTTTTTACTTGTGATGAGAACTTTTAAGATTTACTCTTAGCAACTTACAAATATGCAATACAGTATATTAACTGTAGTCACCTTGCTGTACATTACATCCCATGACTTATTTTATTTTATAACTAGAAGTTTGTACCTTTTGATTCTCTTACCCATTTTGCCTACCACCCACCCACCCAACCTTCGTGCCTCTCACAACCAATCTGTTTTCTGTATCTCCCAACTTGGGCTTTTGTTTTTGTATTTTTAGATTCCACATATAAGTGAGATCATATGGTGGTTGTCTTTCTCTGTCTGACTTATCTCACCTAGCATAATGCCCTCAAGGTCCATCCTTGGCAAGGATTTCATTCTTTTTATGGCTGAATAATATTCCATTGTGTATATATACCACATTTCTTTATTTGTTCATTCATTGGTAGAGAGAGTGTTTTCATATCTTGGCTGTTGTAAGTAATGCTGCAAAACATAGGGGTGCATATGTCTTTTTGAATTAGTATTTTCATTTCCTTTGGATAAATACCCATAAGCAGAATTGTTGGGGAACTTCCATACTGTTTTCCATAGTGGCTGCACCAATTTACATGCCTACCAACAGTGCATGAGGGTTCCCTTTTCTCCACACTCTCACTAGCACTTGTTATTACTTGTCTGTTTTATGATATTCATTCTAATAGGTGTGAGGTGATACTTCATTGCAATTTTGATGTGCATCTCTCTGATGATTAGTGATGTTAAACAACTTTTCATGTACCTATTGGCCATCTGTATGTCTCCTCTGGAAAAATGTCTATTCAGATTCTCTGCCCATTGTTTGTTTTTTTGCTGTTGTGTTATATATTTAGTGCTTTTATTAAAGATGAGTGAGTACTGGTTTGATAAAGGTTTTCAAAATTAGGAATGATTATAATGCTCTATTTACTCCCTGCTTTGATAGCTAAAGGATTCTAAAGGGCTCCCTAGATTTCCTAAGATGAAATAGATATAAAACTTAAAACTCAGGGCCTGCAAAAATGCAGATGGACAAAACTAGGGGGAAAATAGAAAAAAACATTATGCAGGTTCCACTCCAAAGATGAGCCCAAAATTTGGTTCTAAGCTTTCTGAGAGCTCACTCAAAAAGGGAAAATACAGTCAAGTGCGTGATTCATATTCCTAAGAAATAAAACCTCGGTAATTCTGAGGAAGTGAAGCTTCTCCTAACTCACAGAACTACAAGAACACTCCCTTGCAGGTTCTCACATGGGGCACATCGCCTCTATAATAAACAGGTTTGCTGCAGTGCGAGGGATGTTTATAAAAGATCCCCCAGGGTGAAGGTAAGAAGGGTGAATATCAATGTACTTTCTAGCAAAAGCAGTTTCCACAGGAGTCTTCCATAGAGTGACCTAAGTGTTCAGCTCTCCAGTGGCCTACCAAGAACAACATGAAGAGTGTTGGAGATGAACAGCTGGCGTATTTTAAAAATAAACTTCCGGTAATATTTCTTTCAGCAGAGTTTTGACTTCCTCATAATGCTTTTGAGCAGGGGAGCTCAGTAGACTGTTCTGTGAAAGCTAAATAAAAGGAAATTAGCTTAATTTGCAATGTGAATACCTGTAGGTTTGTTAAAACAAAGTCCCAATAGTGAGAACTAGCTTTTAGAGAGGATTCCTATGAGAATAGATTCTTTTAAATATAGTTTTGTTTCGTTCATCTTAAAGCATGGAAAAATCTGCATAACCCTGTGAGATGTTGGTTGTGACAATTCATTTCCACTGTGCTGGAAACATGACTATTTCAGGCCGATTCCTGACTCCTGTGGTGGGTCAAGTGGAAGGAGGAAGGTGGCTCCCGGCCCACCCAGAGGTAAATTTCATTTGGGGTGTGGCTCAAGTTCCACCAGCCCAGAATCAAACTTGCAGCCATCCGTATGAGGTCTTCTGGGAACCAAGAATTCCAGCACCCAGGGAGGTGAGAGAGCACTCTGAAGAGTCTTCATTGAGCCTTGTTTCCATACCCTGATGGGGAGCTCCCTGGGGCTTTCATTCCTCTTGAGTTTAGGACCGGGGAGGAGCTGAACAGGCACCTTTGGAACTCAAACTTAGACACATGGAGGCCCTTTCCCACAGACGAGCTGACCCTTGGAATGAGATCTTTGGATATTCCATATGTGCCTCCTGAGACAACGTGACTCAAAACAAATGCAGTGGATGTCTCTAATGACCTCATTGAGTTCACCAATTATTTCCAACCTCAACAAAAACAAGCCAAGTCACACTTATACTAGCAGTTCTGGCTGGATAAAAGGAGATGGTCTGTCACCCAGTTTCTCTCACCTGGAATCAATCTGTATGAGACTGAATTACCATCTAGTCAAGGAAACTTTCAAAATGATAGGTGGGATGAGAAAACTGTGGATATGAGTCCTAAAGCAATGCAGATGGATTGCCCAGGCCTGGGTAGAGGAACTTGCTAAGAATGTTCTCCTTATAGGAGCAGCCCCACATGTTCGTCCATAAGACGGCTGTCTTGGAGGTGAACTCCCTCATTGTCCTGGGTCAGGTTCCCCAGGGGCAAAGCCTGAGATGGGGGGCCTTGGGCAATAATTTATTGGGCACTGTGTGCAGGAGAAATCTGTAAGGCAGTGAGGAAAGCAGGATTGGGAGAAAAGCAAGGATGTGGTTTAAGGACAAGCCCAGCCTCTCCGTGCAGTCCTGTGGGGAGCTCGAGCACAGACAGCGCAGCAGAGCGTGTCCCATCTGGAGGCCAGGGTGCCTGGGTCACCTGCGCCAGCCAGTCATGGCGCCGGCCACCCTGCGTGTGCGCGCGCAGGGAACCCTGCAGCACCCCAGCAGAGGCCGCTCCAGACGCTCCAGCTCCCAAGAGCATCGTCAGGAGAAGGTTTCAGATGTGAGCTCTTAGCCACAGTACTTGCAGCCATTTAGTGGAGAGGACGCCGAGGAAGACCTCAGCGGCAGCTGCCAACCCGGCGCCTCTCCAGCTTGTGCGCGCACCGGGCCAAACAGGCTGCTCTGCCCGACTGCAGGGTTTCTCAGTAAGCCTGGGATTCACATTTCCAGGTGAGGCTGCTGCTGCTGGTGGTCCAGGGGCCATGCTTTGAGAACCACTGTGCAAAGCTAACATCTTTTTAAAGCATTCAGTCACCTTTGGAAAGCTAAGTCACAGATACCGTCACTCTCTGGGTATTTGCGCATCAACATATTTACAAAGGTTAAAGTGATGGTTAGCTCATTGGAAATGTGGACAGAGTTTATCAGGCTATTGACTCAGCTAAAAATTGCCTTCTCTCATCCACCACCAATCCCAGTTCCCATGAGAGAATTTCAGCAAAGATTTGAAGGACAGTATCACTTGTACCTAGAGATAAACACCTGAGCAGTTCAATGACTGGGTGGAAGGAAGGCTGGATTGCAGTTAGGAAGTGTGGGCCCCAGTACCTGCTCTCTCTCGAATGACTGTAGGGTCCTTGGCAAGTAGCCTCAACCTGCTATGCTTCTGTCCCCCCAGATATATTGTAGACACCTTAAAGTTTACTTCCAGCCCTGAGCTCTTCTGCCACTTCCACTAGTATTTATATTTGGGACCCCAAGCTAACTATTTGGGTCACAGTCCTTAGTTTCTTAATCTGTTAAATGGGATGGTACATTCAGTTATCTCTCCAGCACTTCCATCCAGCCTTCTCTGAACATGTCTACCTGGAACATGTTGCCAACCCAGAATATGAATGCCAGACTCTTTCTCCCCAGCTGAAAAGGGTCAGAGAAAAGCAGCAACACCTGGAAACACTGGCTTGAGTTTCCTTTGTGTTACAGAAGAGGAAGCAAAAAGAGTCACTGCTCTTGTGTTGAACGCTATCTGTCATTTAATATGATCACAGTTCCTGGAATCTTGTGAATTAGGGTCATTAATCACTAAGCTGACTTGGGAGCCTGACAGGTCACAAAAATGGGGCACTCCCCGTAAGCTCCAGGGCTTTACTTTAATCTTCTGGGACTCCACATGGAAATCCATAATGGTTTCTTCACAGTGGTATGGTCTATTGTGTGAGTGCATACTTAGAAACTCCTAAAGAGTGGGTTAGGAGCACAGCGGACCGCATCACATGAATGGAGACACTCCTGTTTAAAAATTAATAAACTTGGGAATTCAGAAAGAGCGCTGCAGCACTGACCTTCAAGTCCTCACGAAACAGAAGCAACTATGCATCCAGTCCCTTTAGTTTTCACATTGATGAAGGAAAGTCATACAATGTAGAATTTTTCTTTATTCAGCCATTCAGTTGGATCTCAGTGTGTGGTATGTGTGTATGTGTTGCAGGAAACAAATAATGACAACCAATAAATATCTATTATGCGCTACATAAAAACAGATATGTGTGAACTGTGATGAAGAAAAGCAAAGTAGGGTAAGGAGGACAGGTTGTGCTGGGGCAGGCTTGGGAAGTGGGCAGGGGGCCTGGGGGCAACGTGGGAAGGAGTTTTGCTCTTATAGAGGGATGTCAAGCAGACTCTCAAATGCAGGGGACTTGGAGCAGAGCCCTGAGGGCAGTGAGGGATGGCTCTGTGGCCACCTGGAGCGGCAGTGTTCCAGGCGGAGGGGACAGCAGTACACAGCCAGTGGAGTGCTCAGGAAACAGCAAGAAGGTCTAAGGCCTAGAGCAGAGCGAATCTGGGGGAAGGGGTGTGAGGGACGGGAGCTGACTTTCCTTTTGAAAGGATCTGTCTGGCTCTACGTGGAGAAGACAACTATGCGGGGGAAGGGAAACATGAAGACCATAGGGAGACAAGAATCATGGCTAACAAGATGTGGCTTAGCTGGTTGTTACCCCTGGAGGTGAAGTGTCCAACTCAAGATATATCCATATTTTGAAGGCAGAGCAAGCAGAATTTGCTAATGATCTGGATATAGGATGTGGCAGAGAGAAAAGACTCAAGGATGGATGCAATGCTTTAGTGTGAGCTACTGGAAGAATGAAGCTGCCACTTGCTGTAGAAAACTGAGGGGGCTGAGCATGTAAAGGGTGGAGAGAAAACAAGGGTTTGTTCTGGAATGTTCTAAATTTGAGAAGCCTATTAGATGCCCAGCAGGAGATGTCATGTAGGCAGTTGGAGTCCAGAGTCTAGAAGGGAGGTCTAAGCTGGAGATACAATACTGGGTGGTATCAACTCTATACTCCATTCTTTCTAAACAGCCTTGTAAACCCCAATGGTAATTGACATATTCCTATCAAGAAGTTCTGATTTATAACAGTAGATTTTCTAAAATAAGACAATTTGTAAACAACTAAAATATAAAGCTGTGATGATTTTAAATAAAATTTGTCTTCAGATGAAACTTGTGGGTGCAATTTTGCAACCAGAACAAGCACATTCCAACAGTATTCTGAGGGTCAGATTTGACAGCTGGTCAGCTAGACTCAGGAAAAACTGGCCTCCTTCATGCCTATGTGTAAGAAAGGATCAGTGAACTTGAACTTCATCAAAATTAAAAGACTTTAAGTGCATAAAAGGACATTATTAAGAGAATGAAAAGACAACCAACAGAATGGGAGAAAATATTTACAAATCACGTATCTGATAAGGGTCTAGTGTCGAGAATATATAAATAATTCTTACAATTTAACATAAAAAGACAACCCAGTTTAAACATGGGCAAAGGATAATAGACATTTCTCCTAAGAAGATATGCAAATGGCCAAGGAGCACCTGAAAAAGATGCTCAACATCATTATTCTCTAGGGAAATGCAAATCAGAATACAGTGAGAGGCCACTTCTAACACACTAGGCTTCTTACAATGAAAAGAGTAGAGAAAAAACAAGTGCTGGTAAGGATGTGAAGAAATTGGGACCATTGTGCATTACTGGGAGGAATGGAAAATGGAAAACATTTTGGTGGTTCCTTAAAAGTTAGACAGAGAATTACCATAAGACCCAGCAATTCCACTCCTAGGTATGTCCCCCAAAAGGTAGAAATGGACTCAAACTGATACTTGTACAGCAGTGTTTACAGCAGCACTATTCACAATTTCCAAAAGGTAAAGTACTAAAAAACAAAATTCAGCTGAGTAAATCTGAAGATCTACTTGGCTTTCATTGAGGGCAGCGTCCCATCTAGCAACTAGAAGGGTGCTACTAGGGGTTGTACAAAGTGGAGGGTTTTTATAGGAGGAAGGGTGAGGCAAGGGAGCTATTAACAAATGAATAGAAAGGATTATTCTTGAGTCCAGACATCTTTTCCTAGGGGAAGAGAACCAGATGGGTTTTTATCATGCAGATTCTCTCTTCTTCCTATGGGGGATGGAGAGGGCCCACAGGCACAGATGACTTTGCTGGTGCTTGACCAGAAACTTCCAGACTGGTTGATTACGATGATGTTTCTGGGAGAGGCTGAAACAGCAGTTAGATCAGGTATTAGATACAGGTTTGGTATCATGGGCTTTCAGCATGAGTGATGCCATTTTGAGCCTGTGGGTTTTTTTCTTTAACAGTAGAAACAACCCAGATGTCCATCAACTGATGAATGGGTGCACAAAATGTTGTGTATACATATGATGAATAGTATTCAGCCATAAAAAGGAATGAAGTTCTGATACATGCTACAATGTGGATAACCCTTGAAAATATTATGCTAAGTAAAAGAAGCCAGACACAAAGGAATACGTAAGATATGATTCCATTTACATGAAATGTCAAGAATAGGTAAATCCATAGAGACAGAAAGCAGAATGGTAGGGAGAGGAAGAAATAGGGAGTGACTACTTAATGGCTACTGAAGTTTAATGAATGTATACAGAGAGGTGGTAGTTGTTTATTGTGAATGTACTAAATGCTACTGAATTGTTCACTTTAAAATGGTTAATTTTGTGTTATGTGAATTTCAGAGCCTGCTTCTGCAGGAGGGAGATATTCTTCCATTTATTCTCATAAATAAGCCCTGGGTATGTCCCATACAGACTCGGAAAGTCAACACAATTTCCTTTATGCCAGAAGAGCCAGTGTTTTCCAAAAAAGCAAGCATTGAAAGTTGGTTGTTTTTCTGATTTACATTCATTGCATTTATATTATTCCATTGCTTACCATGGTTGAAGTGTTTTGAAAGTAACTCGTAACCAACTAAACAGAATAGCCTGATTCCTTGTTTACCAGAAAGGAAAATGAAAGAGACGGAAAGGCAGGACCGAGCAAACTGTGCCTTTGAAAGCACAGACTGTACAGGGAGGGACATGCTGCTATTTTCAAGTGTGTGTGGGTGTGAGGATAACAGGGCTCTGAAAACAGCTGTTTAACAACAGAATGTGAGAAGTCTCCTGGGACTCAAAGACCCACCCTCTACAGTGAACCAAGGGAAAGTTCATGAGAGCTGGAAAAGTTCAATGCATTGAAAAAATTTGAAATGGGGATCTAACACTGGGGTTTGATTGAGCTGCAGTATGTAGCAGGGCTTTGCTCCCTCTGTTCAAAAGACTGACTCCAGGAAACTAAAAAGCCAAAGCAGAAACGGACATGGTATTCTTTCCGGAAGAATAACTATCCTCAAAGCCACTCCTGCAGGGATCCAGCTTCCCTCTGGGGGTCTGACAAGCAGCCCTTCGGGAAGGAAACGGACTTGGGTGGAGGGACAATTGACCCCTGTGCAAACTTTTGTTTCAGGATCCAGCATTAAATGCGAACTCTATGTTACTATGAAAGATAGAAGATGGTTTGAAGTCTGAACTTGCTTTCATTTTTGTTTTAATGAGTCATGATATCTACCTTTCAAAGGTTGTCCCCCGGCACTGGAACGTAAAACCAACCCATTTCCAACCAGCTACAGAGAATACACTATAAATAGGACCCAAATGGTGGTTCTTTAAAAGCTGGGTAGCAAGGTGATCCATTTTTCTTTGTTTTTCTTAGAAAACCTTGTATCTTAAACATAAGAAGAGTAAGGAAGAAATATAATTTAAGGTATAATTACTTTAAGAGTGCTACATCTTCAGCCATACTCTGTGAACAGTTTTAGCATTTATTCAGTCTGTCATTTATTCAGCAAATATATATTTATTGCTGGTAGCATGTTAGGCATCATGCTAGGTGTGAGGATACAGTGATAAGCAAAGCAGATACAGTCTCCGCCTCAGGAAGCGGGTTACATGTAGAGGAATATAGAAAACTATTTACCCTGTTAGGAGCTGACACTGGGGTACATTTTTCCATTACCCAAGTTCAAGGCTTCCTTCCTGAATCTTTATTTTCTGTTCTAAAATTAAACTCTATCCTTGATGAAATACAGTGAGACCATGCACTCCCTGGAAACATGGGCCCTCAAAATCGTAAGAAAATGATCTAATTTTACATTTCAATAAGGTCAGGATGATTCAGAGGTAAACTATGGCAATGGTCGAGACTGAGCTAGAACTCATATCTGCAGGTCCTTCCTTCAGTTCTCAGTTTCTCAACTCCGGGTTTCCTGTAAATAGCAACTAACATAAAAGCACACATAACACCTCCCAAAACAACTTACAGTTTACTGAGAAAAGTAACAGCTCATTCCCCAGAAAGCTACAGGAAATTTATATGATCAAATAGAAGTCCAGGGATTCCCAGTAAAATCTAGTTTCTTGATCAGTCCTATCCTTCCCTAATAACAATAGGTACCAATTGCTTAATATCTGCATAACTAAAAGGCCCATAGTAATAGTTTTCTCAAAACGAAGGGATAGTTTGCCTCACTTGTAAATCCAGGGCTCTACTTCTCAGGAAGCAAAATACGATTCCCAATTTTTAACCATCTGTTTTTTCAGTATCTGTTTTTCAAGAACCCACCACCACCACCACCCCAAAGCTTTAAATTAGGTCCAGTCCTAAGCAGGATCACTGTGTTACATTTGTTTACAAAATTTACAGGTGGTGCAAAGCTGAGTGGGAGTTGGGGAATGGGCTGAAAGATCTGTGATCAAAATAAGCCTTGACAAGCTGGATTCAGGCACCAATATTACTCAGATGACAGGTAACCTTCAACTTAGGATCCTCAACTTCTGGTGGGACACTGCAACCTCAAAGGGGTCCGATTGAGAAGCTGCACTTAACCGCCATGCGCAAGACTTCAGGCCTAAACTGATCATAAATTCTATATGAAATAACTTAATGGAAAGACCAAAACTTTTGGGATTACAAAGTAAGGTTCTCACCCTCTATTTAAGCTCTCTCATAATCATTTTCTTTAAACAACAACATTACATATCTCTGTATATTTTTAAATTTTTATTTATTGTTGAGAGTATTACAGATGTCCCCTACTTCCCCCCGCTTTGCTCCCCTCCACCCAGCCCCCACCCACTTCAGGCCTTCCCCACACTCTTTGTCTGTGTTCACTGGCTATGCATATGTGCATATGTGTTCTTTGGTTAATCTCTTCCTGTCCCCCACCCCTCTGAGATCTGTCATTCTGTTCCATGCTTCCATGTCTCTGGACATTTTTGTTCGTCAATTTATTTTGTTCAACGTTATAATATCCCTTTAAAGTCTCTGATTTTAGTCCTTTGAGAGTATTTTCCCTTCTTCAACACTTGGGGAATGGAAATCATTTTCTATGTCCTGATATTATTTTAGTGAACATTTGGGTGGGTTAGTGGAGAGGCAGTTGCCTTGAGGTTAAATAGTCCAAAGCCAGTTGAGCAATAATTGAACAGTTTATCACAGCAAACCATTGACCTTCCTAAATTTAGATTTCAGAGTCACTGTAGGAGGCCCTAAGGGAGGTCAGGGACAGGGTCACATGGGCTGCAGAGCCCTCACTGAAAAGTTTGTGTAGGAAAAAAATAGGGGCCAGGGGTAGATGGGAAATCTCTGTACCTTCCTCCTAATTTTCCTGTGAACCCAAAACAACTCTAAATAAAATCTCTCAAAAAAAAAAAATCACTCCCATCAGTACATAGCCTGTAGAATGGCCTCCTGGTGTTCATGTCCTTGTGTGATCGCTTCCCTTTATGGGCGAGCTGGACCTAATGACTTCTAATTAAGTGGCTTCTAGCTGAGAGAATATAGCAGAAATGACGGGGTGTCGCTTCTGAGATTAGGCTGCGTGAAGATGCCCCGTGGCGAGCCGCCTGTGGAGGGGCCCGGGCCGCTTCTGCCCCTCGGCTGAGCCGGGAGAGTCAAGGAGGGTGGCTATGTGGAGTCGCGCTGGGGCTGGCTGGGAAGAAGCCAGAGGTGCGTGCATGTGCCCGTCTCCTGAAAGCGCCGTAGACTATCCCAAAGGCAGTTTCCTTTTTCTTCCTCCCCCTTCTTCCTTCTAAGGAAATCAGTTCCAGAGAAAGACCTTGCATTTGTTGCATTTCCGACTCTGCATCTGTTGTAGCGTCCCTGTGGGGAAGTGTGAGCAGAGAGCAGAGAGCAGGGTGGGGCCCTGGGAGATCACCTGAAGGACACCTCGCAGGAGGGGCACACAGCTCGGGGTGACAATCTGGAGGCTGCACAGCAAAACAGAGATGATGACTGACCATTCACCCATCCGGCAGCCTCCCCGTCTGCGTCAGCAGCCTGGATTTATTCCCAGTTGTCAGGAACCACATTGGAAGCGATCGCCATGCACTTGGTCGCGGACGGCTGTTCAGGTCACTAGGCGTCCTTCTCAGTTTCTTCTTGGCGGGAGGCACAAGGATAGTGAAGACTGAATGGGTGTGCGCGCCACCTCCACTGTGTTCCCAGGAACATGGCCGTAAGGGTTTGGGCCAGGCCTCCAACAAGCCGTGGGCCACCTCTGATAGTTAACGTTAAAATAGGAAGAGAGCAAAGCGGAGGCCAGGCACGGCAAGCGTGGTCATCGGGGCGGCTTCCCCGGGGAACCACCGGTGCGTTCCCTGCAGCCCGCCGGGGGAGGGGGGCGCATGCACAGCGGAGGCGAGGGGCGTGCGGGAGGCGCTTGCCTGTCGGCCCAACCTGAGCAACCTGAGGAAAAGATAATCGGCTAGAGGGTGGAGCCGCTGCAAGCGCACAAAATCCTGGAAGGGGAGAATCCCTGCGACAAAGAATTCTCTCTCTCGCTGCTTGCACCCCTGCTTCTCGCTTGTCCCGTGACCTGTGCACTAGCCCGCCGTGGGACCCTCGAAGCCGCATGGCCCATGGCCGTGTAGACCCCACATGCAGTGGACTGCAGCTGGGGACACAAGCTAAGGTAGCCAGATGCTGGACTGGCCTGGACCTTACTATGGAGCAGAAACTGGGAAATGGATTTGATCTTAGCCCTGCTGAAGCCAAAATGGAACCTTTTCCGTGGCGGAACGGAGGCAGATGGGACCTTGGATCGCAGGGGTCTAACTCCACAGAAGCAAAGCTTTCCACTGTATCTCACCCTCCTGTGGGGGCCTCAGGAAATTCGTGTTCCTGTGGCTCCCCAGAAGCCCACTTTCACTAGCAACAGGTGAGGGACACAGAGAGTGCCCGCCAATGAGAGACTCAGCTTTGATGCCTAGACATCCAGAGCCTTCAGAGATGATAACTGAGTTCTGAAGACACAAAGGCTAGCGCTGCGAAACAGAAATGGGCGAAGTGTCACTGCCACATCAGCAAGGGTACAGTGGGACAGAGCCAGGGAAACGCCCAGTTCTTAAAGCTCTAATGCCAGACCTGCTGGCCTGATCTTTCCAGTAACGCAATGAACAGTTTTATGCTTTTATTTCTTCACCAGCTGTATAACCATACCACCGATTTATCCCAAAAGAGCAATGTCAGGCTAACCCCATAAACAAATCTTACTTTAACACTATTTATGCTCATAAAGACGGCAAGATCTGTACTCGATCAACCCAAGGCTGTTTAACTACTCAACTTTGAAACTGCATTCTCCCTTATATAGTCTCCTGGACCTAAAACAACCTTATGACATCATCCAGGATTTATCAAACACTTCACTTTTAAAATAATTCTCATTTACTTTTCACAACAAACTTGAGCAGAAGGCCCTTTATCGCGTTAAAAGATGAGTTTATGAAGGATAAGTAACACCCCCAGCTAGTGAGTAGGAGAGCTGAGATCCAAACCTACTGGACTCCAAAATCTTCAAGACCACAAGCCCCCCCATTTTAATGAAGGGGGTCTACTTACTACATTTTCATAGAAAAAGACCAAAATCAAAGGCACTCCACCACCCAGGAAAAGAGATCATTGGTCCCCACAACCTGGAATAAAGGAAGGACACCCAGGTCAGACAGTGTCCTCACTGACTGTCACTCATCCTCATGCCCAGATACGGCATCCGCTGCCTGCAGAATCCCCATACTTACCAACCCGATGTTACGGGCCTGGGGATTGGGAATTATCTCTTTTGGTAAAACCAAACTTAACGTGGCGTCTGAAATGTTGCCTGGGAGAATTCAGAGTCGCCATCTCCCACCCCCACCCCCGAGGGAATTTCCCTCAGATTGCAGCTCAGCAGATTGCTTTAGATCCTCAAATTCTTTTATCTGGGAATCTCCTAGATTCAAGAAACAGATGCTCCCTCAGCCTGCTAAAATAAGAGAGATCTAACGTCCTGCTGTACCTGGAGCAGGTAAGGGAGATAAAGGGCCACCGGTGTGAGATACTTCTGACTGCCTTGCAACCTGCAGGAGGAGGAAGATTCTGGAACCCAGGCTGCTCTCGTGGCCCCAGGGTCTTCATTCAAGTTCTCCACCGTTACCACAACCCAGCTAGTCTCCAAAGACCAGCTCAGCTGTCTTTCTGCACCTGAAATTGGCAGATTCTTTCTTTATTACTGGTCCAAATTCCTGAAAAGTGAAATCAAACTGGCCCATTTCATCTCTTCCCAGCAGGCCCAAGCTAAGGCTCTGGCCAGCCTGTAGACTGAATGATTCCTGGGCCCATCTATGAGCCAAGAACAGCTTAATGCAGCTTCCCAGATTGAGGAGGGGCATTGAAATGGGGCAATTTTAGGGAAAAAGGGGAAGTGACCTTGGCAGGTAACATGTCTGGGGCCCATTCAAGAATCTTTTCTGATAGAGAACAGACTGATGGTTGCCAGAGGGATGGGAGGTTGGGGGGGCTGGGTGAAAAGGTGAAGGGATTGAGAAGTACAGATTGGCAGTTACAAAATAATCATGGGGTTGTAAAGTATAGCATAGGGAATACAGTCAATAACATTGTAATAACTATGTATGGTGTCAGTTGGGGACTGGAAATATCAGGGGGATCACTTTGTAAAGTATATGATTGTCTAACCTGAAACTGTGCTGCACACCTGAAACTAGTACAAAATAATATTGAATATAAACTGTAATTGGAAAAAAAATTTAATTTTTTAAAAAAGACTATTTTCTGATTCATCTAGTTTTCGCCCAAAGAAGCCTGCTCCTTGGGATTTTTGCTGGGTAGAGCTAGCAGGCTGTGAAGGGACTGGGAGGAAGGAAGAAAGTGCTAGAAGAAGGGAAAGGGTACTCTATAACCCCCTTCGGACACCTGTTGCAGGAGAAAAGTACCCTGTCATTTACTAAATTCCAGCTATGGACCAGGCCCTGTGTTAGGCTTTGTGAGAGCAAATGATCCAGATGACTCCTGCATAGTACAGCAGCATGGGATGGTGCTTCACATACAAGAACTCACTTAAGCGTCTCAACAGACCTCTAAGGAAGGTGCTGTTACTATGGTCACTTTACAGAGAAGGGAACTGAGTCACAGTGAGGTTTAGCAACCTGCCTTAGGCCACACAGCTTGTAAGGGGCAGGGCTGGGATTTGAACCACATCTGTGTCCCAGTTCTGTGCTTTCACCACTACACTGTGCCACATCTTTATTCTTTTAAACATTGTCATTAAATTCCCATAGACTCTCAGACATAGGTATAATTACTTACATTTAACTTCTGAAGACACTGAGGCTCAAAGAAGTCAAGTAATTTGCCCACAGCCCACCAGCAGACATGATCCCTCCCCCTTCATTCAATCTGTCACACAAGTCACTGAGCAGATGAGGCCTTGCGCTCAGCTCTGCACATGTGCCAATCTTTCAGACACCCAAACCATGAAGCAACGTTTTTCTGCCTTTCCCCCATCCCTGTTCTTGTGGATTTTTGTCATAAGTTGCTGAATCAATATCCTATGTATTGCAGGTACCATTTTGAGAAGGATTCACCAGAAAATCTGATATATGCCAATTAAAAAGGGAAGTTTTATCTCATGTTTTTATTATGTCTTCCTCCAACAAAATTTTATTTTTCAATTACATTCAATGTTATTTTGTATTAGTTTCAGGTGTAAGGTGTACAGCATAGTGGTTAGACAGTCATATACTTTACAGAGTGTTCCCCCTGATATTTCCAGTACCCACCTGGCACCGTACATAGTTATTACAATATTATTCACTATATTTCCTATGCTGTTATTTCATTTTTTTAAATGGAGGCATAACATTCCTGTAAGTATAAAAATCTCAAGTATATGGTATTTGATGAAATTTTCCATATGTATATACTTATGGAGCTACCATTCAGTTCAAGATATGAAGGAGGGGTGCGCGAACCACAGGCAGAACAAATTGAGGCCCTCCGCCTGTTTCTGTAACCAAGGGTGTAGTGGACCCCAGACATGCCGATTTGTTTATGTGTCATCTGTCTGCATTTGTGCTGCAGTGGCAGAGCCGAGTAATTGACACAGACTGCATGCCTGCGAAGACGAAAATATTTACTATCTGGTCCTTTACGGAACAAGTTTGCCGACCCCTGTTATGGAACATTCTGGAGCACACCAGAAGGCTCCCTCATGCCCTAAAAATAAGTTTTACCCATCAGATCTTGGAATTGGTGAGCAGGAAGAGAAACATCTGAGGAAGATCGCATTTGTCACACAGGCTAGAAGCCTCTGTTGGTTTTCTCAGCCTCATTGGAACAATCGAGCGTCTAACAGTTTTAAGCTTGTCAACGGGTAGCCTGCCAGTGCATCGCAGAGCTGCTATTTTTAAAATCTCTCAAGAGTGACTAAGAATTGCACTGACATGAACAGGAGTGAAGAGAGAGGCAGGTTTCCGGGGCAGTTGCACCCCTTCATTTGGTCTGTAGTTCTGCAGATCTGACTGGGGCCTGCTTCATACTTCGCTTTGCTTAGGGATTCAGACTTCCAGGACTTGGAGAATAAGAGGGGCCTGAGCTTTCAGGGTGTGCTTTGCCCCATTTCTTGTATGTTTCCTATTCATTTGACTGGAGAGCATTTATCGCGTCATTTGTGTGTGTGCCGTTTGTACTTTCTTCACCCTCAGTCGGCTACTTGAGGTTGTATGGAAGATCTCTAAGGGGCCTGCCCTCTTGACAATACTAAGTAAGAGCCAAATCAATCAACTGAACAGCTCAATTGCAACTGTGCTTTTGTCTAGGCCAGAACACATACACCCACAATAAATTACCACTGAGCAACAATAACATGACCGGATTAATGAGGAGCTTATCCAGAGCACTCTGAGAACATCGAACACGTTGGAGCGCAAGTCAGCTCCCCTGAAGAGGTGGCAGAGAACAGGTGCCCTCCTCTGCCAGCAGCCTGGGGACAGATGCTGCAAATTCTAAAGCGTTTCATCCTGTGCTCTACCCCGTTTATCCAAATACAGGCAACCAAAGGGCCACCACAGTGACAAAGAGGACATCCTGGGCACACACACCCCAGAGTGCAGGCAGAACTGAGACCACACCCAACTCGTAAAGAGATTCTGTTCCAGAACTCTGTGTTAATGTTTTAGGAACTCCAAAAGCATGCTTACAGTGGAATAATGATTTAATGGGTGATAGGCCCTCAGCCTAACTCTGCAAAGTCTATTTATTCTAGTCTCAAGCTAAAATAAGCTAAAATTAAATAATTTGCCCAGTGTGTCTGGCACCAGTGGAATGCCGGAATCCAAATCATTCCTGTGTGACCCTGGGCAAGTCAGTTAAACTCTGTGCCTCAATTTCCCAGCCTGTAGATCAAGGTGAATAATAGTACCTTCCTCAGGGTGGTTGCAAGAGATAAATGAGCATAGAATCCTTAGCACAGAGCTTGGCTTTTAATAATCCCTTAGTAAACATTAGGAGTTGTTATTACAAGCCGAGACCTTGACCTTGCCTCTCTCTCTTCAAGATATAGCCCATTCTTAACATTTCCATCCTCTTTAGAAAAAGTTCCCTCCCCTTTTGGCAATCATTATGCTCACCCTAGTTCCTTTCTCCGTGGCAACCCTCAGGACATACAGGGTGGGGCAAAAGCAGGTTTACAGTTGTGAGTATGCAAAACAGGATTTATGCTTCTATTATTTATTAATTATTGTATTATTTTCCATATGAACAACTGTGAATCTACTTTGCCCCACCCTGTAATAATCTGCAGAAAAATTCAGAATGGGGAAGCCACAGTCTGGACTATTCTGAGAACTCTGAGATCCCTGCCAGCAGAAGTAAAGACTCCCTCATTCTTCCTATAGCCTTCCAGTTTCCTGAGGAACTTCTGCTTGGTAGATGTGCATGTACACACACACACACACACACACGCACACACGCACACACACACCCTTCCAGAGGACAAACAGGAATTCTCAGGGCCTGGGGGCTGGGGAAGTGTCTCAACTGTGCCTTAGTTGGATCTGCCCTATTCTCCCATCCGCAGTTGAAATGCAGCTACTTTGTGCACAAGGCCAGTTCTCTTTTCTCATCCTGCTCCCAGACCATTGCTAAGGGCATCTTACTTAGTAGCTAGGAAACAGCCTGTAAAAGCGCACTTCAGACAGCGGAGCCATTTACCCTCGCTGTTTACTTTGAGCTGTACACAGAGGCTTGGCTCAAGACTGCAATCAGATGCGCTTTTTTTTAACCTTAGACTAGAACAAATTGTTAGGCAAGGCTCCCACTCCCTTCTAATTTCTGTAAAGAGAAGGAAAAAGTATAGAGATTTCTTTTCCCTTTGTCCAAAGTCAAGAATGAAGGGCAGTTCTTCTAATTATACTCTTTTAATACTTGTTAATTGGGCACCTGTAATCTGTAGGTGCTGGACACTGAACGGGAATCAAAGGAACATAAATCTGCTCTTATCTTTAAACTGATTATAATCTATTCAGAAGAGAAAATGCTGGAACGGGATGGAGGGAGGAAAGGGGGGGGTGCCCTATGAGTAATTGGTTCTTGATAGCAAAGCTGAGAATATGGTTTTAGAAAGAGCTGAAGAAGTTTGGGGCAAGCTAAGCATATGCTAACAATCCATTCAGAACCCAGAATTCATCTTTGCTATGGTTTCCGAAAACCGCCTAATATGGGATTTTCCATTACAAATTGCTTCAGTCTGCTTGTAGCTTATAAGGTCTACAGTACACACGTACATCCTGAATAGATTGTGCCACCCCACAATTTCTACCAAGACCATCCACTTGTCAACTGCCATCCAGCATCTGGCGGGAGTCTTTAGGAAGGCCTAGTGTTTTTAGGGAGGGCTAGCATTTTTAGGGAAACATTTCGAAGTAGGACATTGAATAGATGATGGTTCCCAGTTTGCTCGCCACTGCCCAGGGGCGTTCATCTTTGGTTAGCAGATGATATCACTATGAGAAAGAGAATACCAGGCAGTCCAGCGGGAGAGAATGCTGACAGAAGACATTTCTCACATGTCATCTCTCTAAATTAAAGAAAACATTCTAAATGAAAGGGGGGCAAATACACACCCTGCTGTGACTGGCAGCTTTCGCCACAAAACCTGTAAGTTGAAAGGCATGTAAGCCAAAATTCCCCCTCCTTTCAACGTTGAGGGGATGAGTCACCAGAGCAATGCTCACATTTCTCCATGCACAAAAGGCAGGAGACTTTCCGAAAATGGTTGTGGCTTTCTGTTTCCTTGGTTCCCTGACACGTAGTCCAGCATGATCACAGGCTGTAACAGGCAGGAACCTGTTGCCTTATTTGGGAATCCTGTAGCCCTATATGTAGGAGAAATAGGCAGAATGAAAAGTCCAGATCAAGACACCAACTCACAAAAATAAAGAGAATCAGATAAAGAAAGTAGATATTTTATCTGGAATAACTATAGAAAACGGCCTGATGAAAGGAATAAATATTTTCATACCCATTTCTCTGTAAAGGTCCCCTAGGAAAATATTTAGAATCTTCCATTTTCTGTAGTGATTTATCCTATTTTCTTTGTAGCCATGATGCTGGCTGGCTGCATTTCCCAGCTGCTGTGGGGACAGCCATGCTGTAGGGGGAGACCACATGAGTCACATTCACTCACAAGTGTCTAAGCAAATGCTTCTCGCGTTCCTCATTGTGACCCTGACACGTTCTATGTGACATTCATTGTGGCATGCAGACAGTAGGAACAGTCTCAACCCAAAACAGGGAAACCGCACCATGGGGGTGGAGGCGAAGGTGCAAATGCTCTGGATTTTGTAGCTCCCAGTCTCCTTTCCCTTAAGGGGATGTAACTGGGGGCAGGGGCGGAGGTGGGCCCCACACAGCTCTCAGGCGCGCCTGGGCCTCCTCGGAGAAGCAGGAGTTTGGCTCATTGTGGACTCGGGCGGCTGCACAGCAGACCTCCCTTCCCCTCCTCAGGCTCCTGCGGGCCCCTGCTTCCCACCGTCTTCCCCGACTGAGATCATCCAGCTGGGGAAAGGACAGTGGGCGAGGGGGGAGGCCGGGAAGCAGCAGTGGGTGTGTCAGCTCAGGCTGGAATGGGTGTCCATTGTCAACCCCAAGTAACTGAGAAAAACAAACCCAGGTCCAGAATTCCTCCTGGTGGCTGGAGTGTCGACCGCATAGTAGAGGAAAGGGCGCCCTCTGGTGTCAGCTGTGATTTTTTTGTTTTTAATTGCAAAGGAAATTTTCAAGATCCATGTAAAACAGATGTAAGAAACATTCTACATATTACATAGGGAAGCCAGGCCGCGGCCAGGTAGCTCAGTTGGTTAGAGCGTTGTGCTGATACGCCAAAGTTGCGAGTTCAATCCCAGTCAGGGCACATACAAGAATCAACCAATGAATGCATCAGTAAGTGGAACAACAGATCAGTGTTTCTTTCTCTTTCTCTCCCTCTCTCTCTAAAATCAATAAATAAAATTAAAAAAAAAATTTAAAATTATAAATATGGAAGCCAGCTTAGGATTTCAGCTGTTTTAACCAGCTGTGTTCTGTGCCAAGTGAGAGAGACTTGAGAAAATTCCATCTCACCTGGCTGCTGAGAGAAAAACCATGGCTTGGGAAGGGGCCTGTGGGCTTTATAGATTCAGGATAGTTTGCCTGAAAATAAAGCCATTTCTTGGGAGCAGAGGCCTTTTTGGATAGTAACATACTCTGGCCAGCATATCATTATTTTTCTGTTTTTCCCCCCAGTAAGCTAATTTAGACTTGTTATTAGATTCCTTGGTTTGTCTCTAGGAAAGAAAAATAATATAGTTCTCACATAGGGAGAGAAACTCAATGGCTTTGCTCACAAACACTGTGTGAAGATAAGGATTTAAAATAAATACAAGTGCCACCTCTGATAAGATGCCCCTTGTAGGAATTTCCCCTGAATGACACCTCTAACAAGATGAAAATACATACGTATGCAAAAGATCATTCATCGAAGCATTATCTGTTCAGTCATAGGAGACTGTTGGAATAAACTATGGTGCATCCACACACAGAGTACTATGCAGATAAATTGAACTTGACGATAAAGGACAGATGGACATCATATGCCTCCAAATGTGCTGCTCTGAGAAGGACACTACATCACCCATATAATAATCTGGCCAAAAATACGTAACATTTTCAGATTTGCATGCCTGTGAGTAGAAGACCCTCCCTTCCCTTTGGATCCCAAAGTGGTTCGTGGAGGGCTTGGGGAGAGGCTTAAATTCATGTATGAAATAGAACCTATTTCTTCTGCAGTCCTCCCCCATCTCAGGAAAAGACAACTCCAAGCTTCCAGGTGTTCAGACCAAAAGCTTTTACTCCTCAAGATTCAGTATCCTCTTCTCGATAAACCGTAAGAAAAAAAATGGATCAAACGTGGATCTTTTTGGATCAACATTTGGCTCCAAGAGCCTCTGCTCAGGCATCTCAGATTTGGGGAAAGAGGTAGAAGATCTGAAGATAGGCAGATAAGATCTAAACCAACCCAAATGCGGGCACTCTCATAGGTCATCTTAATACATTGAGTATTAGGTTAAGGCCCACACTAGAAACCCCTCATTTACTTTTTGGTGATATCTGTAGATCCAGAGGGTCATTGGGTGGGAAGAGAACTTCAAAGAGGAGGTACACAGTGGTGGAGCCCACACTTCCCCTCGCCTTCTGCTGGCCAGTACTCACAAGGCTAAACCTAGCTACGGGGGGGGCTGAGAAATGTAGTCTAGCTGTGTGCCCGTGGGGAGAAGGGAAATTATTTGGAGAGCAACTGGCTAATCTTTGCCACCTTGGTGATAGATTACAAATAATGTCTTCCCCTTCATATATTAATTCATTAATATGAATCTATTATTATTAGCTATTAAAGTGTGTTATTTATTTTTAAATTATGATGACTTGATTTCTTTTAATTTATTAAATGGATGACCTACATGAAAATCCTGATAATGTAGAAAGCCCTTTAAGGACATTATGGATGCCAAACATCAAGTAACATCGCACTCAAGTCATACTAAATCATTTCTCAGAAATGTTCCCTGGTGATGGCACTGAGACTCAAGAAAAAAGGCTGGTACCTCTGTGGGGAATAAAATTCAGTGTTGCTGAAGAAATTTTCAAGTGCTAGCTGATAACAACTGCACACCAGCTGTCCCCATTTTATAACACTTTTCCATAAAGTTTTGCTCCCCTGGGGTGGGGCGTGAGGTGCAACTGGCATCTACTGGGTGAAACTAGGGGTGCTGCTAAACATCTTACAATTTACAGGACAGCCCCCACAATCAAGAATTATTGAGACCAAAATATCAATAGTGCCGAGATTGAGAAACCTTGACTAAAAGCAACCATATTCACAAAGTCCAAAGGCAAAAACCGTTTTAGGAGACCTGTAATAATATAAATCTGTGGTTCTCAACTGGGGGTGCTTTTGTCATGTCTGGAGACATTTGTCTTTGTCGCAAGTGGAAAGGTGAGCTGCTGCTGACATCTAGTGGACGGAGACCGGGGGTGCTGCCAGGCATCCTACAGTGCACAGCCCCAGGACAGAGAATGATCTCCCCCAAATGTCACTCGTGCCCAGGTGGAGAATCCCTGCCCTGGAGTCACCTTTATTGGGGCTGTTGGGCCCCCTGGTTTTTCCACCCCCTTTTGGTTTTGTGCTTTTGCTCCCATACCTTGCATCTGCTGCGTTTTGGATCTAGACCCGATACACCTCTGGCGTAGCAGTAGGGTGGCTAAGCAGGAGGGACGCGTGGCAGAGCCCAGCCATAGAACAGACCAACACTGGGGAGCAGCCGCTTACCGCCAAGGGTTCGGTCAGGGCTGGGGAAGGCAAGGCACAGTCACAATTCAAGCTGACAGCACATACGGCCCTTCAGGGACAGTGGCTGGGAATATGGGGTGGTAGAGACTTCTACTGTGGCGTCAGGCCCTTTCCATAAAGTCAGCAGCAGGCAAGGCGCTTCCAGCCAGCAAGCTGGGGCTCGGGCGTGGGGCTGGATCCGGGGCGGGGCACCTCCCCGCAGGGAGCCGGGGTACTCTGCAGGCCAGCTGAAGGAGGCTTGAGGCAGGGGCTGACGGCCCCGCGGAGCGGAGGGGAGCGGAGCGGAGGGGAGGCTTGGCCGCGGTGGGGAAAGGGCCGGGCCGGTCGGCAGCGAGTGCAGCGGGGGGAGCAGGGAGCCAGGCGCCCAGCCCGCCGGCCCGGAGGTCGGCAACGGGGCATTGCATCTTGGGTCTGAAAGACAGGAGCGCTGACTCCGCAGGGAAGAACAGACTTTCCCTTTCCTCAGCACCACGCACTCACGCACACGGACACGCATGCACATGCAAGCGCACACAGGCACGCGCACCACCGCCACCTCCTCTAACAGCAGTGTGGGGGTCACTGAGACAGTTCTTGCCTGTACGTAGAACTGGTCCGGGGAACTGGGGGTCATGTTGAAGCAAAAATTGCTCAGAACAGAGCAGAAGCAAAACAATTGAGACCCGAAGTGTATTCAGTTATTTGTGTTTTTTTAGATAGCATTGGCTTTATTTTAAACGTTACATTTTTCTAAAAAAATTTAAACATGACATACATTCTTTATAGAAAAATCTGGAACTTACAAAAGAAAATAAAGAAGGTGAAAAATTACCCACATTCTCATAATATCTCTATTAATATTCTCTATTAATGCCTCTATTAATATTCTTCTACTCTTATCTTGTGAAGATTCTATTTCTTTTTACAGAGGAGAAATATTTTTCTCTCTGTAACTTGGTATCCTTAACATTATGACAAAAGGATTTCCCTTGCTATCACAGACTCTACATGAATAATTTTTGTGATATTTCTTGGTTTTTGTCTTAGAGGAGATGGTATTTGAGATGGATCTTCTAGTGTTAAAATACATTTCTAGGCTCAAGATGGAGCTGCTGCTGCCCAGGGTGATACGTCAACAAACCAAAACTTAGCTAACTGTCATGTCCCTCTAAATGTTCCTCTTGACCAGAAACCCAGTATGTCCAGTCGGCCAGTCCCCAAATGCCAAGCCAACTCTGGGCCTTCTCACCCTAAGCAAGGTTGACTGTGGCCCCAACCAATCAGATATTTTCTGTTTTTCTATTCTTTGCTCTTTATTCTTTATCTTATAATAGCTTCCTGCCCCATTTTACCAGTCTCCAAATGGAGACCGTCCACTTCATAAAGTGTTAAAGTTTGTATCACCTAAGTTGTCTTCTTTAATCATTTTTTAACACCACAGTGGTAGGATCCAGAAAGGTAGAAAGGCAGTGGCCCAGAACCCCATACTCAGAAGGGCCCTCACTTAGCTTAATGCTCTGTGGTCGCTCTCTTGAAATTCTTAATTTGTGAACAAGGGGCCTCACCACGGCATTTTATACCAGGACCCCACAAATGATGTAGCTCATCCAATTTTCATTCTTTGTAGAAACCAGATTCTAACCTAAGCCTTCTGCCCTGCGCTGATGTGGAAGGGAGGCGACGTCTGGAGCAAATATCTAGCTGTATCAAGCGCTCTATTTTTTAAAATGTATCTTTATTGATTTCAGAGAGAGGAAAGGAGAGGGGGGGAGAGAGAGAGATGGAAATATCAATGATGAGAGTCACTGATCAGCTGTCTAGCCCACAACTCGGGCATGTGCTGTCTAGCCCACAACTCGAGACTTACTATCTATTCAGGACTCTCTTTAAGCTTGAGAAGCTATTTTAAAAATAAATAACAGGAACAACAACACGACTTAATTTTTAAAAAGGTGAAACATCTCTGGCACTTTCCAAAAGAAAGGTTTCTAATATTGGCCAGCAGATGGCGCCCTAGCTGCATGGCAGGACAGGAGATTTGTAACAGGCTAACTCATAATTTCAGATTTTTGAGCCTTTAGGGAGGCAAGGCCTCGAGCTTGATCTAAGAACTTTTATTATAACATCTTGCTTTCTTCTGATGAGGATACCACCGCAAAGACATGAGAACCTCTGATTTATAGCTGGCCAGTCATCAGAACTACAAGTAGGTAGTGTCAGATTGAATTGAACTGTAGCACACCCAGCTGGTGTCCTAAGAATTGCTCGTTGGATGTGTGGGGAACCCCCACTCCCCACAGTGAAACTGGCTCTCAGAACACGGAGAATACAGTAAAGACATTTCCCCAATGTGCTCCCTGTGGTTTTGAAGGGTTGTATTTGTTGCCAAATAAAGTGTCAAAGGTTCAAGTCCAGCAGAGAACAGTTTCGCTTCAGGGCTCATATGGGAAATGGCAGAGCGAACCCGAGGTTTCCCTTGGATGTGTTTCCTAATTTGCTGGAAGGTCCCAGCTGAGCATATATTGCCTGTCTGAGGTCCGTCATCCCCATATAAACAGTGATGGAATGAGACGATTTAGTTGCTAGAGTAACTATTGGTTGCTCAGACTGAGCTCCATTCTTAGGTAATGGGATTGGTCTGCCCAATATTAAAGTGACCCTAGCACTAAGGTAACAATTCATCATGGAAAGACACTGAGACAGCCCTCACGGTCTCTCGAATGGGTTCTTTTATGTGGCAGAAGATTAGAAAGCATTCCTAACTCTCACTAGAATCCAGTAGCTTGTGCCTCCCTGCAGGATCAGCAGACTTGCAGTACATACAGCAATGCACCTGCAAACAGTGATGCCAGCCAAGCGTCGTCATGCCTGTGTGGCATTAAAGAAAATGGCCTTGGTTGGTCCGTCATCTGGCAGTCCATAAACCGGCGGGATGATGGGAACCTAGCCCTCCAAGTTTCTGGGCTTGGACCGGTTATCGAAGATGCATATGCAACGGACACGTAATTTATCATGTGTATACGTAACCAAGTTGCATTCGTGTCACGCAGCATAAATGTCTTTTTTTTAATCCTCACCCGAGGGTATTTGTTTCCATTGCTTTTCAGCCCGGCCAGCGTGGCTCAGCGGGTGAGCATCGACCTAGGACCCAGGCGATCGGGGTTCGATTCCCGGTCAGGGCACATGCCCGAGTTGCGGGCTAGACAGCTGATCAGTGACTCTCATCATTGATATTTCCATCTCTCTCTCTCCCTCCCTCTCCTTTCCTCTCTCTGAAATCAATAAAGATACATTTAAAAAAATAGAGCGCTTGATACAGCTAGATATTTGCTCCAGACGTCGCCTCCCTTCCACATCAGCGCAGCGTGCAAATCCCCATTTGCACAGGTGATTCTGAGAAGTGGAAGAGCTTCCTGGGGTCATTCGGCTTCTGAGTGGCAGAGCTGAGATTTGGGTCTCGATCCGTTTGACTCCAGAGAACTCGTTTTCGGTGTGTGTTTTTGTTTTGTTTTTGTTAATCCTCAGCTGAGGGTATTTTTTACCATTGATTTTTAGAGTGGAAGGGGGGAGAGAGAGACATCGATGTGAGAGAGACACATCGATTGGCTGCCTCCTGCACATGCCCCGACCAGGGCCAGGGATGGAGCCTGCAACCCAGGTTCGTGCGCTTGCCTGGGAATCGAACCCGAGACCCTTTGGTACGTGGGCTGTCGCTCTAAGCACTGCGCACCCGGCCAGGCCAGAACACGTTTGCATTTCCAGGAGACGCGGGCCCCTGGTCCTAGACGGTCCTTACCCAGAGCCGGGAAAGCAGCGCACGCTGGCGAGCTGACGCTGGGGAGCACGGGCGGAGGGCTTCCTGGGGAGCAGGTGGGCTCAGGAGAACGCGTTTGCTTCGATTCCTCGGGTGGCTGAGGCCCCTGCTACGCATCCTCTCGTCCCTCTCTGAGGAAGGCTGTTTCCTGTGAATCCCTGTGTTTCTTGGCTTGAGGCTGTTTTCTGCTGGCACGAGGATGTTTGATGAGCCAAAGTGTTGGGAAGGTAAGTTCTGGAAGCAGCATTCAGCCAAATGACACATTGCGGTTCCCTTGCCTCCCTGGCTGGGCTAACTAACTCCTAGCAAGCCGGTCACTGGCTCCCAGAGGCCCCCAGGAGGATTGTGCCCATGCCCCCAGGAATCGATGATAACACCCACCCTTTACCGTCTCTCTTCCCTTCTCAGCAGCTCAAGTCCTGGCCCTCTACTGTCAAGTTTCTGGAGATAAGCTCCCCACACCCAGACCAACTGCTTGTGTTCGCATCCGTGCCCAGGGACTACTTCTGGAAACTCCAGGCTGTGACAACAGGGAAGCATCATAAAGAGATCATTGCTCTAGAGGAGACTCAGACGCTTCAGTTTGTATCTGATGGAAAACAATACCTCACTCGTTGCATTTTGTGGGCACCAGTGTGGTCCCGGACTCCTACATGGCATTTTGAGTGGGTAAGCCCAAGAGGCCGCGTTTTCCGTCGGAATGCACAGGACAGGGGCAGCTCTCGACCATTTGTCCAGATCACATATGGCCTAGTCCCTGGGAAGCTGCGCAGAGTCTCTGTCCCTGTGATGGAGTGTCGGACATGCGCGCCGCCATCTGTGCCAGCGCCAGAGAGAGAGGAGATGGGCGTGGCTCAAATGCCCTTGTCCCTGTGGGCGCTCCTCTGAGATGGAGCTCACTGGGTGCATTCACCCCCTCCCTCCCTCCTGTCCTCCAAAGCCAGAGCCCAGCCCCGCCTCTCCTTTAAGCAGCTCTGGCAATCACTACGTGCCCCAGGCCTCGCCAGAATCCCTTACACCGCTTAGTAATTTGGACAGAGATTCTTTCTGCTGTTCTTAGCAAAATATAACCCAAGATGCGTGGGAATTGCGCACTTGAGTAGCAGAGCAACTCAGAAAAAGACAAATGCCCAGTGACCTTGCCCTGCTTACGTGGTTCCCGGTGTCAGGCGTCATCGCCTCCGCGTGTGCACCTGTGCAAGGGAGGAAAAGCCGCGAGGAGACCTGACCACGTGCCAGGCAAGAGGGAGGGGAGGGCAGCTGTCAGTGAAGGCAGGGTTTCCATGTGGACGGTAGAAAGGGTGGAGATAAGTGTTGCTTGGTTTTCACTGTCACTTGCTTTGAATTTGGGTCCAGTTGAAGTGTGAAAGTGAGATGGAGGATGGACTTAACAACCTTTCCCTTATTCCCACTACCCGTGCTCTGCTGCATTAATACCTCCACATTCCTCCCAGGTCAGCCTGGAGTTTGCTCTGGGGCAGTCCCAGCTGCTGAGTCCTCTCTACTCAGGCTAATTAGGTTGCCGGCTTTTAAGGAGAGCGCTCCCTACTGGCCTCATGTTCCTGTTCAATGTAGACCCAGGTCTCAAAGGCAGAGGTGTTTTTTATCGTTTTGGTCCCTATCTCACCTCATGTATCAAATCAGTCACTAATCATGGGTTTGTCCTTCCTGGCACCCCTCTAAGTCACATTTCGGTTTCCATTTCCACTGCCTCTGTCTAGACAGGTCCTCATTAACAGGAGGGCAGAGTGTTGGTTATCTGGATTCTTCTGCTAGCATCCTAATGAATTTCCTTACTGGGGTTTCAGCACTCCCTAAACTGCAGGGTCATAGTAACCTTCAAAAATGCTGATTATGACGCAGCAGCCAGGGTGACACTTTAAACGTAAGTCAGCCTGTGTCACTCCTCTGCCCAAAACCCCTTCAGTGGCTTCCCATTTCACTGATGGTATAAAGTCAGTCTTTTTTATATGCACATTTTAAATTTAGAAATAATTGACATATGTTCGTTTCAGGTATACAGCATAATGACTTAATATTTATATAGTATATTGGGAAATGATCACTGTAATAAGACCAGTTAGCATCCATCACATACATAGTTAAACAGTATATTATTATAATTGTTACTAATTGTTAACAATTATTATAATTGTTCCATTTTATTAGTTGTTATTAATCCTGTGCCTAACTGATAAGTTAAACTTTATCGTTGGTGTGTAGGAAAAAACATAGTATATATAGGAGTTGTTGCTATCTGTGATTTCAGGCATCCACGGGGGGCCTTGGAACATATCCCTTGTGGATAAGGGGGACAGCTGCATGTGTATACAGACTGCAAGCGTGTTGACAGCAAAGAGTCAGTCACCAATCTAATTTACTTCACAAACATTTATTGAGCACCTACTAAGTGGCAGTCACCTTGTCAAATTGGAATCCAAAAGAAGAAAAAAAAAAAGAATGGGACTAGAAAGGGGTAGGGGAAGGCCCTTTTCCTCAATGTTTTGTGCAGAAGAGAGATGTGGCCATTATGAAAGCAGCAGAGGAAAAGCAGGCTGTGGAGGACATGAAAACTAGCAGCTAAAGGGGCAGATAGCCAGCAAGAGGCAGGTGGGGCCACGGAAAGCAGGTGACTTGGAGGGGGCCCTAATCCACAGTGAGCCATGCTGCGGGGAGGGGAGGGCGAGCAGGGCTGACAAGCAGCCGCCAGGTGGCAGCGAGGAGCTCGTGTTAGTATGGAAGATTCCACCAAGGTTTACTTATCAATCAACATTTAGATTGTTTCCAATCTCTTGCTATTCTAAATATGTATTATATATTCTCTCTATATCCTAATATTCTATAATATATAACTTAAATTTACCAATTTGACATGAATTTATTAGTTTCGTGGACTTCAGATTTTGCTATATGTGCAATGAGAAAAAAATGGATGGATTTTAAGCGAAAGAGAAAAATGATCCCCTTTATTTTTTCCTTCTTTTTAAAAAAATTTTTAAATTTATTGACTTTGAAAAAGAGAGAAATGTGGATTTGTTGTTCTACTTAGTTGTGAATTCATCAGTTGCTTTCCTGTATGTTCCCTGACCTGGGACGTAGCTCACAACCCTGGCACATCAGAGCAGTGCTCCAACCGACTGGGCCACCCGACCAAGGCCATTTATTTTTTCCAGTGAGGTAAAATAGCAAAGAACCTGAAAACAAGCCAGTGAAAAAGATGGAGGATGACCACAAAAAGGACCAGAAAAGGGCACAAAAAGTTACTTTTCTTAAGAAGTTTGGCTACGCATCAAAACAGAAACAGCCTTCCTGCTGCAATTCTCAATACTTGAGCTTATGTTCTGAAATAAAGCAGTTTCCCTGAGACTCTCTGAGCTTCTAGAATTTAGAGCCCATGCTACCTACTGCAGATTGTCTGCCTGTGCCCTGACTGGAGGGAGAGGCCAGTTAATGTTCCTTCGTCATATGGTTTCCGTACCACAGATGGTTTACTGCTTAGCAAACGGAAGAGCCAGCCAACATCTAATGTCGGCTTAGCAAAACCCCAATCCTGGGAGTTTGAAGACTCATAGTCCTGATTTTTCCAAGTTCCAAAAGTAGTACCCCAGTGGAGGACTAGCAGCACCCCAGCGAAAACGATTTGCTTAAGTTGCCAGAAGAATGTTTAAGTTCCTAATTCTTGCCAATGTCTACATTCGATTCGTGCAGGGCCTGCTGAAGATGTCATTGAGACCTGAAGGGAATTGCATGGAGAATGCTTTCCTTGCTGAGCGTGGGAGTCGGGGCACTGCAGTAGGGGTACAGTTCTTTATTTCTTTCACTGTTTTATTTTAGGAAAATATATCCTCTAACCCACTGACACATCTGTTGGCCACATGAAGGTCAAATCCAGATCAGCATAAATTAGAATAATTTTGCATCTATCTCAGGAAATTAGGTCATGAAAATAAAGGCGAGCTTCAGAAAAAACATCCCTGTCCTTAGCGATCTGTATTAGCAGTGGCGTCTGACTGGGGAGCCTCTGATCTGAGCCTGGGGGCCCTTGAGTGCTCTGGGCTCTTACCAGCATGTTGCTGCTTCCTGTGGGCAATGCAGAGTTCAGATCCCCTGCGGTTCAAAATCACTTCACATGTGTTAAGGAACCAAAGCTTTGATTTTTAACTGCTCAAGTTGAGACCACCCAGACATGTAAGAACTGCTGGGCTCCAGCTTTTCAGATGTGGGATATTTGCCATCATTTTTTCCTTAGTTTTATGAAGTTCACTTGATATGTGATCTAAAAATTGTTTCTCTGAGCTGTCAGGAGTGGCCACTGTCTTGGCCTGGTTCAGGCATTGCCATCCTTGGGGCACTGAAACCAGTGTTCCCTTATTCAATCAGGTATATGTGTGGGGAGATGGGCTGATTGAGTTCAGCTCAGTTACTTCTCGCTCTTATAGGCCCTGGAAACCGAAAGCATCAATTCTTTACTTTCTGTATCCTGACCCTGACCCTGACCCTGAGCGAAGCACCAGTTCAGGACCCCTTGGATGACTTAATTACTCAGAGAGCCTTCCAGGTCATGAAGAGAAATTGCTAGCTGTGTTTTCCCTTCAAAACTGTTACAGCAAGACAGAGTGATTCATGAATTTTTTTTTATGATGATCTATAATGAAGCATGGAATATACTCGCGTTATAAGCAAACCAGATCCCATAAATCTTTATGTCCCATCTGAGGGCCTGGAATATGAAAGAGTGCCTTCCTAGGCCACTGGGACCACTATATGCCTAGTCACAACTGTAAACAAAAAGTACCATTCTGGCCCAAAAATACAGTCACCACCCTTCCACCCCCTCCACACCCAGGTAAATAGTAAATGAGCAAAAATTCAATCAACCACTTCAGAAAAGTTATTAGTCTGTTTTCAGTGACATTTATCTGTTATGACATCATCTTCATCTTCTTCTGGGGACGGAAATGGTGACTCTTATTGCTACTGTGACAAAGTTTGAAATGCTCATTAAAGATTGCTAAAATAATATTAGACAGTGTGATAGTGAGTCACACTGTTAAGCCAGTCCAGTTTCTTCTCCATCTCTGTACCAGCTCCTGGTGTGTAAGGGCAGCCAGCAAGCTGCGACACATGGGCTCTTTGTTCTCTGTCTCGCACTATGATCAGGGACATTTTAAACTATGTGATGGCCTGATATTTTAAGTTATTAACCTCTGCTGCTTTTTCTGCTCTTTCTTGATGGTCCCACCCTTACTCTCTTCCCTGCACAGGTAGCCTTGGTTCCCTCAGGGTCTTGGTGATATGAGCAAAAGCAACTAACCGAGTGGCCCAAGTTTAGAGTTCCAAGGGCCCATGTCTGGACAAGCGCATGGCAAAGAAGGGCCCAGTTGCTCCATGCTCAAGCCTAAGAAAGTTATCTGAGATAAGGGAGAGGAAGGGAGTCAGAATGAATTGAGAATCATTCATATGCCAGGGGACCCTGAGGAGGCCTATGCCCTTGACCAGGCCAAGTCATGGCAGAAAGGAGGAAATAATGGAAGACCAGTCTAGTTTGGGGATCTGAATGCAAAGGGAACCTGTGCCCTGTCCATGGTTAAAGCTGAAGAGGGCAGGAAGACCCCAGGGTTCCCTGTACCCAGCTTGCTGTGGGAGCAGAAGATGCATCACTTGTTTTGTTTATAGGATGTGTAAGGCCTCCCCCAAGAGCTCAGAGCCCTGAGATGGCCCAGAATGTCAGAGTGTTTCCCTGTGCCAGGGAAGGGCATGGTCATGGTACTACAGGCCAGTGGACCTCAAGAGTCCTTGAAGTTAGAAACAAGGGCAGGCAGAATGGTGACAGAGTGCTCAAGCACCAAAGACCAGAGGAGAATAAGGCTGGCTCAGAGGGCGCCGGGAGGAAGAGCCACAGTGGCAGAATGGTCCTGCGTACAGGGCGGAGTGAGTCTCTGTCCTTTGGGAGAAAGGACCCAAGGAAGGTTGAATCCCATTACTTTAAGTTTTATTCCCATGCTAAGATTCATACCAGAAACCTAGCAGCACTTCGCTTCTCAGGGAAGACAGATTGGAGCAGCTGGACTGCAAAGAGGACGCATGACTGTGGCAGGCGGCGGGCGAGGGGAGGCGCTGAGCACGCGTGGAAATAAGGGGGACCGAGAAGGGGGTGCAGGCTCGGCGTGTGCCGCGCAGAAGGGTGAAGGGTGGTGGAAGAAGGCGGGCGCAGCTGCAGCGGGGGACAGGAGGCCCGGGGCGCGCGACCTGCAGGACCCGATGATTTGAACTCAGCCTTCATTTCATCCACGAAAAGTGGGGTGGTTTAGATTTTTACACAGAACAGAGACACATTTTAGAGTTTACCATGATTAGGGCATTTATATAATTTCTTTTCTGAACTAGGACACTTTAAAAAAAATTCCCTAATAATTAATGATATTGAAGATCTTTTCTTTTTTTTTGCTAATTTGATCTATTTATTTAAATGATATTAGTGTACATTTCTCTTTCATTTTACCCGTCTTCCCACCCCCTCCCATTTGGCAGCCATCTGCTTGTTCTCTGTATCTATGGGTCTTTTTCTGCTTTGTTTTGTTTGTTCATTTGTGTGGGGTTTTTTCCACATGTAGGTGAAATCGTACAGTATCTTTCTATGTATGACTTATTTCACTTAGCATAATGCCTTCTCTGTCCGTCCATGTTTACGCAAATGGCAAGATGTAATTTTTTTTATGGCCGAGTAATATTACATTGTGTACCTCATCTTCTTTATCCACTCATCTATCAGTGGACAACTAGGTTGCTTCTATATCTTGGCTATTGTAATAATGCTGCAATGAACTTAGGGCTGCATGTATCTTTTCAAATTAGTGTTTTTGTTTTCTTTGGATAAATACCCAGAAGTGGAATTGCTTGGTCGTATGACAGCTCTGTCATTAATTTTTTGAGGAACCACCAGGGCTCCCCTTTCCCCACACCCTCGCCAGCACTTGTTGTTTGTTGATATATTGATGATCGCCATTCTGAAAGGTGTCAGGTGATATCTCATTGAGGTTTTAATTTGCATCTCTGTGATGATTAGCGATGTTGAGCATCTTTTCATACGTCTGTTGGCCATCTGTATGTCTTCTTTGAAGAAATGTCTGTTCAGGGCTTCTGCCCATTTTTAAATTAGATTGTTTAGGGGTGGTTTGGTGTTAAGCTATATGAGTTCCTAATATATTTCGGATATTAACCCCTTCTCAGATGTATCATTTATATAATGTAATATATTTTCTAAACTAGGACACTTTTGAGTGTGAAAGAAAGTGCTAAGCAGATGAGATACTAGGACATATGGTTACCCCCTCCAGGCCTGTGAGAGACGGGGAGGGACGGGCCATCTAAAGGAAATGCCTACACGAGTTCATTTTCAAACCTGTGAGTTGCACTCGAGGGTAACTCTGTCCTTGAACCCCACCAATACATAGTAAGCTCTCAGTAAAGATTGTCTACGGAACCAACCAGTATTCTTTACTTTTGCCATTCTTATCTAAATTGAAAATTAATTGACCATAGCTTTCTGAGTTTAAGGAAAGCAATTCTCAAAAGCACCCCTTGGGGGGAAAGGGAGGTCTCTTATATTTGAGTTCATATGAAGTCCTTCATATCAGAAGGTCTTTCCTAAATTATGTAACAAGAAAGTATTTTTTTGGTGGAAGGCAAACTAGCCTGACATGACTTTAATCAGTACCAATTTTGGATACCTATAGAAGTCACTGAAAGAAGTTACTAGTAAAAGTCACCTTTTAATACAGATTTGGTCATTACTCCTGGGCATATGATAATATGTAACATGTTTTGACTGCTTCCTGGGAGCCAAGCATTAGCTCAGCGTTTTATTCATATCAAAGTGATCTGAAGTAAAAGGAACTCAAAACAACTTAAAAGAGAAGATAATTGAAATCTAGAAGATTCCTTTAGATGACTCAAAAAGTACCTCTCAGAATAATGAAGATATCATTGTTAGAAGATGCATGTGGAGAATCTGAATAAAATATCTTTTATAAAATGTCAACAGGGAAAAATTCTAAAGTAATGTTTTATTACACGTGTATTTAAATATGTTCAGTGGTTCTCAAATGGGAGTTTTGTCCTCCAGAGGACATTGGGCAATGTCTGAAGTTTTTAGAGCTTGGGAGGGGGCTGCTACTGGGATCCAGTGGGTAGAGGCCAGGAACGCTGCTAAATGAGCTTCTGTTCTAATAATGTGCCCCTAGACCCAATACATTCAGCCTTGAGCACAAACAGCTCACGGGGCTGTGATGTCACTCAGGACTGGGTGTAACCCATGACTGAGGCAGGAAAATGTCTCTCGAAGCACATCCTCAAGAGCACTAGTTGTGTGAACATCCCTAAAGAACGACTTGCATGGTCTTAGGATTTGGGGAAATGCCACATACCAAGTTTTCCCTTGTAATGTGGGAAGAGACGGTAGGATGCTCAAGTCTCTGAGAAGTCCTGCAAAGTGCTGGACATTGTTTAATCCAAAACTTCCCAAATCTCTTTGCTCGTGGAGCCCTTTAAAATAGTTTCTATTGAGTAGAGGGCAGGCATGCTTCTAGTGGTGTCAAGCTTGCTGTTCACATGTTGAAATACATTTTCTGAATTACTTTCACTTTATTCTTTTTTATATTACTATAAGAGAAGCATCCCGATTTCTGAAGGAAAAAAGGGTATGTGAAGGTAGATTATATTTGCATGTGCATTGCACAGAATGATGGAAGAGCGAGGACTGTACACTGCCTGTCATAAGGGACAGTGGCGGTTCAGTTGGGTGTGAACCGCCGTCGAGCCGTGCGGGAGACTGATGGCCAGGGCCACCCCCCAGCAGAGATGAGGCGAGAAGACGGGGAGGGCCATGGGCTGGGGAATCCTGCTGAGGTCCCGGCCTTGCAGGGCAGAGCCGGAGGCCACCTGGGTCCCTCTAGCCTCACCCCCCGCTTCACAAAGAAACCGAGACTCAGGAAGGTAACTGCCTCCCCGTGGGCCCTCACGGTCAGCACAGGCTGCAAAGGCCCTTCCAGTGTGGCCTGGACTCCTGCAGTATGTGACCAGAAAGTTCTGGAAGCGACGATTGTACCATGATACTGTTTCCATAGAATTTGCTCTGTTGGTCCATGTTCACAAGTCCCTGAAGAGCAATAGAGTGAGAAACACGTTTCCTCGTGAGTCCTTCGTTCCTCTGAACTACACGTACTCAAGCCCCCAGCAGAGTTTAAAAATGTCCGCATAGAGACCGTGTGACATTTGGGAAAGGGAATTGGCCCGGGAGCCAGAAAACACATACAAAAAAGAATAGCTTTATTCTTGAGGATAATACCTTTTATATTTCTTTAACCATAAAAAGTATTACTTGCCTCATTTGCCAGATGTGGTTGAAATGAAACACGACTCTTTTGAACAATCAAATCCACCCCAACAGGATCAGAGTTTGCCACAACTGAGCATTCTCGAAAGTGAGAAGTTAAGGGGTTCGGAGGCCTGGCTTTTACCCTGGCTAATTATGTGCACTTGAGATTGTCACCTCACTTCCCTGTTTTCCAGTCTGTAAAATAGGAATGGGAATGTATTTTCAGTGTTTCTCCTGGTTGTTTTGAAAGTAAATTAATACAGAGCTTCACAAATATAAGCGATTGTGGTTATGACCTGTGCACACAGCTTTTCCAACCTGAAATTAATGTGACTGTTTCAGGAGACTTCTGTCTTGGGCTACAGACTAACTCAGATTCCTAAATGTGATCATTGCCAAGTAGCCTCCCAGTGACTTGCTGATTAGTTCCAAGCAGTCTGCTTCCCTCCCTGTGGATGAAACCAGCAGAGACGCCAGAGAGTTCTGGAACTTACGTCCAGATGTTTTCATCATGCTTTCCAGTTTTCACTTAACTGTAATGGTATTTCTCCATTTCCCCAAAGAATCAAGAAATAGAAACTCCTCCACACACGGCACTGTTTACTCTCAGTCACAGCAAACGAGGATCTCGATTTGAAGAGGTTTCTGGATGCTTGGGACATTCTTTCCCAGACAGACAGGGACTGTTCGCCTCTGCGAATTTTTCTTTTCTTTCTGTTTCTTTATCTTGACCAAGGACCTCCCTCCCAGCACCACCAGGAACACCTAGAGTTGACACGAAGGCGTAGTTCAGTAGCGATAGTAGAACATGTTGGGTTTGTTGCTCGTTGCAATAAGGAAGACTACACACCGTGGGCAATTATTGGGCATCTCATTAAAGATGTTAGAAAGGAGTCATTTTAGGGTCTGGGCTAGTGTTAGGAGACGGAGGGAAGAGTTTAGGGAAGCGGGCTTTTGCATTAGAGTGGGTGGTGTGAGGACGTGCGGTAATTCTATGCTTGGATGTCTTAGGTCTCACTGATGAGGCAGAAGGACTAAATTGCGGCCAGAGTTATCGTTGGTCGGTGCAGCAGTCATCGTATTTGCCAGAAGAGGACATGGTTGGTGGTTTTGTCGCCTCACGGTGCACATGTTTTATCTTCTGTACTCACACAGGGCTGTCTTGTATTTGTCTCGACCCGTCCTGGTCACAGGTGGCCCTGTGTCATGTTGATACTGGTGAAATATTTATGTTCAGCGGAATACCGAGACCCAGAGGGAGCAGCAGGCAGCTTTTAGCAACAGCGAAGCCGAGCCGATGGGCCCGGGCTGTTGGGCTGCTTTTCTTTTTCTCGGCCTTTACCATGAAATAAAATACAGGTATGAGTGCCTGCACAGGATGAAGTTTTATGGATAAATACCCTTCGCCAGCCACCCCAGAAACCCGGCAGGCCCCCACCCCAGCCCCAGCCCCACAGGAGCCTCTGTATCGCCGTAGTCATCACTTCCTTGCATTTCTTCATCATTTCGTCACATGGCTGTCCCTAGGCATTGTACTTCGGTCTTACTCATTTTTAAAAACTCGATGTATCTTTTGAGTCTCTTTGAACCCTTAGTGCCTCCTCTCCTCTCCTTTTCCTAGTATTTATCTGTTGAAAAATGAAGGCCATTCAGCCTGTGAAATTGCTCACCATGTGGGCTTTGCTGTTTCCTCAGCCCTGAGCTCTGTCCTCGTCGTTTCTTTCCAGTGTCATCTGGGTCTAGAGGCCTGAATGGCCTCAAGTTCACTGTCTTTGGAGGTCTGTAGGTGATACGCTCTTTCCTCAGGAGGCATATTCCATTTCATTGTCTCCTAAGTAATTTTTTATAAGAAAAATGCAAGCTGTCTGCCTTCAGGTGTGAAATGCTGACTTAAACAGCCCCCCCGGAGGCCAGCCGCGCTTAGGCGGCGCCGCCCAGAGGAGCCCAGCACACGGCTGCCGAGGCTTCTGGAGCGCAGAGGGTCAGGCACAGGGGCTCAGACACCGCCTCGGTTGCTCGCAGCTCTGCTGGGGCCCAAAGATCAAACTGCCTGTGGGTGTCCTGAGTCAGGGCAGGTCCAGTCATACATCCAGTCCCTGGAACAATAGTTTTCTACGTGCATTAATTACCAAGCCTATTAACTATATACCTAAAGCTAACATTTTTAACTTTTTGAGTTCCCCATCATAAGCAAGGCTAGAAAGAGGCAGGGTGAGGAGGTGGGGTGCCTGGGAGTGGCTCCATGGACCAGTCCCTCAGAGCATGTTCTGCCTGAGGCCACCTTTCCTAGGGAGACACTGTCTGCTGGCTTAGACTGTGGGCCAGAGTTCCAGGATCTGGGGGAAGAGAGCAGCTGATCCAAATTTGGGGCATTTTGTCCCGATTGATTCATGGGGACAAAACAGCTCAGTGAATAAGTTTTAAGGTAAAAAATGGGAATTTGGAGAGTCCGGGTCTGTCCTTGTGCTAGGTAAACAAGGGGTTTATCTGCAAGTCTCATCAGAATCATGTGGGAAAAGGTGGTTCTTTACCGTTTCCAGGAACACAAAAAAGCATGGGGAGATTTCTTTTTTTTAAAAATTGGGGTGTAATTGACATATAACATTATGTTAGTTTCAAGTGTTCAACATAATGATTCAATATTTGTCTATAGTGTGGAATGGTCACCACAATAAGTCTAGCTAATGTCTGTCATCTTACAAAAATTTCTTGTGACGAGAACTTTTAAGATTTGCTCTCTTGGCAACTTTCAAATACAGTATACAGTCAACTACAGTCAGCACACCATGGGATTTCTTCACTTTCTGCTGTTTTCCAGGGGCTCAGGTAGAGTTCAGTATTGTCATTGCTGAGAGAAAGAACAGGGCATGTTTTTTCATGGCATATTCTTTTGTACTTTTGAATTTTATCCAAAAATAAACTAAAAAGTTAAAAAATATGAAACTTTAAAATAAATGTTAAATGAATAAATAGAAAAGCACAAATCCCAGAAACCTCTTTTGCTACAGTTTAGAGTTCTTCTCAAATGACTGGATGTAGAAAGAAGCCATAGCTGGTGTTCATTGAAACTCCAGTGACATAGCTGAGAGTTTAGAAACGTTCCCAGTGTTTTGATAACTTGGTTCCGCGTTTCACTCCTAAGATATAAGGGGCAATATGTGGTCAAGCTGGCACCCCCCACTGCAGAAAGCACCCCTCTCTGTGGGTTTCATTTCACAGGCAAGCATTGTATTGCATTCCCACGAATGCCTGTGCTTTCTAATCTCCACTTCTCATGCAAACCTGAGCCGTCATGAAACAGGAGACAACCTCTAGCTCAAACATATGCAAATAGAGCGTTGCTATTCCGGTCCCTACTCCAGGGGATTTTGCTTCTGTCACAGGGAGCCCTTGTTAGGGGCCTACTGGGCACAGTTTGCCAGGGTTGGGGGACTTTCTCTCACCTCCGGATCTGCTCTTTTTCTGCTACACATTTTCAGCTTCAGCCAAGAGTACTTCCTTCATCAGCCTGTCACTGCCCTGTCACATTTTGGCCATGGCCTTTTGCCCTCCAGGTGCTTAGGCGAGGCTAACGCACCCAGAGACGCAGGCCTCCTCTGGACCCAGGGTGCACAGAGCATTTGTTAACTCGATCTGCCTCTTTTGAGCACCAGAAACTTGATTTCAATCGCTGAAGTTCACCAGTCCAGTTCTAGTAACTGTAATTGAAAGGTGGTTTTACTAAAGATATCATAATGACGACAGGAAAATTAGTCAAAATAGTTAAACTCACTCTAGGGAAATGAACATACACAGCTTTCTGCGTAATTGACATTAGGGATTGATAAGGACAAGGCTGGCGATGGACTGGTTAGGACCTCAAGTTCCAGTCGGCCTCGATGCAGTGGCTGATCCAGACTCAGGAAGGCCCGCGAGAAGCCTCTGTCCCGGCCTGGGGTGCCCGTGAAGGGACCTTGCAGGAGCGTAGCTGACCGGGGACCGGGGCCCGGCGGCCGTGCTCGACAGGACACTGAAGCAGCCTGTCCCTGGGAGTCGTGGCTTCCATCTAGTGTGGCTTAGGCTCCAAGCCCTCACCGCAGCTTTGCCCAGCTTTCCTCAGCCCGCGCAGCCGCCTGGGACGCGCCCGCAAGGTGCCTCCGCGCCCCCTGCACTCCTCCTTGCGTCGGGTGCGACAGGTCCGATGGCCCTCCAGCCTTTCCCAGCGCCCCCTCCTCCCGCAGGATTTCCCCTAGGGAAATCGGCTGTCCCTGGCACAGACTTAAGAAATTCCAGCCAATTCCATCTCCCCTTTGATGAGAGTCTGCGATTCCCTGTTGAATGTCTGAGAGCGCTCTGGGCTTGGCCTTTCTAGATTTCGCCGACATGGTTGAGGGGAGTTACAGCCGCAGGATGTCTGGGGCAGGAAGAGCAACTACAGACTGGATAGGACCCAAAGGGCCCCCTGGTACCGAAGCCACTGACTTAATGACAATGCAGCTTTTTGCTGTTCAGCGCTACCCACTGACTGTTTGCCGTGTCACCCCTTTACACTCATTGCGCGGCTACACAAATACAGGTCATATCTCACTGCAAGGTATTTTGTTGGAACGGAATTTTGCTGCATCAAATGTAGTGCAAAAGAGTTGGAGCTCAAGGCTTGTGTTTATTTTGAAAATGGATCATCTCCACGTAGGTGATGGTAACTATTATATCTAAGGAAGGGTATTGAGTGACTAGAGGACGGGTAAAGAGGAGGCAGACTTCTCACTTTTGAATTGCTCTGTGCTAAGTAAGTATTACTATTTTTTCTAGAAGTTTTTTAACAACAAGAAAAAATGAATTAACTCATAATAAGCAACCAAATAATGAAAACGTGATTCTCCTTGGATTGTTTAGACATTTAGCTTTACGTTGTTGATTGAATCCTATGCTTGACCCGTTGCCACAAAAGCTGGATGGTGACAATCCTGATTGACTTCACCTCTAACTTGACTGACTACCACTCCCCTCTTCTAGTGCCTTTCTTTTTGCAATAATATAGAATTTAATGATCACTTTGCCTTCACACATTTGGTCTTGGGTAGGGGAATTGATTTTCACCACTTTTGTTCCCAGTGATGGTCAGCTTTCAGTTAGTCTTTGTAAAGTCCATAAATATGTATAGGCACAAAGTATCTCAAAGAGAAAGTAACCATCTGTAACATTACAATGCTCTTCTTACTTAAAAAACTAAAATATCCCTAATGTCTTTTAAAGCTGATGGCTTTTTCAGGGTGAAAAGGCTGCTAACAGAGAGGTACAGCGTTTCTAAACCAACATATGGAAAGCATTATAGACTAAGAAGGGAAAGAGTCCTGAATTACATCCAGGAGATCTCCCAGGTTATAATTATAAACACTAATGAAATCGCTGATGTATAAATGCAGCAATACGAAGCCATCAACTCTTGGCCAGAAGCAGGCAAAGATTTTTTTTTTTTTTTTTCATTCCAAAGTTAATGATTTATAGTCATAACACTTCTGAGCTGACACTAGCATTCTCATTGCATTTATTAATGAAAATGATAAATGGGCCATTTCCTGATGAACGAGCAGATGTACTAGCATTCAATGGAAAATAAAGTACAAAAGAGGAAACATGTCCCTCAGCAAAGCACCTATGTACCTTTCCTCTCTAGACTGACAACCAAAAATTACATGAAAAATGAGTGCCTCGCAACCATCTGAGTTAGACCTCGTTTCAGGGCTCCTGAGGGTGGATTCTCAGGCATAGCAAAGCCGAAAGGCTCTGACGCGCTGTGCCCGCCTGTCCCGGCTGGCGCGGCAGGCCCCGTGAGGAGGGGGTGCAGACGCCTGGGGCGGCGGCGCCTGCGAGGGTGCCCGTCCAGGGTGGGCGTGGGAGCCGCTGCCGTCGGGGTGTTCAGCGGGGAGTTAAAGTCCGCAGTTGTCCCTGAGTCACACACTGAATTTACTGTTGGTCCTGGTAAAATGGGCCACCTTTCCAAACCTACAGCTCATCTTTTTTATCAGCGTTGCTTTTGTATTCCTCCCAGCTTCCACATTCTTTCTCTCTCTCTCAGAATTCTTCTTTCTTTTCCACAATTCTCTATTCTCTCCCATAATTTCAATCCTTTCCCACATTTCCCAGTCTCTCCCAAATTCTCTCCTCCCCCTCACAATGCTCCATTCTCTCCCCCGTCCCCTGTATCTTCCTAAGCTCCCCGTCCCTTCCACAATTCTGTGTCCCTCCCACAATAGTAATTGTGCTCTCCCACAATTCCTGGTCTCTTCTACAGTTCTCCATATTTTCCTGCAGTTTCTTGTCTTCCTTTACATTTCTCTGTTTTCCCTCACAATTCTGTGTTTTCATTTCCTCTCACAGGTCTACATTCTCTCAAAATTCTCTGTTCTCTCTTAGATTTACATTTCTTCCCATGATTCTCATTTCTTCCCAAATTCCCATTCCCACAATTACAGTTACTCTCAAAATTTTCTGTCTGTCCTATAGTTCTGTTTCTCAGAGAGAAGCTTCCCACGATTCTCCCTTTTCTCCCACAGTTCTCTGCTTCTCCCACAATTTTCCATTCTCTCCCCCAAATCCCGATTCCCCTGCAATTCCTAGCTTTCCCGTAATTCCGTGCTTCTCCCACAGTTCTTGTTTTTTAACTCCTTTGACCCTTTCCCCTCAATTCCTGCTGCCAGAACCCTAAAGCCTTCATTTTTCAAACAAAGACTAGACTCTCCATAGCCATGGATTATAGTCCCTGGGCTCCAGCTCTAGGAATGAACAGGACAACTTGATGTGGTCCTCCCAGAACCATTACTGCCTCTTAGACTTCAGGGTGAAATTATGTGTCCTGTGTTTCTCCAGAAGTAAAATGCAGAAAGAAATCCTCAACTCTGCAGCTCTAAACCCAAAACACCATTTTTACAACATATAAAGTATGGGCCGCTGTCAAAACTCATATTTTATTTAAAACACCAATCCTGTCTCTCTTGGCCAACTCCAAACTCCCTTAAAAAAACTTTTAAAGTCCCTAAAGTCTAAAACTATAACCTTCCTGCCACTATGTTTCTCTCCAAATATATATTGCTTCTGGCAACTTAAATTCCAAAGGCTCCTATGAGCTGCTTTCAGCTGCTTAGATGATTGATTTTGAATGTCAACATTTATGGTACCTAGAGGCTGACATTTACAAAACCTTTAACTATGTTCTTTATATCATATACAACTCACTGTAACACTTAAAAGTCATTTTAATATGGCTTTCCTTTTTCTTATACACTAAAGGCAGTGTTTACTGAAATGACTGCGATCCAGTCTGGCTATACAGTGGGAAAGGTGTTTTGACAGGAAATAATACACTGCCTGTGATCCCCGATGAGGCCCTCACACCCCAAATGTTTAGCCCCCAGTTACATGTTGGAAACTTTCGCTTTGGATCGACTACTGTTCTGTCTTTGAAGATTTTCTACAGATGAATGTTGAATCATCTTGATGTTTCCCATATCTTCTTTCTCCAAAAATTCAGACCAAATGATGTACTTACTCAGTTAAGGTTCAGTTTCCAGAATATTTTTATGTTCTCATTCAAGTTTTTTTTTTAAGTATATATTTGAAATGACTTCATTAAATTCTTGAAAATATCTTTCTTCAGTTTGTAATATAATTTTTTAATTAAAAATTCTACCAGTGACCAATTTGGTTCCACAATTTAACTTCTAAAGGAAATTAGGCCTCCCCCAACTCTTACTCCAAGAGAGAGAAATTTGTCATCGTTGAGAAAATGGGGTTTTGGGTCACACATCAAGGCTGGTCTGCTAAACTGTGGAAACATGAAATGGCACAAATCGTGTGTAGATATAAAACTGGGTAGGGTGACTGGTCTTCGTATAGCAAGAGTCAGCAAAGTATGGTCCATGGCCACATCGTGCCCAAGCCTGTTCTTGCACATTCTGGGAGCCAAGAATGATTTTTACATTTTGAAATGGTTGAAAACAATCAAAAGATGAATAAAAAATTTTAAAACCCCAAGCTGGTTTGGAAATCCAAGTGGGCAAAAGTAATGAAGAGTAGAGCAACAGCAACTGGGGATGTGTTAGTTATTAAGCAAGTGCCCACAAATAAAGAAAACCAAGACTTAAAAAATATACTTTGTACTACATATACTTATATTTTTCAGATACTTAAATTGTTAGCTATGATTTTCTTGCTGTTATAGGATAAGTTTTCAAAAAAGGCAAAATAATGACTCTTGTAAAGATAAAGATGAACCCATGTTAAAGATTTTATTTAACTCATTACTGTGGGAACTAGTAAGATATTAGAAGTAGTTTAAAGGAGAAACCAAAGAACAGAATTATATATAGATCAAGATTGTTGACATGAACTTGCAAATGGCCTTTTCCTCCATGGGGGAGGGAAGTCACTTGAACCCCCACGGGACTTGATGAACTTGTCTCTGGATATAAATGATTCTACATCGTTACCAGTCATCTACAACTTACAGTAAAATAGCTCCAAGACAATGAAAGGCTGGAATAAAAAAACCCAGGAAGGGTGCAATCTAAACAGTGCATTGCTTTTTGTTGAAGCACAAGTGTTTCTCTATCTTCATCACCAGATGATAAAACATATTTTTTGACTGAGTTTTCCCATTGGTGTCGTCGTGAGCGTTGAAGATCTTAAACCAATGTTAGTTTTGAAGGTGGGTCATAGTGTGGTGTTAAGGGCTAGGGGTGAAGCTCTGGTTGCCACTGTCAAGTCATGGGCCTTGGATACATCTCATAAAAAACAATTCCAACCCCAATGACTCCTTTTGTGGAGCAAGAAGGAATAGAAAGAAACAGACTGAGAAAAACACATCAATTTCTAGAACGTGTCGCTGGGCTGCAATAAAGGTAGAAGATTAAAAAAAGAGGTGCCATTGTCTTCCTCCATAGGAATGATTGAGAAAACATCATGAAGTTGGAGGGAAAGGACTATATGATGGAAACACAGAGAGACGAATGCATCCTGTGTATGACCTTGGACAAGGCACGTCACATGCCGGCCCTGAGTTTTTCCATCTGTAAGATGTCAGAGTTAGTCCAGATCAATGGTTCTCAATCTTGGCTCTCCATTAAAACCACCCGAGGAGTTTCAAAGTGTCCCCATGCCCAAGCCATAGTCCAGACATTAGACCCTCTTGAGGTGGGGCCCAGGCATCAGTTAGTTTCACAGCTTCCCAGATGATCCCACTTTGCTTCTGGTGCTGATATTTCAATATAAGTTTTGGATCTCAGCACCAGGCACATCGTAAGTGTTAAAAGTTTTATGTGTGTGTGATGCGTATATATTCAGAAAGCACAAAAATATCCCATCACACCTGTTCTACGCAGGGGCCTAAGTGGAAATAGATTAGCAGAACAAAATGTAGCCCTGCGAAAGGTGTGGACGATTTTATGAGATTCTGATCAAAGATTGTTTTTCCTTCGTAGAATGGAGCAGGGCCCCCTAAAGAGCAGTTCTCTTCAAAGTCAGCAACACCACGGTGGTTATTAAACACCTGCGTCTGCTTGATGGTTTGTGTCCAACCTGGCAACACATCATTTCCAGGCTCCTTCTCTGTTCCTCACACTACCTGGTGGCCCTTTTGTCCTCCAGGAAATAATAGGTGGGTTGGCCAAGGGGTGGGGGGCTAGAGCGTGACAGATAAACGTTATGCGAGATGCTACTCTAACCCCCTCTAACTCAGGGCTAAGAAAGCGGGATGACCCCCCCCTTTTGAGCTGACCATGTTTTATTTGGACTTTTTAAAAATAATGTATTTGGAGGAGGGAGCGGCTTGGATCTGAGTGTTTAGGAAGCAGTGGCACGGGCTCGGCCATGGTCTTCAATTCAGCTGCTGGCATTAGGCAGCGGTGCCGTGCCCACCCGCCTCCCAGGCTGGGCAGTCAGCATGGGCGGGGTTCTCCGCCCTGGGCACAGCAGGCGGAAGGCCTAGGACCTGCCTCCGGGAGGCCCTCCGGGAGTGCCTGGTGGGGGCGGGGCCTAAAGACCCCCGCTCCCTGGCCTCTCGGGAGACCCTGGGGCGCCCGCGCTCCGGCTGGTGCTGTGCGGTGCCGGCAGCGTGAAGCCGCAGTCGCCCGGTGACCCCTGGGTACGGACGCGCTGCCGTTCGCCTTCCCTCCCTGGATTCACCCTCCACGGCGGGGCTCGCTGCTCCTCGGGAAGGGACCCTGCCGCTCCATCGCCCCGGGCTGCCCGAGGGCAAGCCCACGCCCGATGAGCTGTGTCCCCGTCCGCTCGGGGGCCTTGGCAGGTGTGCCGTTCACGCCCGACAGCCTTTCCTTTCCGGTTTAGTGCTTTCGGCAGATGAAACCGGCTCTGTACAGAGAGCTCAGAGGGTTTGGGTAAAGGCCCGGGCGAGATCATCTGCTCTCGTGTTCGTGAGTCTCTGACATCTGATGCTGCAGAGGAGTAAGAAGGTGAGGACGGTGGGTTGCTCAGGAAGGTGACGCCTGTCCCTGTCGGCCGTGAGCAGCCCAGTGGCCGAACTGGTTACTAACCAGGGATGCTGAATCCATTAGGATGGTTTCAACCATGAAACGAGATCCACTCAACATGGCTTTCTTTCTTTCTTTTTCTTTCTTTCTTTCTTTCTTTCTTTCTTTCTTTCTTTCTTTCTTTCTTTCTTTCTTTCTTTCTTTCTTTCTTTCTTTCTTTCTTTCTTTCTTTCTTTCTTCTCTCTCTCTCTCTCTCTCTCTCTCTCTCTCTCTCTCTCTCTCTCCCTCTCCCTCTCCCTCTCCCTCTCCCCCCCTCTCCCCCCCTCCCTCTTTCTCTCCCTCCCTTCTCTCTCCCTTTCTCTCTCCCTTTCTTTTTTGTAAATTTGATTCTCGGGGTTCACAAACCCATTATAAAACCATGAATGAAAATTATAATCAAGACAAACCTCTTTCTCCATATTCTTCTTTATTTTATTTCTGACACCAGGTCACAGGGGTGTCAGCTACAGCTCGCGTAACACATCATCACAATGGGCCTCAGTAGCTTGGCTGGTCCTGCTGACTGTAGCTGATATACACTAGGCTTGACCAAGTGGTTTTGGTCTAAGCTATAGGTCTGCAAATTGGCCAAATGGCTCTGCCCCACCTGCTTCTCATTCCCCTTGAGCGATGAGGCCGGGTGGGGCATGCTCCTCCGTGGCCATGGTAGGTGCTCTGGGGTTTTAAGGCCTGGGTTTGGAACTGGCTGTTACGCTACTGGTCAAAGCAAGTCACACAGTCAAGTCCAAAGCCAAAGTGTGGGGCCATAGGTCTGCCCACCATGAAGACAAAGGGTGTGGATGCAGGGAGGGGCGAAGGAAGGGCCAATCGTTCATTCTCTCAGAACAAAGAACATGTTTAGTACCCAGGTGAATCCTCTGGACTCATACAGCATTCGTGTTTCTGCCATTCATTTCTGCACTGGCTACTATGTTACTGTATCATCTGGTGGGCCCATGTGAGTAAGCTGTGGCAGGTGAGTATGGCAGGTCCCTTGTCAGAGGAAGGGGTTGCAGGGGACTTGACATTCCACACTAGCAGCCCATGATTTGCAGCGTGTGAAAGAAAACTCAGCGGAGTATGAACGTCTAAACAGGTATGGGATAAAAGTGTCATTCTGAACCCGCATCCTTGGTTCCTGTTTTGACTTTTCAACTGAATTACTTTTTTTTTTAATGCTCACCCGAGGATATTTTTTTCCATTGCTTTTTCAGAGAGAGTGGAAGGGAGAGCGAGAAACATTGATGTGAGAGACACACCAACTGGTGGCCTCCCCGCGGAGCCCTGGCAGGGCCCTGATCAGCCGCCAGCAGAGCCCGTGCCCTCGAGGCTCTAACCGCCTGGCAAACCGGCTGCGGTCCGACCAGCGCAGGTCTCCCTGAAAGCTGCCCGCATCCGAAATAGGTGGCGGTGCAGCTCCAGCGAAGTGAACTGAGTCTGGGGAAAGTTTCTTGGCGAACTCAACGCGAGGATGCGCGAGGGGCGCTGGAGGCGGGTCCCAGCCAGATGGGCCGGGCCCGCCCCCCTCCCTCCCGCTCGGACCCTCTCCACCCGCAGAGGAGCCTGGCAGCCTGGCTCGGGCGCCCCCACCTCTCCCGAGGCCGCGAGCGCCACCCCGCACCCCACCCCACCCCACCCGGCCAGCCAGCGCCGGCCTCCCTCCCGCCTCTACGGCCGCGGGGAGGCGCGGAGGCCCCCAGCAGAGCAGCTGCGGACGCGGGAGGCTGCGCCCCTGCGCCCTGTCCCGCGCCCTCCGGGGGCAGGCGACAGCGGAGAGAGGCCCTGCGAGGACCATGCGGGCGCCCTGGGCCCTGGCGCTCCCGCTGCTGCTCCCCTGGGTGGCAGGTGGATTAGAGAGCGCGGCCAGGTGAGTGGCTGCCGATCGCCCCCAGCTCCCCGCGGGGCCCCTACTCCGTCCCCGTCCCTCCGGGCCCCCGCGGGTGTGTGCATGCCGAGCGGGACCTGAACGGTGGTACCGGTGCCCGAGCGCCCAGGGCGTCGCTCCAGCCCCCTTTGCGGGGCCGCCTGCCCGCGTCCCCGGGCGGAGGAGCGAGCTCCGCGCGCTGCCCGTGGTGCGCTCGGGCTCCGTGGCCTGCGGGCACCTAGCGCGGGGCGAGCGGGCGGGGGCCTGGCCGTGGGGCGGGTTCCGTGCCTGTGCAGTTCGTGTTTTCCGCCCTCTCCCAACGGCACCGACGGGTTGTCGTCGCGGTTTTGCTGGGGACCGAGGGGAAGGCACTGGGAGGACCTGTACTGAGCGCCTGCTGCCTGTGGCTGAGCCCGCAGTGCAGGGGCTTCCTCTGCTCAGCCGCTTTCTCATTCGGGTTGGTGAATTGGGAAGAACGTGGTTGTCGGAGGAAATCGACTCCTTCTTCTTGCTGTGGCAGTTAAGAACCTGAAGCTTTTCTAAGCTCTGAAACTTATTTTTGCAGAGATCAGCAAAGCCACTTAGGAAGTACGCACATAAAGTGCTCCCTGTAGGCCCGGCACTGTTCAAAACCCTTCAGGACTATTAGCCCGTTTAAGCCCCCTAACTGCTCCTTGTGGAAGGTACTGTTATTATCACAGTCTGGCCCAGAGTCCCTGCTCTTCCCCAGTCATTGGGGCAGCGTTTTGGGACTCACTGGAAAGGGTTTCCTGGTTCCCTGGCTGTGATGTCTTGCTTTTTGGGGTGTCCACTAGAGCAGGGCTGCTCTACTGTGGCACTATTGACTTTTTGGGCTGGAATGGACAATTACGGGGGGGGGGGGGGGCTGTTCTGTGCCTTGTAGGATTTTAGCAGAAGCATCTGTGGCTCCTCTATCCACCAAATGCCTGTAGCAACCTCCCCAAGTTCTGACAACCAAAAGATGTCCCCTGACATTGTCCAATGTCCCCAGGGTGGGAGCCAGAATCGCCTCCAGCTGAGTGAGAACCACTTGCTATTGAGATTTTTAGTGGACAGTTCCCAGGCAGAGCGAGCTGCTTTGCTTTGGGACAGGCTTCTTTAAGGCGAGCCTGTCTGTGTTGCCCTGTAGGAGAAAAGCTTTCATTAAATCAAAGTCCGCCACAGTATTAAGGGATTTTGAAGTTCAAAGAGAACAAACCTCAAATCAGGTTCTTTGAATGTGTGGTCACAAGTTTCAATTTCCTCTTCATGATAAAAATGTGAGATGTTATTTGCTCATAATCACATTGTCCTGGAATGGTGGCAGTTCTTATCTTGCCTGCTTATGAAAGACCAAGTGCTCTTCGGAGATGAGATTACCAATTCTCTAGCAACCAGCAAACTGACCTTCAGGAGCGTCACTCTCAAAGTGCCACCAAATTAAACGAAAAGACGAAAAGCCCCCCAAATAAGCCAAAGAATATTAAAATGGAGAATCCACGTCAGGATTCTGCAGTTCTCAAGATGTGAAGCGTGGTTCACCAGCAGGTGTGTTTATTATCGCCTCAATATGCTTTGAGATGTCAAGTGGCCAGCTCTTTAGGAGCTGCCGGATACCGTGTGTAGTCAACTCCAGACTCCGAGTTACAGGGACACACTAAAAGAGAAGGCTAGGCATTCACTGCAATGTCTACTGATTATTTTCCGAGGTTTCACAACTTATAGCAAAAATTGCCCCTGCTATAGAGAGATTTCTAATATAATCACCAGGTTTTTATAAATTAAAAACCTGCACCATAATTTTAGTGACCTAGAAAATTATGTTTCTTAAATAGTGTTTAGCACATAGTAGACAATTAGCACTCATCAAATAAATAGTGAAAAACACGGATTTGTAGCACAAATTACTCGTAATCCAACAAAACCCACACTAGGTAACTCTTGTTCAACCAAGCTCTTACACTTAATGCATTTAGATGATAAAACTAACCAGAAAGTAAGGGCATTTTGCAGTGAAATTCAACTGTGTATGTACAAATGTTCATTTCAATAGGTTCCAGAGAGCTAATGCATGAATTACTTCATGTCATCGATGAAATCCTTACATTTGCACAGGCTCATAATAAAGATGGTGAAGAACAAATCATAATAGTAATAATAATAATTAGTGGCATGCATTTCTGTAGTCTTAAGCATCAATATTTGGCTTGAACCCCACACTTTTCTATGCCCTTTGGGCATTGGGACAATTTAGGTGCTCTAGACATGCTTTGTCTATTCCTAGCTCTCCCATATTCCCCTGCTTCTACTGTAATTCTCCACTCTTTCCCATAATCCCATTCTCTCCCATAGTACTCTACTGCTCCCATAATCCCATTCTGTCCCATAATTCCATTCTCTCCCATCATTCCTTGCTTCTCCCATAATCCCATTCTATTCCATTGTTCTCTGCTTCTCCCATACCATTCTCTCCCATAGTTCTCTGCTTCTCCCATAATCCTATTCTCTCCCATAATTCCCTGCATCTCCCACAATTCTCCATTCTCTCCCATAATCCCATTCTTTCCCATAGTTCTCTGCTTCTCTCAGAATCCCATTCTTTCCCATAGTTCTCTGCTTCCCCCATACTATTCTGTCCCACAGCTCTCTGCTTCACTAATCGTTTTACACTGATTACATGTTGAAATGATAATGTAGATATTAGATAAAATATATTACTAAAATTGATTTCATCCCTTTTATATTTTTAGAAATGTGGCTACTAGAAAATTTTAAATGCCATATATGGTCATATTTCTGTTGGACAGTGTCAGTCGAGAACATTTATAGATCTAAACTCTAGTTCCTAAGTCTGGCATCTTGTTCCCTATGCATATAAGATAAATATGTTATTAACTTTGCTATACTCGAGATATTCACTTTACTGTGGTGGTTTGGAATCAAATGCACAAAATCAACAAAGTATGCCTGTATTCCAAATGTGTTTCACTCCCCCCACAAATTGAATACATGAAAGCTGATATTTCTACAAAGTGCTTTTGCACACATTATCACCAATGATCTTGTTAGCTTGACTCTGCCTGGCTCGATCAAAGGACATGTGTAGCATAGGTGGGACTTCCTGATGGTCCACCCTGCCAACACCACCGCCTTCCTCTTTAAGTTTACATTCTCTTAGAAGCACACTCAGACCAGGGTTTGAATGTGCATGGTTTATTTGGGAGGTGGCCCCAGGAACTTTAATATGGAAGCTGGGAAGTGGGACAGAGAAGGGAAAAAAGTGTTATAAATATCAGTTACCACTGTGACTTAATCCTACTGAGGAATTCTAGGAAGTTGCAATACCTTCTATGTCCTAATCTCAGGAATTACATTCCTTTATTCCCACCATGTTCCCTTTGTCAGAAGCCAGTCACTAAGTACAACCCTACAGAAGGGGAAGAGAATTATGTTTTATTTTTGAAAGAAGGAGTATCAAAGGATTTGTGGACATATTTTAAAACCCACACACCACACGTGCTGGTTTTCCTCCCACACTGGTTACTCCTTCCCAACCTCTCCTACCAGCCTCCATTTCCAGACATCAGTCTCTGGCCCTATTCTCTCTTTATCTGTACCGTCTCCAGTCCTAGCACTTTCAATACTTCTATATGCAGATTATGCAAAATAGGAATCTCAAGGCCCAGGCTTTCTCTGTGCTTAGGACATCTAAAACTGAATTTTTAAAAAATATGTGTTTTTTTATTTTAGAGAGGAAGGGAGAGGGAGAGAAACATCGATGCACCAGCGTTAATCGGCTGCCTCCTGCACGCTCCCCGCTGGGGAACAATCCCGAAACCCAATCATGTACCCTGACCAGGAATCAAACCAGCAACCTCTCGGTGCATGGTGCGTGGGTCCACGCTCAACCACTGAGCCACACTGGCTGGGCTAAAACTGAATTCTTTTTTTAAAAACATCCTTATTGATTTGAGAGAGGGAGAGAGAGAAACATCAATGACCAGAGAGTCACTGATCAGCTGCCTCCTGCACGCCTCCAACTGAACCCTTGATCAGCTCTCTAGAACTCGCTGACCCCCACCTCACCCCTTCTCCCCATCTCAGAACAAACAGCATCGAAAGTGGTTCAAGCCAAAAACCTGGGCATCCTTCCTGACAACTTGCTCTTCCTCCCCATTTGTGTTCAATCCGGTGCCAAGCCCCATTACCCACCGTCGCCTCACCTGAACCCCCACAGTAGCTTCCTTTTGCTTTTGCTTTTGCCTTCTCCAGTCCACAGTCCAAAATGTTGCTCTTAACCTTTAAATCAGATCACATCAGCCCTCTCCTTAAAGCCTTTCAGCGACTTTCCATAGGATTAAGAATAAAATCCATTCTATTGTAAATAGCATGAAAGGGCCTGCTTGATCTACCCTGTGCCTATTTCTCGAACTCCATTGTATGGCATTCTTCCCTGTGCTCACTATGAACGAATGAATGTGATGAGAAATAAACGTTGCTGTCTTATTAACACTGGCTGTTTTTAATGACCTTCCCTTCCTTGTCTCACTTCCCCACTCCCCTGTCGACCTTTCCTTCACCTCATCACTAAACAACTCCTGCTCTGCTTCTGGGGAAGCCCAAATTAACACACTCCTTTTCCCCAATTTCCACCTAACTCCCGAGCTTGGAAGATAAGTGAGAGACAGAGAGGAAGCAATGGAGAGTTCCAGGTTTTGCCAGTGCTTGCCCTGCCGCTCATAGCATGGGGAATTTGAAGGTCCATCAGTACACACTGGGACTGGCCAGCTTGGTAGCCTATACATTCAGGAAGGTGAGATGCTTCGGGATATCCTTGGGCCTGTTGGACTTGGACTCTGTATCTTGAAGATGGATGGGAACCCAGAATTAATCTCAGCTCCTTAAGTGCAACAGACTTGCCATACTTGGAGCTACGAAGAAAACAGAACAAAACTCAAAAACAAAACAAAACAAAAAAACTCGTCATGGTTGGACCTTGTTATCCCTATTTAGGAAAAAAAAAATATTTCATTAATTTGGCAATATTTAAACGGATTTAAACATCAGTAGAAGAAGCTTTAACTTCTCAATCTGTCTTGGAGAATATCATGAAGTTTCCTGGAACCATAAACAAACATACGGAGAATTCTGGCACAGTATATTTTTGCAGAAAATAAGGAATCCCATGAAGAAATACTACACTACTTACACAATCCCCGGAATGTTTTTAAATTAACTTCAGCTGTGGAGACAGCAATTTTCTGATTAATTTGATCAATGTAGACAGCAAGCTGTATAATGCATTAAAGGAACTCTGGCAATTCAGCATTTAGCTCAGAATCCCACGGCTCGGGGCCTCCTCTCCACAGAGACTCGCTCACCTACATTAATACTTCCCTGCCTCAGGACTAGGCTCCCCGGGCCGTTTATGTGCCAAACATTGTTTAAGAATAGAGATCTGTGAGAGAGATTGAGAGATAGATAGAGATAGAGGGATGGGGGGGGCTGCCCAGCCCAGTCAGGCCTCCCAAGGTGGCAGAGGGCAGTGGAAGTTGTGGGGTCATTTCACTCCACGATCAGGAATTCTTTTTCATAAACTCCCCTTTATTGATGCCCTCAAGTTGATCAGGTTCCATGGGGTTGGGTCAGTCCAGTCAAATGCACAAAAGCTCATTGTACTCGGACATCTGCCGAATCCCAGTGGTTAGTACTATGCCTTAGCCGTGTATGCTTGACACTCCCAGAATCACTGGCCTAATTCTACACATTTGCAAAATGCACGCCGCACTAAGTATGGAACGAAGTGCAATTCCTGCCGAGGGCTTTGTAAGGCGGCGGCTGCTGCTGTTCTGTAGGATGGCTGCCCGGATGGGGAAAAGCTGGGTGCCGGCCTCAGGAAGGGAAACGGCTCTTGGGTGCTGCCGGCATCAGGCCGCCTGGAAGCCCGGCGGCCGGCGCTGTAAAGGAGACAGAGAGAGAAACATCGATGTGACAGAGACACAGCGGTTGGTTGCCTCCACCCGAGCCCCAGCTGGGGCCGGGGGTCGAACCCGGGGCCCTTCTGTGCGCAGGCTGACGCTCTAACCACTGAGCTCGCCGGCCAGTCCCATATAGTGTAACCTAATACTTCCTGGCCCTTATCCGGAATACTCATGACCGGATGGTAAAGTAAAATAATCATTTGAATTAGGGATGGGGAAAGTTCAGGAGTGGGCGTGATGTTCAAGCAAAGCTACGAAGAGAAGCTGCTGGGGAAGTCATTTGAATCATTTGCTAACATTAACATGGCATGGCATGTGAGAACTAGGTAGAAACGGAAAGGTAAAGCTCTTTTAGCAGTTTTTCTATGCTTATTTTTTTTTAGTTTTATTTTTTTCCATCACCATTTACCCCCTCTATGCCTTCTTCCACCTCCACCCACCCCTTGCCCCACGATCTCCACGCTGTTGTCCATGTCTATGAGTTTTCTCTCCCCCCATTAGCAGTTTTGAAGAGATTTTATAAGATAGAGTGTCCTGCTGTTATTGTCAGTATCATGCTTGCCTGTGCTGGATTCCTTTCTTCCCCTCAATAATATTGTTTCAATTTAAACAGAAACACTTAATAATTAATTTACTTTTTATTTGTAGTTTTAAATAGCTGCACATGTGCATTTTTGAAAAGCTGGCAAGCATAAAATGCAGAGCTGGGTTCTTGGTGTAATAAATCAATTTCCTCTGGCATCTGTATAAACCAGCAAGTAATTATAAGCGTTTCTGTCCAGTAGTGATTTCCTCCCTTTAAACTAGTTTTCCATTTTCATGACCAGATATAGAATTTGATGATGAAACCAGTAAAACCCCATTTGTAGCTGTCCCTTTGAAGCTGTCTCTCAAAACTGGGTGAATATAGGGATGGCACACCCATTAATTAAAAGGCGTGTTGCTCATTTATGGACTCGCTTGGTTCTCTGGTGGTTTTTCCTTCAGTGTTGTTTGAAGCTGCTTGGTTGTCTTTTGAAAATATGCACAGAGCATGTCACTGCATCCACATTATAGCTGGAAGCTGAACCAGTGTTTTCTAATTTGTATAGTTCTCTGAACATCAGAATCCATTTTATAGTTCCTAATCATGAGTTGATTCTTAACTATTTTCATTTTTTAAACAAATGAGGCTAAGGCAAGATTTAATTTAAGCTTCTGATTTCTTCTAAGAGAGCGTGCATTCTAAGATACATTTGTGACTGAGAAAGGAATTTCTTACAGTGAATAAGAAATCTTACTTTATTAACATATTTTTGATGGCCCAAGTGTTACTCATTAACATCTCGGAGAGTTTTACAAGTGACACTTTGTACCATGTCAAAAACGATGACTTGGAAGAAATTAATACAACTCAGATTTCTCAGTTTCACCTTTTCACCTACAGGCAAGCATGTGAAAGCAATAAAACTTGAGAGAGAAGATGTCTCTGGAGAGTTGTGGTAACGTGCAAACAGTATATGAATTTCATCTCTGGTAACTCTCTCCTGTCAGTTCACCCCAGGCCCTATTCTGCATAAACCAAAGTAATTGACTTTGCCCAACACACATGAAATGGGTTTGTCCACCTCGGCAGGGGACCCTGGGCTTTTTCACCATAGTTTCTAATTAGACTTTTGGAAAAATATCATATTTCAACAAATTTCAATTTTTTGTATGTGTGATTTCACATCTAACAGTTTTAGTAATCTTGTTAGAGCTTATCAAGCTCATCATAGTTCTATGGAGGCTGGTTTGTGTTTTGTCAAATCTTTAATATTTCCTATTGCTTGAAATCCTTCCATAACTCTCCAGAGCTTTCAAGATGGACAAAATGTTTCCCATGGACACAGGTCTTTCCTTTCTGGCCCCTGCTAATCTCTCTGCTTCCTCTCCCACTCCCCTAGTCCCAACACACACTAGTTCCTATGTTCAAGTTTATAGGCCACCAACTCATGTTCTTAGTGGCTCCATCCTTGACACAGGCTATTTTCTCTGCCTGAAACACCGTCCCACTAAACAGGTTCCTCCCTTGCACCTGGGTAAGTTCCACCAGTCACCAGAATTCATATCAGGTCCCATTTCCTCCAGAATACCCCTTGATGCAGGCATTCCGGGGGTCTGGCAGCTACTGTGGGTTCTTGGCTTCGTACAAGAAAGAATTAAAATACTTTTAAAGAACTTAAAGTGAAAGAGAGTTTATTAATGAAGAAGGGAGACTAAGAGTGGCTACTGCACATACAGAGCGGCCCCTCTCTAGTGGGATTTACTTCATTTATTGAAGCCCATTTAATCGGATGGTAGGGCATTCAATAAGGAGGAAGAGGAATATCCAGGATCTTTCTGGGAAAGGGGTGGAAATTTCTGGGAAGAGCCCCAGCAGGCCTTTCCGTTTCCAGTCATGGCGGTGCAGGGTGTGTCATTTAGCATGCTAATATATTACAAGGAGCATATAAGGAAGCAAGGGGTCACAAAACGGAACCAGAAAGACCCCAAATAGCTGCAGCAATCTTGAGAAAGAAGAACAAAGTTGGAGGGATCACAGTACCAGATATATACTTTTAAATGGTAAATTTAATATTATGTGAATTATATTTCAATTTTTAAAATGCTCAAAAAAGATTCTTAAATGCATCACTGTTTAGGGCTTATTTGCTCAACACACTTTATGTTCAGTAGTCTGTGGTTTCTTCCTTGGGCATTGTTAGTTCCATGCAGACTGGATCAAGTTTATGGTATCCCTTGTAGAACTGTTAGTAATGTCCAGATTAGATTACAACAGATGGCTGTATTATTTCCCAGCCAGAACTCTTGCTGAGAGCACTGTGTTGCTACTTACCAGGCTGTCCTTGACTCTAATGTATCTGTTTACAGTAGACCATGAACTTAGAGAACAGTCTAAGTTCTCTTAGATCGGGTCATTTTCATCATGCTATGTGCCTAGGACAGTGTTTGGACTACAGCAAGCGCTCAGTAAATGTTTCGCTTTAATGCAGCGCTACTTAACAGGGACAGTTCTGTCCTCCAGGGACATTTAGCAATGCCTCAAGACATTTTTGGAGGGGTAGGTGCTACTGGTGTCTGTAGATGGAGGCCAGGGATGCTGCTAAGTATCCTACAATGCACAGGACAGCCCTTAACAACAAAGATTTATCTGGCTCAAAATATTGGTCATGTAGATGTTGTAGGGGTTGAAAACCCCCATTCAGGGGTTGAGCGAATGACTTATAAATCCCGCAAATTAACTCCATTAGAGGATGAAAAAATAGTCCCTTCAAGATCACCTTGATTTGGTGTTCTCAGTTAATGAAGTGTCGCAGTCCATATCTTTGTAGCTCTTAACTGAATAACCAAGTTGGTGGGAGGCAGACCACGAGGGAAACCAGAAAGGTGGTTTAACTTACCGACCTTGACTCAGATGTCATTAACTTGCATAAAATTCAGTCCTGCAGCAGAAAGCACATGGTAAAATGTACATTCCTTGTCAAACAGCCCAGGAAACATTTTACAGTGTATTTAATATGCATGTGCAAACAACCCCAGCCCTCCATAAAATATACAACTTAAGTCTTTTCTTCTAGAATCTGGTAGCAGCCCTGTCCCATGCTAGGCCTGTAAGTAGGCAAACATGCAGCGAGCTTCATCCATGGCCCAGAATACTTAGGGGCACTTGGTGGCCAGGCTCATCTGGTCAGGGGTCAGCAAACTGCAGCCTGCAGGTCAAGGGTGGGTGGGCATGTTTTTATGTGGCCCATGAGCTAAGAATGGTTTCTACCTTTTTAAATGGCTAAAGCTAAGACAAAAGAAGAATACTATTACATGCCACGTGAAAAGTATATTAAATTCAAATTTCAGTGTCCATAAATAAAGTTTGATTGAACATAGCCACTCCAGCTGTTTACGATTGCCTGCAGCTACTTTTGCAATTGGACAGTGACATATAACCCGCAAAGCATAAAATAGCTACCATCGGACCCGTTATGGAAAATGTTGGCCTGCCCCTGCTGTGCGGTTGAAGAGTTTAGCAGAGAGGAAGGAGAAGGTGCCAGGGCTGGGGAGGGGCCTCTTCCACTGGGCTGGAGTTCCCTCAACTATAACACGGGCGAGCCTGGCCCAGGGGGCCCCAGAGTCCTTCCAGCTCTTACCCGGCTCTAGTGTGTGGACCTTCCAGTTTGTCCAAGGGCTCCCGGGTGGCCAGTGGGGCAAAAGTGCAGTGCTCTTACCTGGACAGAGCCACAGGCAGGGGACGTCGCATAAACAGACACAGGCCTGGGTAGCCGCTGTGCCTACGTGGAGCAGACTTGAAAACTGGCACCCTGGGAGGCTCGGGAACATAAACGTTTGGCCACTTTCACGTGCCCTAGTTTCCTAGGTTATGTTAACCCCAATTCTTTTCACCCTGGGGAAGAAGGAGATGAGTGACGCTAATTATTGGGGAAGCCTGGCAAGGAGCAGACAGGCCGCCCCGAATTCGGGTTTTCAAAGCGGAATTGAGCGCTTCCGGCGAGTTTATTGGAAGTAGCCGGGTAACTGAGATGCCTGCTGCGCAGTCAGTCGCAGGGAATGTTCTCTGCTGCCCTTTCTGTGTCCTTAATACTAACATGCAGCCTTTTGTTCGCAGCCCAAGGCGCCACGGACTGTGGGGCCCAGCGCTCCGGCCCGGCCTCTGTCGCTATGGACCCAAACTGGCCTGCTGCCACGGCTGGAGGGGCGGCAGCAAGGGAGCCTGTGAAGGTAATTTTGTAAACTCAGCCCTTCTGTGCTCGGGTGGTGGGCCAGGTCTTCAGGTTTTTGTCTGTGACACCATACGCTGTGGGTTCCCGGCAGAGGAACGTGGATAGCTGCGAGCACCCAAGCTCTGAGGCCTCTTCCCATCGAAAATGTGACTGACCCCATCACCCTAGATGTGATTTGTTTTAGGAGACCTGCCTTGTCACTGATTCCTGTTGCTATCTTAGTGAGCGTGACGGGGTGGCTTGTTACTCTTTTAATCTGGAGAAACTGAGTTGGGCAAAAATAGGCCAATAAATATCTCCTTCCAATTATAATTTTTTGCAATTGATTTCTAATGATACATACTTTTTAATTATGAATCATGCAACCGGTAGGCTTTAGTCAGAAACATGAAAGTAAGTCATTTACTTTATAATTTTGTTACATTTCAAAAGTCCATTGTGCCAGTTTCTAGATGATTTGAAGGGATACATACATATATGCAAATATTTTAAATATTTTTCAGATTCCTTATACAAATTTCATACTAAGGAACAATAATTTGTCTTGGACATTGTTTCTCAAACCATATGTTAGGAGCTCCGAGAAAGGACTCTGATCATTTCAAGAGGGCTGGGGAGGACAGGGATTTACGCTGAGTTTTGTGGTGGTTTGTTTTTGGTATGACTTTCTACAATAACCAACACCGCAGTGTAGAGGAATGAAATCTGCATTCATCCCTCCCAGCTGACTGAGCTGGGGTGCACTCTTTTGTGGCAGGAGTCTGCTCTCACTGTCCCTGTGTCCCTCAGTGGCATATGGCTGAATCTCAGTGTTTTATCTGTTAAACGGACGAATGCGCCACTGCATGTCCCATACACTTTAGGTGATGGTGTGGGTTGTATTAGATTATAAACTGTAAGGCACAAAAATTTAGCTATTTTTAAGAATGACAATATTGCCTTATTTTTCTGGTCTGTCCCTGCCCCAACCTGCTCCTCTCTCTGGTTCAAAAATATCTGGCTAGGTGAGGGCAGAACTTGATAATATCCAAAATCCACGAGACACTGGAAGACATTGACATCACTCCTACACGCTCAATATTATTCAGAACCTTCCACCATCACAGTTTCCTTGTAATGAAATAACAGAGGATGAAGATACTTGAAAAAATATTTGAAGGTCATCATTGCTGGCCTAGATGAAGTTAGACATCCCCCTGGGACTTTATCTTTTAGAAGGGTGAGTCCTCACACTGATAGCACCATGAGCAAGGGCGCTGCTTTAGAACCAGAGTGATGCGGCCGCCCAAGGCCGGGCGGGTCAGCTCACTGAGGCCCCACTTCCTCCCCTGCACCCTGGAGAGACCAGCACCTACTTCAGAGGGTAAGGAGTGGAAGCACTGGAGAGTACGCTCTTACCTGGCACACAGAATATACCTCGTACATTACCCTCGGTTCAGAAAAGGCCCATAACTCTCCTCGCAGACTTCTGGCTGTTAGAGGACCAACCAGGCGACGGGGGAATTAAATGTTGATTTATTTTATTTCTAGTCACAACATAACATATTCGAAGTCAGTCAGGTGGAAAGGGGCAAAAACCACGTGAACCACATGACTTGGATCCTCTCTTACAGTCACAGGAACCTCAGCACCTGCTGCCGTAAAACGTGCATGTCTGGTGAATAAATGAGGGTGAGCTTCGGCCTTCTGGAAGGGCTATTCTGTAACTGGATCAGAGCAGTTTGGCCACGGGACACATGGCCGGTCACGTTCTCAGTGCTTTTGTGGACGATATAATACTATAGGCTCGAAAGAATTTAAAGCAAGATGTTAAAAGAGCAAGTAAGTGCAGAGGGTTCGAGAAAAATGCTCACTGTGCAAGTCTGGCGAGCTGAAGGGGTGCTTGGCACCCCCACTGCCCCAGTCAAATGTTCAGGTTAACGCCGTTGCCGTGACTTTTATATGTAAACTCTGTATCATATGTTACCCAGTTTGCATGGTCCTTCTTGATAGTCAGTCATATGCTCCTTGAGGCACCGAACAGCAGGGTGCTTGGTCCCCGATGGCCAGGTCCCTGATTGCTGCGCCGGAGTGTGGGCTGCGTGGCAAGGGGACAAGAGCACAGAGCCGGAGCCGGCCTGGGGCCCCGGCCTACCCAGGGCCTTCACCTCCACCTGCCCGGCCGCGCTCATTCCTCTCAAGGCCCAGCCTCGACGCCAGAGCCCTGCAGACCTCGGCCCTCAACTCCGTATCGTTAACTGTCACCTGCACATCACTTAGCCAGATGTTGGCCGCGAACAAGTCGCTAAGGAAAAGCTACAGATGGCGGGCTTTCGGGGAGAATTGAACAAGAGAGCTTTACTTCCTCTAAAGCCCACTTGAATCTCAGACCATTTTAGGCATAAACTGAGTTTCTCCGTGGATTGGCTATTCAATCGCAGGTCCGAAGTTGCTTTCTGGAGCTTGGACCTTATGGTAGCAGGAGTATTATTCACCGACGCTTCTGTGTTCTGTTTGGCATTTATCCTGGGCTTTCCTGTCTGGACCGCATTGAAAGTAACTTTCCAGGGAACAATCAGAGGGCTCCAGGGCTTAAAAAAATAAGAGATTTCTTTTTCTAACATTTAAACTTAAAGCTGTACCACAAGTAGGTATCCATAACAATATAGACACCGCTGAGGGCCCTCGATTCCCTGCGCCTCCTCTCTCTCTCATTCATTGTTTCTCTCTCTCCCTTTCTTCTCTTCGGGTTTTCCCATTTCCCTTTTTTCCCTATCTACTGCTTTTTCTCCCTGTCTCCTCCCTATGAGCTGGGCTTAAACTGCCCATCATCTTTGACTATTTTTTTCTTGCCTCCAACCCAGTCAGTTGCACATCCTATTCTTGTGTTTTCTCCCACCGTTTCATTCAGCAAGCAAATATTTATTGTACTGAGTGCTTCATTTGTGTCAGGTGTCCGGATACAGAAGTAAATAAAGCAGTAAAGTCCTGCATTTATTATGGTGCCGCCATCATCATCATCATCATCATCATCATCATCACCATGCTTTTCATTCCCATCCTTAGGGCTGGAGCTTCCCACCCTCCCTGCCTCCAATCTGCGGTGGTTCTTTTTACTGATAATCCACAGCATTAAACGGCTTTGATCATTCAAAATGAAAGTAGGAGAGAAAATATGGAAAAGAAAGAAAAGGCAAGTGACAAAAAGAAGGAAAGGGACCTTGGCACTTGGCCCACTAGTCTCTTCCCGCTGACCCATTATACTTCTTTTATTAAATCTTTCATGTTTATGTGCAAGGCTGGCTGGCTGTGGTCTGAAAGGCTCTGTTTTTCTTTGAATGCCACTGGAGGTGTGGCAGTGCTAAGCAGAGTTACAATAAATTTGCATTCCTTGGGGTTGAGGGGTGATGGGGGGTGGTCTAGTTCACAAGCAAAACACTTTCCAGTATATTAAAGGTGAAAACAGGCCAGAGAGAAAGCAGATTGTCCTCAATGTCCCCATGGGTTTCTCTGCCATACAGAAGGCGGCTGAGTTTGACGTGAGTACCTTTCACTGTGCTAACTGCTCCTGTTCTTATCCTCAAAACACCTTTTCTTTCCACAGCTACATGTGAGCCTGGCTGTAAGTTCGGTGAGTGTGTGGGACCAAACAAATGTAGATGCTTCCCAGGATACACCGGGAAAACCTGCAGTCAAGGTCAGTCGAGAAGACCAGGGTCCTAGTCCAAACCTACCCCAGACCTTTCACAAGCATTTCCATCACTGCAGCGAGGTTTGTGGCATGATATACTGCTCAGCATTTCATAGGTTTTTGCTCCAATCTTCAAACGAAAGTGGTCTCAGAACTAGAATTTTCAGTCAGTCTCTTCTCCCATAAAAGTATAAAAGTCATTTTGATGCTTTTGTCAAGATGCCAGAGAAAAGGTCTTTTTCTCTAAAAAAATAGTTTTATTGTGTTTTCAAACTACTGAAGTAATGCATATTTTTCACTAAAGAAAACAGTGTAAAAGATATACAGTAAATTAAAAAGTGAGTGCCCAATCCTGGCCAATGTGGCTCAGTTGGTTGGGCATCGTCTTGTGCACTAGAAAGTAGGTGGCCAGTTCAGTTCCTGGTCAGGGCACATGCCTGGGTTGTAGGTTTGATCTCCAGTAGGGGGCGTGTTGGAGGCAACCCATCAGTGTTTCACTCTCACATTTTGCTCCTTTCCCTCTCCCTCTCCCTTCCTCCCTCTCTAAAAATCAATATATATATATATATATATATATATATATATATATATATATATATTTTTTTTTTTTTTTTAATTGAGTGTCCACCCCCAGTCCCTACTCTAACCATAGTTAACAGTCTGTCCTAGGTCCCTGCAGGCCTCTTCTGTGATAGGACCAACATCAGCATTTCTCATGGGCTTCTCCCATGTCAGCACATACAGAGCTGCCTCCCACTTTTTAAGCCTGTATCCTACCGCCTAGTATGAATACTTTTATCATTTATGTAAAAAATACTTTATTTAACCACTATCATCTAAGTTGTCTCTAATTATTCGTCATTATAAACAATGCTAAAGCAGACATCATTCTATGCATATCTTTTCACCTTGAGTGGATATTCTTATAGGATAAATTCTAAAAATGGAATTGTTGGGTTGAATAACATGCATATTTTTTATTTTAATGGAAATATTTTAAAAGGCAATTTGTGACTTTTGTCACAGGCTATTTATTTGAAGATATAGAAGAGTTTATTTATAATATTGAGAACAGCAGTTCTCAATCTGGATAATTTTGTCCCCCAGGAAGAGTTGCCAGATAAAATACAGATCCCCAGTTAGATTTAAATTTCAGATAAACAACAAATAATTTTATAGTGTACATATGTTCCAAATATTGAATGGGCTACATGTATACTAAAAAAGTATTAGTCATTTATCTGAAATTTAAATTTAAATGGGTATCCTATACTTTTATTTGCTGAATCTGGCAGCCTTACCCCAGGGGACACCTGACCAAGTTTGAAGGAGTTACGACCCTCCTCTAGGGGGTGGAGGCCAGGGATGCTGCTAAGCAGCCACAGTGCACAGCGCTGCCCCCTACAGTGAAGAACCATATGACCCAAATGTCAACAATGCTGAGGCTGAAAAGCCCTGGCACGAAGAAACCTGCAATAATTCAGAAAGTGTCCCCGGCTCTGTAATGCAGGTGAGCAAAGAGCAGCAAATCAGGCTCAGTGGGCCTCAAGAATAAGGCTGCCAGTGTTGTGGAAAGGCAGATGAGGTCCCCAGCAAGGCCAGCACCCGCGGCACTCGCCGCCCCAGGCCTTGCGGCCACGCCCGGAGCGCAGCTGTCCGGATGGAAATAGCCTTCCTTTGAGCTGCGGCCCTGCAGCCTCAGGGAGGAATTTCTGACTCTGTCCCCCCCCAGCAGAGAGGCCAGCGCCCTGAGGCGTGTCCTGGCCCTGTGTCCAGCTCTTGAGGGAGCTGCACCAAGAATCATGCTCCCCTAAGTACTAATCCAGCTGTGTCCCCTACCAGGCTCTTCAGACCAGGAAGCCTCATTTCCCAGATGGCTTGGATTCTGAGAGATTTGGAGTAGAGAAGATATTTTTCATGCTGGTTTTCAAGCCCCAGTAAAATGTTAAGATTGAAGGAGTTGTCCAGTTGGCTCAGGTTTGAGACCGCCTGTCTTCCCCTACAGCCTCCCTGTCCCAGGACAGCCTGATCGAAGTTTATATATGTGTGTCCATTAATGGCAGCAGGCCTCAGCCCTCCACTGATGTGTTTTCCAAAAGTGCCTCTTCCAAGAGACGAGTGCGTCACCTCCGGGTTGGGGCCAAGTGATGGGTGTTCCTGGCTCTGCCATTACGTCCAATCAGCGTTCTTCAGCTCCCCCTTTTGAAGCAGTTAGGGTTCGTGCAAGAGATGGTAGGGTGCAAGGGATAGGCACTAGACAAGGGCTTTCAGATGTCCAGCTAGGGCACCGGAAAATCCCCACGTAAGGGTCTTTTCAGAGGCGAAAGCATTGCTTATGCCGAATGTTTGTCCTACAAGGAATGTGGTTGTTGTTATCTTCCTTGAAGGGGTTAAGCTGTGAGGCACCCACATGACAGAATTTCTAAACTCAAGCTCCTCTGCCCATGATCACTTTCAAAGTTTCGTTTTCCTTCTGTATCATTTTTATTGTAATAAAATTATTCATTCTTACCACCTGGAGATAACCAGCATTAGCATCTAGAACATAACCTCCCGGGCCTTTTTTTTTTTTTCCTATGCGTTTTTATTTTATGTTTTTTACAAGTTTGGCATCAATCTGTACAGGTGGTTTCACAGTCTTCTGTCCTTATTGAACAATATTCGCTGAACATCTTTACGTTGGATTCACTGTTGTCCTAAGGCCTTACCACCACTAGCTGCCCCGCTGGGCTCCCTGCAGAGGCTGTGGGCCAAGGCAGTTTGGCCAGTGCAGGTCCTCCCTAAATGCTAACAACCGAAGCCCGGCCGGCGTGGCTCAGCGGCCGAGCATTGACCTAGGACCCAGGAGATCGTGGTTCGATTCCCGGTCAGGGCACAGGCCCGGGTTGCGGGCTCGATCCCCAGCAGGGTCACGTAGGAGGCAGCTGATCAGTGACTCTTATCATTGATGTTTCTCTCTCTCTCTCCCTCTCCCTTCCTCTCTCTGAAATCAATAAAGATATATTTAAAAATAATAATAATAACTGAAAAGAGGCTGTGCTGGGGGCATCTGGCATAGGCTGCTTGAGATAGCATCAAAGGCAATATTATCTGAAATATAAGTCTTAACTTTTTATTCAAGTAGTGCACACACAGAACTGTGCATGTATCAAAAAGGTACAGCTCAATGAATTTTCCAGAACACCCGTGAGGCTGGGATTCAGATCAAGAAACAAAAATGCAGCCTGCCAGAAGAGCCCTCCCCCTCCTGTGCAGTCGCTTGTCCCCCACCCCCAACAGGACGCCATACCTTGACCTCTCACGTGATGAATTCGTTATGCATCACGTCCAGCTCCCTCCGCTCAGTACCATGTCGTGCGCTCCGTCCACTGTCCTTGCAGCGTGTTCCGTTGCATGAGCATGGAAGGTGGTGGCCCGCCTCCTGCGGGGCGTGTTGCTGAGCTATATCCACGTGGGGTCTCTGTGCGCTGGACACCGGGACTGGAATTGCTAGGCCCTGAGTGTGTGTCTAGGTTTAGTAGATTGTGCCAAACACTTTTCCCAAGTGGTTGTACCCATTCGCGTTTCGTCCAATATTGTACCATCACTCTGTGTGCTCCACCGCCTCGCCAACCCTTTAAAGAGGCCAGCCGCTGTCCCATGTCCCATGTCCCCAACCCCACGGTGAGGTCAAAGGAAGCCGACCCAGTTCCTCATGTGGATGTTTCGGGATTCAACTAACCTTTCTCGTGTTCTCACTGCCCTGCAGATGTGAACGAGTGTGGAGAGAAACCCCGGCCGTGCCAACACAGATGCGTGAACACACATGGAAGCTACAAGTGCTTCTGCCTCAGTGGCCACATGCTCATGCCCAATGCCACGTGTGCCAGTAAGTGTCAGTCAACCTCTGAGGCTTGACTTTTGCCATTTGATGCTTGGGGGAAAGTTGACTTGAGTGTTAAAAAAACCAAAATGAAACAAACAAACAAAACACCAAGAAAACTCTAACATTGCCCCAGGCTAAAACATTTTTGAGCACTTTTATAAAAAATTGTGGTAAAATATATATAACATAGAATTCACCATTTTAACCATTTTAAAGTATACAATTCAGTGGTATTTTATACATTCACAATGTTGTATAACTATCTAGAACTATAACTCCAGAACATCTTCTTCACCCCTAAAGGAAACCATCTCCAGTAGCAGTCACCCCCATCCCTCTGGCGATGACACATTTGCTTTCTGTCTCTATGGATGTGGTTATTAAGTAAAAAGACTAGCTGAGGAAAAGAATAAATTCGATATCTCTATACACAGGGATCTACTGGGTTTCTTGATGAAAATAAACATGTTGAATAAAATAAGCATATTGTTTTAGGAAGGTGATAAATTAAAATTCCATCTTGAGATATCAGTGCCGCCAACTACCTTTCTCATGCCCTTTGCCTCAGGCTCAAAGATTAGTCCCTCTTGTTGTAAATACACTCTGATTCATATTCCTGAAAAGAAAAGCCCTTCTGTGATAAAGAGAAATACGTGTCCTTTGGGAGAGTGAGTCTCTATCCATTCATTTATCGGGAAGAAAGGCTTTTCAGGTTTGATGTTGCAGCTAAAAGGTAAACACATCCCCCTTGCCTGCCTCCCCCTCCCTCCCCTCTCTGCATCTCTCTTTCCATGGCCCTGCCGCTCCCACAAGCCTGGAGCCTGTGCCTCCTGCCAGCCTCCTGTGGTTGCAGGGCCTTGTGGACTCCCCAGCCCACCCTGGCCGTTCCTGCGGTTGTAAAATCGTGGCTCATGCAGAGCTCACTGCTCCCCTGGCGCACCCTTGTGCTGTTCCTCCCTGGCACAGGGCCCCCGCACCGCCACTCGTCCAGATTCTTTCAGCAGGCAAGCTGAAGAGAGAGAGCCGGCATTCAGAGAGGCTTAAAAAAATCCTTACCATTAGAAATTAAACTGAAGGCAAATACATAGCTTAATGAGTTCTTACAAGGTGAGCACCCAGGCAACTACTACCAAATAGAACTCTGCCACCCCTGTGGGGACCACCAGCCAGGCTTCTATACTTAATCACTTAACATTTCTGAAAAGATATGTGCTAATGGATGTTTCTAAAACATTCCATGAAAGCCCAGTCAATGCCAAAAAGATATCTTTCTCCAAATGGAAAGATAGAATTAGGTAATTTTGAAGGTTCATTTTAAAAGAAGACTAAAGAGAAGGAAAGGTAAACTCGGTGTTTGTTGCATTGCCTTGGCCTGTGTGTCTAGCCCTGCACCTTCTTTGTCTATTTCTGTGTGTGTAAGGGTTGCCTGTGCCTCCCTGTTTATAGCTCAAAGTGTCCAGGTAGCCCTGGACCTCTTTCCTGGATGCTGATTTTTTTTAAATATATCTTTATTGATTTCAGAGAGAGGAAGGGAGAGGGAGAGAGAGAGCTAGAAACATCAATGATAAGTCACTGATGGGCTGCCTCCTGCACGCCCCCGACCGGGGATCGAGCCCGCAACCCGGGCACGTGCCCTGACCGGGAATCGAACCCCAATCTCCTGGATCCTAGGCCGACGCTCAACCGCTGAGCCACGCCGGCCGGGTGCTCCCGGATGCTGATTTTATTCCACCCGGCTCCTTGCAGTCTCTTGTCCAGCTGAGTGATTGGCATGCTGTGGATGTGGTGGATGGAGTGAGCATATTCACCATGCTCCCCTATTGTAGAAGCTTATGATCCACACATTCCGGACTCCTGCTGAGGAAATGCATTTTTGTGAGATAAGTTACGTTTAGCAATGAGTGACAGAAAACTCCAACTAAATCATCTTATTTGCTTAAAAAACAAAACAAAAAACAATCTGGAGGCAGGCAGTTTCACAACAGCTCAGCAAGGACTCATCCTCAGGGTATTGATTTCGTTGTCATGCTTGTTGCCTCAGAGTCACAATGTGGCTGCCCCAGCTCCAGATATCACACATACATTTAAGGTAGGCAAGACAGTGGGGAAAGGAGTGGTGCCAATGAATGAACACCTCTTTCATGACCATCCCTTTTGTCGTGCGGCAGCATCTTTTCCAGCAGACTTGTCTGTATATCTCTTTGGCCACAACTAGGTTACATGGCCACTCCTTATTGCTGCAAGGGGAACTGGGCAAAAGACAAGTGTCTGGCTTTTCAGCCTCAATGATGGCAGTAGCAGGAGAAAAGGGGGTCCAGAACGGCTTTCTGGCAGCCGATCAGTTGTATCTGCCACATGTTTTAAAACTGGCACCTAGGAGACCAAGTCTCATGACTCAAGTGACTCTCACTGAGCCTAGACATGCACGGAGAGACATGCAGAGCGGATTATTTTACCCTAATGACTCGGGTTGCTCACCTGCACCGGAGGTTGCATTTTTAACCCGAGAGAGCAGCCAGGTGACATGAAGGAGTGACTAGAGCTCAGGTGGGAGGAGAGAGGTGCAGGCTGGCGACTGAGGGCTGCGTGCCCCGCCTACAGAAAGTCACATCCAACATGGGCCCACGCAACAGACCATGCGGCCACCAAGCGCCGCCCTGCGCAGAGTCCGCTTAGCTCTCAGACTCCCAGGCGTGCCTATAGCTGCATGCCACGTGTTGCGGTCAGCACCCCGGGCTCACGGTTTCTCGGTACAGTGTTCCCTGTCGTCTTGGGAGGAGGGGGCTAATCCTTGCCTGCTTTTTCAGACTCTCGGACGTGTGCCATGACCAGCTGCCAGTACGGCTGTGAAGACACGGAGGGCGGGCCGAGGTGTCGGTGTCCGTCCTCGGGACTCCGCCTGGCCCCGAACGGAAGGCTCTGCATCGGTAGAGCAGCGGGCATCGCCTCCGCGCCCTGGCCCCTTCCCTTCACCGCTCCCTTTGCTTCATTCCTCCTTTTCCGCTGATCACAGTCTGCTCGTTGGCTAGACATTGCAAGCTCCTAAAAGTACAGATTTATGCCATTTCTGAGACAACATTGTTACCCGCATATGCTCTAGGCACACTTTGGAGTGCTAGAAAGAACACTTCTTATTTTGGGATTGCCTACTGCTGTAGTGAAAAAAGAATAAAAATAATTTTACTTTAGTATATTTACCCTGCACATATTACTTCAGCCACCAAATTGTATGACCTCATAGTACTGTACTTAATTATATTGCACCAAATCTACATAATATTTAGAGCAAGGAGCACATAGCATTCATAAGCGATGTCAAACCAAATCAGACTGTTGAAAGAGTTCTTACTCTTTTTGATTTAAATAAGGAAATATCAGTGTGATTTAATATTCTTACTTCCTTACTACAATAGAGATATTTTTCACTCAAGGTGCTGGATGTTTATCATGGATGTATATAACTTGATAAACTGCATTTAGAAAACTCAGCCAAATAGGTCCTAAATCAGTTAAATGCTTTTAAAAATCACGTAAATTAAAAATTTGGCTCTGCTCTTTGAGAGTAATCAAAAAGATTTAATTGGAATCACAGGTTTAGTACTCCGTAGTAAAGTAAGATTTCTGTGACAAGGCTGATTTCTGATCGAACTGAATCCACGAACTGAATCCACATTTCTACCCACCTCTTTGACTGGTCGGGCGTCGTTTTTATTGGAAGGGGAAGGGTATGTGCAGGAAAGTGATCACTGAAAAGTTATTTTTGTCAGCCCATCAGTTATTTATTAATTATTTTAAGAATGCAAAGGAAACAATAAGCCATCACTCACTTGTATGTTTAACCACAGTTCTAAAATAACAACAAAACATCTGTTTGGCTTGAAAACTGAAAGTGAAAGCAAAGCCTGTCTTAGTGGTTTGGTGGACAAGCTGTCAGCCCCTCTATAACATGACTCTCAGGGAAGGGCAGGAAGCCTGTTGTCCACTAAAGCTGCACCCTTACATCATTACACTTGACCCACGACTTACGTATCAGTGCACTCTTAGAAACCACATTTCTGTGATTTGGGTCAATATTGCAGGACTTGGGGGAGCTTGCAAATGAAGTAATTCTTTTGTAAAATGTGAAATTTAAACATTGTATTAAAATGTAGCTATCTGACTCTGTTTTCAAAAAATGTATATGCTCTGCAGTGCACAGAGCTAGAAAAATACGAATTCACTCAGCAAACACGCTCTCCTTGCGAGGCTGCGTGTGTGTCCCAGAGGGAGAGTGCTTTCCTGCCGTCACTGACGCTTCTGGCTCTCCGCCCCAGATATCGATGAGTGTGCCTCTGGCAAAGCTGTCTGCCCCTACGATCGAAGATGTGTGAACACATTTGGAAGCTACTACTGCAAATGTCACGTTGGCTTCGAACTGAAATACGTCAGCGGCCGATATGACTGTGTAGGTAAGATTTGGTGGCACCTTTTTCTTTTTCCTGTCCCCACCAGACCTGCAGGCTTTCTCTACAGCTATTTCAGTTCAGTCTATTTGTTGAACAATCTATGGTACCAACCAGCTTAACAACACAGAACAAGTTACATTTTTTACATTTCTGGCGTTTAGGGAACTCTGATGACATGAATTATATGAAGCGAGGTCAGTAAAGATTTGAACTAAGGAACTTCGGCCTGTATCGCTCTGTTACGGTGATGCCAAGTCACAGGGCAGAAGCCTGTTCCCTGATACCTCCAGGGAGGTTCCACAGGACTGGGTGTGAAATACCGTGGAGAGCTTCCAAAGAAAACAAATCTTTGTGATTTTAAAGGTGATTAAGATTAGCATCTGAGTTCCATTTGTGGCTAAATTAAAAACTGCAAGGCTACTTTGTGTGCACATCTACAAAAGCAGAGCTGGAAAGTGATGGAGAAGAGAGCTAGTGCACTCTTCACCAGGGCGAGTTCTGCAAAGTTTCAGTCCAAGTGCAGCAGGCAAGCTCAGACCAGCCTGACCTTGCTCCTGGCAGGTTTTGAACTAAATGCCTATATAGCCCTGGCCGGCGTGGCTCAGTGGTTTGAGTGTCAGCCTGTGCACTGGAGGGTCAGAGGTTCAATTCCCGGTCAAGGGCACTTACCTGGGTTGTAGGTTCAAACCCCATCTGCCCGGTCAGGCCGTATGCTAGAGGCAACCAATCAGTGTGTCTCTCTCACATCCACGTTTCTCTCTCCTTTCTCTCTCCCTCTCCCTCATCTCCTCCACTCTCTCTAAAAATCAATGGAAAAAATATCCTCACTCCTTGGGTGAGACTTAAAAATATAAAGCCTACATATTCAGATGATGTCAGTGGCTCCAAGCTAGTCTTGTCCTTTGTTAGCTAGGAGTTCAAAGCCCTTCCTCATACATAATTTATTTCTTGATATTGTGACTTAGTTCTGAATTAGACAGATGGAACAGTTAAGAAACAACCTAAACATCTTACAGATTTCAGCAGTATTGATAAGCAGATGAGATTGCTGTGGGGGTGGTAGGTACAGACACAGTCGCTACCTACCCGGAGTCAGGCAAGCTGGGGCTCTGGGCCAAGGCACTGGGGGTTATGAACACCTTAGTTCTGTGGCCATGCTTGGTTTGTTGGCAGTGTTAATGGTTGGCCCAAGTGTAAGGGATGGTAGTCTTTCAGCATGCCCTGTTACCACAAGTTTGTTCACAGGGTGTTCACATTTTTATTTATTTTTATTTATTTTTTAAATTTATCTTTATTGCCCGGCTGGGTGTGGCTCAGCGGTTGAGCATCGACCTAGGATCCAGGAGATCGGGGTTTGATTCCCGGTCAGGGCACAGGCCCGGGTTGCGGGCTGCAGCCGATCAATGACTCTCTCATCATTGATGTTTCTATCTCTCTCTCTCCCTCTCCCTTCCTCCCTCTGAGATCAATAAAGATATATTTAAAAAAAATTATCTTTATTGTTGAAAGTATTATAAGTGTCCCATTTTTTACCCCCAGTTGACCTCCTCCACCTCGCTCCCACCCCCTCCCCAGGCCTTCACCCATTATTAACTGTGTCCATGGGTTATGCATATATGCATATAACTTCTTTGGTTAATCTCTTCCTACCCTCCACCCCCTTCCCTCTTTCCTCTGAAATATGATCGTCTGTTGCCTGCGTCAATGTCTCTGGATCTATTTAGTTCGTCAGATTCTTTTCCTCATTAGCTTCTTCTTAAAGAAGACCCTTCAACATTTCCTGTAGCGCTGGTCTGGTGGTGATGAACTCCTTTAGCTTTTTCTTGTCTGTGAAGCTCTTTATCTGACCTTCAATTCTAAATGATAGCTTTGCTGGGTAGAGCAGTCTTGGTTGTAGTTCCATGTTTTTCATCACTTTGAATATTTCTTGCCACTCCCTTCTGGCCTGCAAGGTTTCTGTTGAGAAATCAGCTGACAGTCGTATGGAGGAGGCTCCCTTGTAGGTAACTAACTGCTTTTCTCTTGCTGCTTTTAAGATTCTCTCTGTCTTTAACGTTTGGCATTTGAATTATGATGTGTCTTGCTGTGGGCCTCTTTGGGTTCCTCTTGTTTGAGACCCTTTGTGCTTCCAGGACTTGTAACTCTATTTCTTTCCCCAGATAGGGGAAGTTTTCTGTAATTATTTTTTCAAATAGGTTTTCAATTTCTTGCTCTCTTTTTCCCCCTTCTGGCACCCCAATAATAAAAATGTTTGGCCTCTTGAAGTTGTCCCTGAGGTTCCTTATACTATCTTCATATTTCTGGATTCTTTTTTCTTTTTGCTCTTCTGGTTGGGTGTTTTTTGTTTCCTCATGTTCCAAATTGCTGATTTGATTGTCAGCGTCCTCTACTCTACTGTTGATTCCCTGTAAATTATTCATTTCAGTTCGTGTAGCCTTCATTTCAAATTGGTCCTTTATTATGTCATCGATTTTCTCAATTATTTTCGTCATACTCTTACTAATATCCTTGAGCATCCTTATAACCATTATTCTGAACTCTGTATCTGTTAGTTTGTTTGGATCTATTTCATTTAGTTCCTTTTCTAGAGATTTCTCCTGTTCTTTCCTTTGTGACATGTTTCTTTGCCTCTGCATTTTGGCTGCTTCCAGGTGTTTGTTTCTATGTATTAGGTAGAGCTGCTATGCCTCCTGGAATTTGTAGAGTGGCTTTGTGTAGTAGGTGTCCTGGAGGGTCCAGTGGCTCTGCCTCCCCAGTCCCCTGAGCTGGGCCTTCCAGGGGCTCCCCTGTGTGGGCTGTGTGCACTGTCCTGTTGTAGTTGAGCCTTGGTTGCTGTTGGCGTCCCTGGGAGGAACTGACCCCCTGGCCAATCAGCCGTGAGGACCCGCTGCAGCTACAGCCAGAGAGCCGCTGTGCTGGAGACACCCCCATGGAGCAGGATTTACTTCAGTGGAGCTTTGGTGTTCACCAAGTGCGCCCCTTGAGTGTCACTCGTGGATGTGGCAGGGTTGTAATCCAGCGTGGTCGAGTCTGACCCCCAGGTGCACTGTCCCTGGGGCCTCCCAGGAGGTGCAAAGTCAGCCTGTGCCAGTGCCTTGCCCAGGGCCACCCAGCATGAGCTACACAGCAAACCGTAGTTGGCTGCTCCTTGTGCTGGGCCTGGAGGTGCCCAGGAGAGGCCCAGCTATGAGCCAGTGCAGCTGCCGCTAGTGCCAGGCCTGGGGCCGCTTATCAAGCCGCATGGGGCAGCTGCTGCTTGTCTGAGAGATTTTAGGAAAGTCCTAAGCATGGGGCTCGAGAGGCCACGTGCACAGAAAAGCCCCTGGAAATGGCCCGGATGAGCTGCAGGCGGGGAGGGGCGGGGCCTCCGGGAGTCACGGGGCGGGGCCAAGGGTGAGTCAGGTGCTGGCGTCTCAAACATGGCGCCTGCCTGCGGGCTGTGCGGGGAGGACTCGCCACAGGAGCCGTGGCCTCCGCCAGCCCTTCTGCCCGGGAGGAAGCCGCCCTCCGCCTCTCGCCCGGATCTCAGGCAGGTCAGTCCCTCCCCGAGTGTCCCGGGTCCTTTCAGGCCGCTGCCCAGCGCTGGGCTCAGAGGGAGCGTCCGAGTGAGTCCGCGCCGGGCCCTTGAGAGGAGCTGCTGGGGCTCCCGCGGCCTCCGCGACCCTCAGGGACAGTCCCCGCTGGTTTCACAGCCCGGAGTGTGGGGACGTCTCTTCCCGGCCTGGAGCCCTGGGCTGGGGGCTGCTGTGGGGCTGGGACCCCTGCTCCTCCGGGAAACCCCCGCCGCCGAGATTCCCTCCCGGGTTTCCCCGCGGCCCCGGGTGTGGGCCCGGCCGCGTCTCCGGGATTCAGCCCCGACCCGCCCGCGTCTCCCCCTCCTCCCGTCTCGGTGCTGCCTCAGCTCCCTGGTTGCGGGGCTTCTGTTCCACCGCATCTCAGGAGGCTCTGAGGGACGGCGGTTCTGTGTTTAGTTGTGGTTGTGCTGCGGTTGGGGGGGGCCGCGGTGCAGCCGTTGCCCGCGCCGCCATCATGTTTCCTCGCCGGTGTTCCCATTTTTAGATATAAATGAATGTGCTGCGAATACCCACGTGTGCAGCCCCCACGCCAATTGCCTCAATACGCCAGGGTCCTTCAAGTGCACGTGCAAGCAGGGCTATAAAGGCAGCGGGCTTCAGTGTTCCGGTAAGTAGCCTTTGGCCATGGTGTCTTAGCTATTCCCGGGAAACCTCTCCCTGTCTGCGTCCTCCCTCATCTGTTTCCAGCCCTCCCCCCGTGGGCGGGGTGCCTGCAGTGCTTGAAAATTGAACTCGGCCTCAGCGTTGTCTTCTCTGCTAGTCAGACCACATCTCCAATACTCCAATACTAAAGTTGTAGGCACAAAATTTAAAGACTAGCAAGGGTTCTAGATATTTTTCTGGTCGCAGCATACTTTCAAATTCTGAAAATAAGATTTAAAGACAACACTGAGAAACTATGTGTTGGTATAGACGATGTTATGGTGCTGTAACAAGCAATCCTAGAATGTCAGTGGCTTAGGCCCACAGCGTTTTTTAACCATGTGAATCAGAACTTTTTCCAGAATGCACAACCAAAACAAAGTATGATGAAGCTGATGTCACTGCGTTTCTCATCCTCAAACCTAGATTCACATTTTTAATGTATAGCAAGGAATCCCATTGTTCTTGCTTGTGAATTCCTTAATGCTTAGGTGGTAAGATCTTAAATTTATAAACCAAGTGTGTAATAATAGAATGTCACTGCTATTAACAGCCACAACAGTGGTTTACTTCTCACCCGTGCTATGTCTGGAAAGAGTTATCAAAGTGTTTCTTCTCCATGTCACTGAGGGACCCAGGCTGACAGAGGCCCCACCATCTTATGGTACCTCGGTAAGGGTTTGTCACAGCTGGGACAATCACACAACAGCTCTTAATTAATTCAGTTTGGAAGTAGAGGCAAAAATATATATAATTTTGTGTGTCCCAAAAGAGAAGAAAACTAGAAATCATGATGACCATCTGGAATATATCCCAAGGTAAGCCAGCAATGTTCCAGTACAGTCACTCCCCTGACAAACAGCATCTCACAGTGTTTAAAGTCATCCAGGTTTGTCCCTCTGATCACGTCAGGGTAACTAGGTTTGTTTTCTGCCCTGACCCTACTCTCTCATGTACCCATATAGCAGAGTTCCCATGTGTTCCAGTAAATATGGCCGCAACTTTTACCTTGACCTGTATCATAGCCCATGGCCCCATTTGGCCAACGCTCCTGGTGACACAACAGAGTGGCCACTCAGTGATGGCAAAAATAAGCTGTCCATACCATGACAGACACTGAGCAGCACACCTGTAACAGGTTCCCAGTACCCTGGTGGGCTGTGGTTGAGTGCCCCTGGACAGAGTGTGTACAAAAGAATGTAATCAAAGAAAGTGAGTCTAGGAATCAAATTCTATGACGAATTTCCAAAAGAACTGGGCAGCATTTAATCAGGAAGGAAAAAATAGTATGGAAAAGCGTAAATCTGCCTGTAAATATTTTAAGGAATGTGAAATAAAAATGGCTTCCGAAAGCAGACTAAGACCGATGGGTGGAAGTTACATTCTCTCTTAAAAACGACTGCCAGGTATCTGAGAGTAGAGCAGGCGACCCTGCTGAGTAGGGATATTCCACTGCCCAGGCTCTCAGGCCCAGGGCTCGAGGAGGGATGCCCATATTGTCTGGAGATGGGATTAAATGGCCATTCAGTCGCCAGCAACCTGATGCTGTGGTGTCTGTCCCTCTACAGAAGTGCCCATAATGTCCTTCTGGAACTTTATGCAAACAGAGAGAGATTGGCTGCGCATGCAGGGCTGTGCATGGGAGGGTTGGGGGAAAGGATGCCATAACCTTGAGAGGCCCCGAGAGAGGAGACTGAATAAATCAGTGTCCACATTGGACGAGTGGTTGAGGGTTCCCTCAGGCATCCCTCATGCGTCTTTACCTGGAGACTACCAGCTACATTCAGGATGGTGCAACACACCTTTGGCATATTGCTTTTGTAATAATAATAGTAATAGTATTGAAAATAAACTCTAGGAAGCTAAGGCCAAATATATGTTGGGCACTAATCTTAGTAATTGACATGTATTCGTTCATTTAAACCTCACCAAAACCCTAAATAAATGGGGAGACTGAAGCAAAGAGAGGTTAAGTATTGGTTGGAGGGCACATGACTAGAATATGTGAGAGCTGGGATTCAGACCCAGGAGACGGCTCCAGGGCTACGTGCTTAACACAAGATAAGTGTGTCCATGACCCATGGCTACTCCTCTGGGGTGAAGACCACTCCTGGGCCCCTCCCAGACAAGTTCTCATGACTAGCTTTTCTGCCATCCTTGCCCCTTCCTGTTTCCTGGATCTCATGACCTTGTATATCCCTCATCCACAATTAAGCCTTTCCTCCCAGGATTGTGTCCGAAGCTCAGATGAGAGGGGCGCTTCTCCTGCCAGATGAAATCACCTGGTGAACTAAACACAGGTGAATGAAAGTCAAAGTCATATTCCTCCCGAGAAAGATGTTCTCACATCATAGTGATCTTTTCTGAGTAAAGTTGGGATTTTTAAGTAGGTAGACATTTTGCACAAAGTGAGTATTTAGAGAAATTTCAAATCTCCCCGAGATAAATTGCCAACATCATCTACAGAAGAGTGACTTCTGAAAACTCTGGAATTCCTTACTTTTATGTCTGAGATCCCCCAACATGTCAAAGACCCTCCTACTGCAACTTCCTCCCACATTTTTATATTCTCAAGAAGATGATACAGTAATCAAGAAATTTTAAAGTAAAAAAAATCAGTTATGTCAAATTTGAAACAGCAATTCCCAGATAAAGCCAAATCTATCCATTCGTGGTCATGCACATGCATGGCTCCTTTATCCTTGCCGCAGCTCTCTCTTTACATACTAAGGGAGTGAAATTGTTGACACCACAAAGGTCGTGATGGCTTGATTGTTTTCCAATAGAAAAAATCAAAACTTCAAAACAGAAACTGAAAGCAGATGTTTAGGTTTGCCTGGTGTGGATTGAAACCCTCTCCCCATTATTTATTAAAGGTCCTTAGTTTTATGTTACTGATTGCATAAAGGAAATTTCCAGGGAATGGGTGTTTCCTGTTAAGTTTTCCTGCTGGGTCCTGGGAAAAGATTCAGGAACCATGCACAGAATTAGACAGTGGGGCCTCCAGGAAAAGGTCTATATCTGAGCAGCTTATTACAGTCAAAACTTAACATGTGATCTCTGGCAAAGAAGCTGAAACAGGCCACCTGAAGGTCAGGAAAATGAGTAATGATGTGTTATTTGTACTAGTAGTAGCTGGTTTCAAACCTATAACTACAGGCTATCATGTTGATAACTAAGACATTTCATTGAAAAGGGAAATGTAGCTCTTGCTATAACTGCCTTAGATTGATTTCAAAGTAAAAGCAATGTATTAATTTAGAGCATATATATTTTCAAAGCATTTTTCTTCTTTTGATTGCCCAAAATATATTGTGGACTTCTCCTTGTTTATTTTCTACCACTTTGGTTCACAGTGAATCAGCCAAATGATGGAGAAGGAATTGAACAGGAGAAGAGATTAAAACATTGCCAAGAAAAATGTTATTTCCAATTTATTTTATAGTATTCTTTTCAGGGACTGAAGTTGATGTCTACTCTCTTATTTCATTTCCCTCTAAACTATATCAAGGTAGTAGAATTGAATGCATTGTTTCAAGTGTTATTAGACCCTTTCTTGCTTAGTTTTAGATTAGCACATGCCTAGATATTTTATAAAATGACAATATCTTTTATTTTAAAGGTCAGTGTTTTTAATTTTTAAAAAATTACTTTTTTTAACATCAGTTGGATATTCTTAATTATCATGAATAAATCCTTGGAAAGGGGGCATGCATCTTTAGATTCTAGATCTTAAGGCATCTGAACCAGTCTAAAGAAAAGTAACACTTAATCCTAAAGAATGGAAATAGGACTGGGAAAACAGTCATTCATCTGCTTCACCCTCAAATTCTAGCTCTGCCCCTGGGTATCTGAGTGACTTTGAAAAAGTCTCTTAACCCAGTTGCCTCATCTATAAAACAAAGGTATTGGGCTAAATGACCTTTTTTCTACCTCTTGAGTTCTTCTACACTAATGTTTCCCCCCAAGGGTCATTGATCCACTGGGGGTATGAAGAATCAACCTAGAGGTGCATTTTTAAAAACAATTTAATTTAGTGGTGAGAAATAGAAAATGAATGTAAAACAGCAAATGTAGAAGCCTCTCTATAAATATTCAATAAATAAAATTCTTTCACATTAGATGGTAGCAGACTGAGGTTAAGAAATTCAAAGCGGAAAGAGAACAGGGAAGAAAAATTAGGTATATATACATTGAACCATAAATAACCATTTTTGTGGGTCAAAAATGGTCCATTGTTAACAATTTACATGGTCCAGCCTAATGCTATAGCTGTAATCTTTGAACAGAAAATTTGGACAAATCTATAGGGCTACCTGGACAATACCAGCTTTGGAGAATACCTGTGTCAAAGCGGAAATATTAGAGGACCCTGGAAAATCCATCACCTTAGAACCTGTAACCCAACTTGGTAGGAGCGGGTATTTCATCATCGTAGTCTCTGAAGTAAAGCAAAAGTATGTCCTCTAAGGAAAGGTAGTTAAGATACTACCATAGCATTGGACCTGCTTAAAACAGATGCAGATACAGTTCTTACAAAAATATCAAATGGGAGAGCCTCATGTGGGCTGATTCTGGAAACACTCCTTTCCTGCACTTTAACACTGTTTAAATGCTCTACTTTTTGTGAGTTATCTAATTATAGCCCAAGGTGGAACTTCTCATCTGTTACTGTTTGTTTTAGTTATCCCTGACAAGTCTGTGAAGGAAGTCCTCAGGGCACCTGGTACCATCAAAGACAGAATCAAGAAGTTGCTTGCTCACAAAAACAGCGTGAAAAAGAAGGTAAAAATTAAAAATATCATCACAGAACCTGCTGGGACTCCGTCCCCTAAGGGTAGCTTGAGGCCCTTCAACTCCGAAGAGGGTGTTTCCAGAGATGGGAACCTGAGTGGAGGGCGAAAAGGGAACGAGGAGAGAAAGAAAGAAGGGCTGGCAGGAGAGAAAAGAGATGAGACAGCCCCGAAGAACCACGTGGAGCAGGAGCAAAGCCTTCGAGGAGATGTGTTTCGTGAGTATCACTTTTGTTATTTTATACATTTTGTGAAAAATGAGTTGTGATTTCTCTGGGAAATGAAAGGAAAAAAGACAGATTCACTCCTTAAGTAAAACGTATTTGGCTTTAAGTCCTAAGAAGCAGGGTTCTCTATAAGGTTTCAAACTAACATCTTCTTCAAATACAAAATCAAATTTGCTCCTGTGGGACACAAGGAGCATAGGTCCTTTTCCGTTACCTGGGGGGGGGGGGGGGGGGCTGTTTGACACAGACCCTCTCGTTCCACTCCCAGAAAAGTTAGCCCGCCTGCCCTGCAAGCACAGTTGTCTGTCTGCCCAGATCTCCATGCAGTACACCCCAAACCAGAGAGACCCTTGCCAGATGGATCTGCCAAACCCTACATTTTTCCTTCTTGAAGGTACCTTTTATAGGCCCACTCAAGGAAAGTAGAATTTCACAGTCATGTGGTTATGATTTTAAAAACCGAAGTAGACAATTGTAGGGAAGAAAATTCTATAGCAGAACTTAAGCTTCAGTTTTCTCCATGAACTGGAGATCTACAGAATCCAACATAAGCCCCAGCCCCTGAAGGACGGTTTCCCCATTAGCCCACCCTGAATCCCCCGCACTGAGACTGCATTTCCTTCTTACCAGGCATCCGTTGCTCCCTCTATATTTTGCCTTGCCTGTTCTTGGCTCCATGGCTGTTGGATTTAACCACGTAAGAAGTAGACCCAGGACCACCCATCTAAGAACTAGTGTGCCAATGACATCATCTCCCCTAACAGAGAGAGGAAATCCCACAAAAGTATATTTCTAGAACCTGGGGAGAAGGGACATGTTACCTCCTCCCACCCCACTGCTTCTCTTTTGATTATTAATAAATGTCTTAGATAAAAGTGATTATAACTTATCATGAAACATTTTCAATACATGAAAACAATGACATGCCAGATAATCTCTGAATATGCAAATCAATATTTTAAGAAAAATCACTATACTACTACAAACTACCAAAATCTGAATATATCCAGATAATTCCATTTCAACTATATAGCTCTACATTAGATGTTCACAGGGAATATGACATTTCTTCTAGCCAGTTTTTTAAAGAAAATCATATTCTTTTATTTTTGCTTTTTTTCTTTAAATGGGAGTTCAAAAATTTCTCAAACCTTACCCTTCTCGGCATTCCAGGGCTTCCCAGGTTCGTTTAGGTGTTCCAGTGACCCTGTTTTCTCTGAGCATAACTCGTTCAGCATGGATAGCTGGCATGTGGAAAATAGAATATATTACTACTACTCAATGTCAAAGTGTGTTCCTGCGCAGTAGGGACACGAGTTTAGTCCTCTTTAATAGCTGTTAAATAGTTTGATTATACCATTGTTTTGAATATTTTGAAGTAACTTTTATTCCCTCTCCATTATTAGATCATTTTTGAAGCAGAACGTGTAAGGGCAAAACCGGAAAAATTGCCGTAGACAGTGTCATGCTGGTGTCGGGTGTATCCAGACGGCCTTTGATCAGTGGATGCTTGAATGTTACTGTTGTCTTCTGTATCTTTATATTTGACTTTTAACGTCCGTTCTCTGTGTTTGTTTGGGGTTTTTTTTTGACATTACATCATAGACACCCCTCCATTTTAAAAATACAAACAAAGATTGTAATGTACCAACAGGAACATTATTGTAAGATGTCTTTCTTGTATAGATGCATCAATATTTGCTTTAAATTCATTTCTGAATTGATAAAATGTGGAAATGTCAGCTTAGCTTTTTCACCCAGTATATTTGATTTGTCTACATGAGTTGATGAACCTCTCTATACAACATTTCTAGAATTACAAATAATAAACAAAAAGCACAGAGAAATATTTACCTGTGTGACTTTTATGACACTTTTTGGAAACTATGATGTCACAGATAGACTTTTACCTGAGTGGCTTAGCCTGATCTTTTATAACCAAATGTGTATATTTAAATTCTTTGTAATAATATCCAAATAATCACCTTGTGTCATGTTTTAAGTTTTTCTAAGTAAGAAAACGTGCTTGTTTGATTTTACATTTAGTTATGTGTATAATTATTTGTATAATTATGTGTATAATTATTTACTTTGCTAGGAAATGTGGTTTTTATTCTTTTCTCTATGGAAATACTTTATATTCTTAAAAATTCTTAAAATTACTTTCTATTATGGGAACACATGGCTGCTTTATTAGGCCTCATAAATGCAATGGAAATTAGCATAAGTTATTGAATTCAAGGCCTCAGAGAACCTAAAACTAAATTAAGCAAGTAGCAGGACTCAAAAAAAGATGGATGCCTTCTTTTCTGTTTCTCTTTTCTTCCAAATTCAAGAACAGCTTTGTGTGGTAATGAATCCTGAGTAAATTCTCTGAGGATGAAAGGATATTCTGCTTTAAGGTTCTGAGTGACAAATAGCTCTAAGATAGCTCCCAAATAGAAGGTTCTCTAGATATTTCCTTGCTCTCCCCTAAAGCAATGAAGGCATTGGTCTGCAGGGGGAAGGAAGGAAAGAGAGAAGGTGGTCCACTCATTACTCTTCAAAATTTGTGGTCTTACTCTTAAAGTTTTTTATACTGAAACTCTGGTGGGGGTGGGGAAACATTGTTTTTCTTTAGTGTGAAGTAATTTTGGCACACAAAGTCTACACAGGACTGTAGCTGTAGCTGTTGGGTAACTGTTAGTTATAGAAGCCCCCAAAATAGTGCTTCTAGTGAGACGAGTTGAAGACCTGCCTAGCTACGTCAAATCAGCCCACAGAATTATAAGAGATAATAAAGTGGCTGTTTTAAGACATTAAAATTGGGAGCGGTTTGTTGTACAGCAAAAGCTAACTGATACATGTGGTTTCAAATACTGTGGTAGAATCTGAAGAAGACTTCCTGTCCATTCAGTGACCAAGGAAATTTGAGGCCATAGTTGTGGCTTAGAATAAAGGGAGATAGAGGGGAGAACTTATAATAAACGACAGTGTCCCAGTGATCCAGATTAAAGGAAGAGATGTTGAACCAAAAATGAAATAGGGAGGCCTGGGAATCATGTTATATGTGGATAAAAAAAATCAATGCACAAAGCTGAGCTAAGTTGAATAATATTTCATGTTTCTCTAATATCTGTAGCAGAGACTTCTAGTTATCTACCTAGTATCCATTCTCACCTTTTTCCTTACTAATATAACCATATATAAATATACTTGGGGGGTTAGAGGGCAATGTACTCAACTAAAAGACTGCATTTCTCAAAATTCCTTTCAGTTGGAGAAGGCCACTGAAGCTTTGGTGGGCTTCCAGGAAGGATCATTCAAGGGTCATCAGCTGGCAGCCCACTTTTGCCACTTCTCTTCCTCCTCCCTGCCTTCAATGTGGTTGTGAAGGCACAAGCTCTATGAGCTACTTTGTGATCATGACGGCAAGGACCACACCCAATGAAGGAGTGCGTAGCTGGAGGAAGCCTGGGTCACTGATGACATTATGGCATCTCTACCCCTGTCCCAGGCTAGTCACTGCTCAATGTTTTATTAAGTGAAAGAAAAATAAATCCTTTTTTGGCCTACCTAGGATTTCAAAGCACAATCCAGACTCAGGTAACCACTCTCCCTGACCCCTGGGGGCTGCTTCTGCCATTTCCACGACAAGACCATAGCCTTGGGAACTAACTTCTTAGACCCTTGAATACCAACATATTGTTTTAAATTGCAATCAGCAGTCTGTAGTGTCATGGAACTCTAGCCTGCACCGGCACCAAATCCTTCTTTGCCCCCTTGGGGGAACCGCAAGTCAGCTGATTCGGCCATGACTCCCGTATCTGTTGACCTTGGCCACCACCCAGTGTGCAGACCGCCCACGTCATCCATCCTCTCCCGCTCCCTCACCCCCGCACTGTTACGGGTTTCCTCTTCTGGACGCTGGCTCCCACTGGCCTGCCCTCCCCCATCACACACACTCCATGGTCTGGCAAACTCTGCTTCATCTTAATTCATGCCAATGATGTCTTCCTTCATCTCTCACCCTTAGCTGAGCTGAGCTCTCTCCCAGAGCCACCTCTACCCCTGTAGCCTGATCAGGTGACTTCCACTCTTCCTCCCACACTGCACATATGTCAGGGTCTGGAGTCTAAGGCGACATCCTCCTTGCCCTGCTCTCGTTTACAATCTCTTATTTCTCGACTTCCATGTAAAGGCCACTGTTCATTGGAGATGCTGTTAAGTAGCTATCCAGCCCTTTGTCCTTCCTAGCCGTTGTCATCAACCAATCTGTACAAGTGACATCTATGCCAATGACCCATCCAATATCCTGGCCTCACAGTTCTTTCACCTCCTCTATTCCAGTTACCATCGCCTCCTTACTGTCAGTGTCCTTTTAAACATCTTTTTCCTCAGGAGTCCTAGCTGCGGTCACACAGCTGTCCTGCTGAATGTGAGACACTTTCCCCTTGCACCACTCATTTTTCAGACCCTTTCTCAGAGTTCCAGCAGTGCCCCCTTGTGGCTGCCATCAGACAGACAGCTCAAAGGACTGCCTTCAGCATCTTCTGCTCCCCCTTTGCTCCATTTCTCCCTTCTCCGGTGTCTTGTGAACTCATGATTCTTTCTGGGTACGCAAAACCTTACGATTCAGTCACCCCTGAAATCTTGAAGAATCCAATCTTGCAGGCCTTTCATTCTCTCCTATCAGCACTTACTGGTCCTACGCCCTGTTCCGCTGTTCTCTGACAAGTGAAGGGAGGCTACCCTTAAAACATAACTCAAGTGTCAGGAATAAACAGCTGCAAGCGTAACCTTAACTAATATTTCCTGTTTTATAATAGTTTCCTATGCCTTCATACAAAGGAACAAGTAAGAAGGCAATTTTAGCACCACAGTAAGATCAGGGATTCTCTTCCGATGGCCCTCAAATCTCATAGCTACATTAAGATGGGGGCTGTGTCAGTTAGAGTTCATTGGTAGCAAGCAACAGAAACAGATCTCAGCTAACTTACGCCGAAGGGAAGTTGCGGTAGAGAAGCAGGAGTGTACAGGCAGGTTAAAGGACCAGCGATCCAGCCTTAGAAATGGGCTGCAGGGCTGGAAGGAAAACGATGGAAAAAAGCCATTGCTGGTCAGGATGCCACCATTGCCAGAATGGCCTCACACCATGTTAGTCTCCGCATTACTCGGCTCAAAATTCACATTCTGGGGAGGGGTGTGCAATCAGACCAGCCTGGGTCATGTGGCTGCCCCCCGCTAGGGCAGATCAGGGTAACTTGTTAGCTTTCCAGAAGCCCACTGAAGTCCACCACGTGGACTCTATCACATAAAAGCTGGAACTGAGTACATGTAATTGTCCCAGCCAACATGCCAACATGTCGATCTAAATGATGTACTCTCGTCATGGCAAAGGAGTTGATACCTTCATCCTCTTCAGCAACTAGAAACCTAGGTGATGTTTGGGTCACGTTTGAAATTAAGAACAACTAATAAAAACTATTATATGAGCCAGATGGTGCAGCAACTACAATGTGTTAGGTTGTTACGGGGGTGGGGAATGGGGCCAAAATAGAAAAATGCTCCTCTTGGGCACCATAAATCAGAGCAGTACACTTCTGGCCAAATGTGTCTCCCCCTGAAGACTTAGACCTGGAATGAAAATGGTTATCCTTTATATTGTCTTTCTGGGGGTGTGTGTGTGGTTTTTTTAAAATTGAATTTATTGGGGTTACATTGGCTGATAAAATTATATAGGTTTGAGGTGTACAGTTCTATAATCCATCATCTGTATATTGTATTGTGTGCTCACCACCCCATGTCAAGTCTTCCATCATTACTTGTCACCCCCCTTACCTTCTACCTCCCCTCAGCCCCCTGTCCCTCTGGTAACCGCCACGCTGTTGTCTGTGTCTATGAGTTGTTGTCCCTCACCTTTTTCACCCAGTCCCCAGCCCCTCCCCTCTGGCAGCTGGCAGTCTGTTCTCTGTATCTATGTGTCTGTCTCTATTTTGTTAGTTTATTTTGTTCATTAGATTCCGCATATAAGTGAAATCATGTGGTACTTGTCTTTCTCTGCCTGGCTTCTTTCACTTAGTATAATACTGTCCATGTCCATTCATGCTGTCACAAAAGGTAAGATCTCCTTCTTTTTTACACCCAAGTAGTAGCCCATTGTGTACATGTCCCACAGCCATTTTATCCACTCATCTACTGATGCGCACTTGGGCTGCTTTGAAATCTTGTCAATTGTAAATAAAGCTGCAATGAACATACGGTACATATATTCTTTTGAATTAGTGTTTCAGATTTCTCTGGATATATTCCCAGAAGTGGAATCACTAGGTCATAAGGCAGCTCCATTTTTAATTTTTTGAGCTAACTCCACACTGCTTTCCACAGTGGCTGCCCCAGTCTGCATTCCCACCAACAGTGCACAAGGGATCCCCTTTCTCCACACCCTCGCCAGCACTTGTTGTTTGTTGATTTATTGGTGACAGTCATTCTGACAGGTGTGAGGTGATATCTTGTGGTTTAACTTAACTTGCATCTCTCTGATGATAAGTGATGTTGAGCATCTTTTCGGGGGTCTATTGGCCATTTGTATGTCTTCTTGGAGAAGTGCCTATTCAGGTCCTTTGCCCAGTTTTTAACTGGACTTTTTGTTTTTAGGTTTTGAGTTGTATGAATTCTTTGTAAATTTTGGACATTAACCCCTTATCAGATGTATCATTGGCCAGTATATTCTTCCATTCAGTGGGTTGTCTTTTCATTTTGTTGATGGTTTCTTTTGCTGGGCAAAAACTTTTTAATTTGATGTAGTCCCATTTGTTTATTTTTCTTTTGTTTCCCTTGCCCAAGGAAATATATCAGAAAATATTACTATGAGAAATGTCAGAGATTTTACTGCCTATATTTTCTTCTAAGATTTTTATGGTTTTGAGTCTAGCATTTGTCTTTTATCCATTTTGAGTTTATTCTTGTGTATGGTGTAAGAAATTAGTCTAGTTTCATTTTTTTGCACATATCTGTCCAGTTTTCCCAACACCATTTATTGAATAGACTATCTTTACCCCATTGCGTACTCTTGCCTCCTTTGTCAAATATTGACCATAAAGCTGTGAGTATGTTTCTGGGCTCTCTATTCTGTTCCATTGATATTTATGTCTGTTTTTATGCCAGTACCATGCTGTTTTGATTACTATGGCCTTGTCGTATAGTTTGATATCAGGTAGTGTGATTCATCCAACTCTGTTCTTCTTTCTCAAGATTACTGTGGCTATTCAAGTTCTTTTGTGGTCCCATATAATTTTTTGAAATATTTGTTCTAGTTTTGTGAAATACACCATTGGTATCTGGATAGGGATTGCACTGAATGTATAGATTGCTTTGGGTAGTATGGACATTTTAATGATGTTAATTCTTCCCATCCATGAATAAGGCATATGCTTTCACTTATTTCTATCTTCTTCAGTTTCTTTTTTAAATGTCCTATAGTTTTCTAAGTACAGGTCTTTTACACCTCTGGTTAAATTTTTATTCCTAGGTAATTTTTGTTGATGCATTTTGAAATGGGGTTGTTTTTTTAGCTTCCCTTTTAGATAGTTCATTATTGGTGTATATAAATGCAACTGATTTCTGGATATTTATTTTGTATCCTCCTACTTTATTGAATGCATTTATCACTTCTTACTAGAAGTGATAAATGATTTTTTTGGTGGAGTCTCTAGGTTTCTCTATATACAGTATCATGTCATTTGCTGAATTGTTTTTTTCGATGAATGGTCCCTTGTGGTAGCATGCCCAGGTTATATCATGAAAGGAGGGCTGTGGATGGTGTGTAAAGAGTCAGTCAACAAGAATGAGCCTTGAAGCTACATGGCGCAAGAACAAAAGACAAGGAAGCTGCACGGATCAGTGATTTTTAGTTCAGTGTTTATGTCTTGCTACTCTGATGAATTGCTGAGAACCAAAATGAAGTGAGGCATTTCACAGAGCAGTCCACACATCAGGATCACTGGCAAACTGTACTCCTCCTGGTAACAAGCCATTCTAACTAAATGAAATTCCAGTGGTGGACTCAGATTTCTTAATAGCAATGCAAAAGTCAATTGAGTAGGCAGGCCTTTGAATAGAGTTGGCATCTTTTCATCCCATTTCTTTTTGTACTTTTTGATATTTTTCTGATTAAATGAAATTTTGAAGCATCCCAGTAACCAAATAGTATAAATATTGTTTCACTGCCTCTGAATTTCCATCCTATGATCTGCACCAAGAAGTGATTAAAACCAGACTTGCTGGTCCTTTATTTCTCTGCTAATCAGTTGCTATAAATCTATGGCAGAATAACCCATGTTCTAGAGAAACGACAACATCGACTAATGGTGTTGGAAGAAGAACAAGAAGTATAGAAATGACCTAAAGATCACTACAGGTACAAGAGGGTATTAATGGGACTCTTCCTGACTTGGAGTTTTGCCCAAGGCCCCAAAGTTGAGCCCACTTGTAAGTACCCACTGATTCTAAAGAGACATGCTAGACCATCTACACAGGGCTAAGTGGAGAGCCCAAACTGCTTCTGCCATCCATGGCCTCTTACCCCTCTTCAGCTTATGTAAAAGAGAAGACAAGAGTGAAAGAGGGCTGTTAGAATTCTGGAAGCTTCCTCCCACCTTCCAGGCAAGTGGAGGGGACTTTGAGAGACCCACTCAGAGAGATTGACAGGCTCCCCTGTCATGAAAGGGCACAAGAAATGGTGCTTGACTGTCCCGAAAAACTCAACAAGTGATAAACCAGCTAGGGCTTCCTAAGACTGCCTGTGGCGTTGAAGAGAGTGGCTACCCAGGGAGCAGCCTCTGCTTCCAGGGATGAGTAGGCGACAAAGCTGCTGGAGTGTTCCCATGGGCTAAGCACACAGCAAGCAAGTAGCTGGGTTTAGGTTACTTTGGATGGACCCTGCCCACGGGGCCTGTCTGCGGGCGAGGTGACCAAACAGAAAAAGGCCGGGTGGGACATGCCACCAAAAGCAGGAGCTAGCGGTCAACCAGAGACTGTATCATCTGAACCAGACAATGAGTGGGAAAGGGGAGGTCTCTAAATATCCAGAAAACTGAGCCCATAAAAAGAACAAAAGAGGCAGCCTTTGGGCATTAGCACACAGAGAGTTCCAATACCAGGTAACAACATCATTAATCAAATTAGTGTCCTGTGGCTGCCATAACTGGGTGGCTTGAAACAACAGAAATGTATTCTCTCACAGTGCTGAAGCCAGTCATCCAAATTAAAGGGGTTGGTAGGACCACACTCCCTCCAAAAGCTCTAGGGGAAAAATCCCTCATTGCTTCTTCCCGTTTCTTCAAAGACCCCCCAAAAATAATGTCACATTCACAGGTTCTGAGAGTTAGGAAGTGTACATATCTATCTTTTGGGAGGGGTACCACCATTCAACATACAACACGAATCAAATAAGACCTTTTAATCACTCCTCCCCCTCCTGCCCTCACCCAGGAGAGACCAGAAAATAGTAGAATAAGCAGAAAAAAGGTGCAATACAGTGAATGAAGAAATTGATCCATATGTTACAAACCACACCTGAGCTGAGGGAAGGTCAGAGCTTTGAATTTGATGAGTCATTGAATTTTTATATTAGTTTAGAATGCATTTTAATAACCTAAAAAATAAGATGACTTCTTTATACAGTGGCACGTCAGTTTTCGAACGTCTCCGTTGATGACCATTTCAGGTTATGAGCGCCATAAACACGGAAGGAGATGCTTCGGTTTTCGAACCCGCCTCGGAAGTCGAACAGGCCCCGCGGCTTCCGCTGAGGGCAGGATCCTGAGGCCCAGCTGTTGGCTGTGGACCCCTCGTTTTTCGAATGTTTCAGAACCCGAACGGTCTTCCGGACGGATTACATTTGAAAACCGAGGTCCCACTGTACCTGAAAGTAATTGCAAAAGCTGCGGGCTTTGCTCAGCCCTCCAACTCCATCCAGTCCTGCAGGAGCCGCTGGGCGGGGGAGAGAGCCCACAGAGCTCGTTTGGAGGCAATGGTGGGGAAAAACGTCCCTTATTACATCCACCCTACAGAGCCCGGCCTGTTCAATGTATAGGTGTTTCACTTCGTTCTTGTGATAGAGACAATCTTATAGCAATAAATGTTAGAAACTAAAGCCTCTTAGGTTACATCCCAAATGGGCCAGCAATGTTGCAACAGTTTTTAAAACTGAGTCACTGCTGGGTATTTTTTTTTTAGTCTTAGCCTTGGTCTTGTCTTCCCTGCCCCTAGGTAAGGTTTATTACTCTTCCTGCAGCATCCGATCCAGAGCAAAGCCCCGCTTGCTTAAACTGGGAGGGGGTCCGCAAAGAAGGCTGCCACATTCTAGTCCTCCCATCGCTTTGGCTTTATTGGACCCTGGCAGGGGAAGATGGGCACAGGTGATTCGTGCGGGATGCACACGGCTACTTGGTGAAGGCCTACTGCTTTCACGCCAACTGATGCGTGCTAAGGGTGCAATCAACACTTGCGGGATTAATCACTGCGTTAAAGAGATCGTGAACATTTTGTCCAAAGCTCTGCCAGTATTTAGCTGAGCGCTGCCTTGACTGGAAGCAGGAATGGTACGTTTAGAGCAGTTCCGCAAACACTGCTGCTCAGGAACAAGAGCCCGCGGAGTTCCCTCGATTCGCGCCGGGCGCTGGTCTGCCGGCCCCGGGCTGACCTCTTCCCGCGCGCTGCCGCCCGCGGCCCCGCCGCCGCCGAGCGCTGAGCGCTGAGCGCCGTGCGCAGGCGCGTTCCCTAGCGCATGCGCCGAGCCCAGGCCCGTTCTTCGGCCCGCGCGCCTCGGTTGGCTGAGCCTTCGTAGTCCCGCCCTCGGAACCGTGAGTTCTCCCCGGGCCCGGAGGCCGCCGAGGGCCCCCCGACTTCCCCGGCGCTTCTGGGTGAGCCACGCCCCGGGTTCGCCTGGGCTTCCGCCCGGCCCCGCTCGCGGAGGGTCCCCGCGCGCCCTGGGCGGGGCAGACGCGGGCGTTCCCGCGTCCCTTCCTGCCCTCCGGCCGCGGTCGCGGGGGTGGGCGGGTCCCTAGGGCCGCCGCTGCTTGTGTGCTGGGCGCCAGGCTGTCACCCCGGGACGGTTGGCAGCAGGCTTTCCTTGTCGCTCCACCCCAGCCACTGGAACCCGGGCCCGGGCCCGAGCGGGCCCTTGGGCTGCACCTTGTGCTAGAGGTCACCTTAAAGTGAGAGGGCCCTAGCTCAGGACTGAGGGACAGTTTGGAAACGCGACGCCCCTACCGGCATTTGGATTTGTCTCCTAGAGGAAGGGGCTCCCTGTGTAGCTGGGTTAGATCCTGGAGCGATCTAATAATCTAAACAGATCTAGGTCACTGCTGATTGGTTGCCAGCTTTTGGAAATTTTCCTTTGAGCTTTCCTCTCCTTGGGGTTTAGGGCAGATCGTGTGCACCTTGCCCATACTGTAGTATTAGTTAATAATTACAAGCTTTTATATGCACTCAGTCATCATACTTAGGGCGTACTCTTGCTGGCACTGTATAAACTCTATTTTTGATATGTATTCAGAAGCTAGGGTTACAAGTGTGTATCTGAGTATTATCTATATTAGCATATGCTCTGGAACTGTGTTGTCCAATATGGTAGCCACTAGCTACATAAGGCTAGTGAGTACTTGAAATGTGCCTAGACCGAATTGAGTTGTGCAGTAAGTATAAAACAGCGAAATTTTTGAGAATTAGTATGAAAAAATATAAAGCATCTCAATAATTTTTTATATCACATGTTGAAATGGCAGTATTTTGGATACACTGGGTTAAGTAAAATGTATTATTAATTTCACTTGTTTGTTTTTTAAGGCCGCTACTAGACAATTTAAAATTCTACCCGTGGCTTGCATTATGTTTCTATTGGACAGCAATGCTCTAGAAAGGGATCAGCAAACTATGACCTGCAGCCGAATCCAGCCTGCCTGTCTTTGAAAAAAGACTTAGAGCAAAGCCATACCCAGTCATTTAGGTTTTGTCAATGGTTGCTCTTCCTACTACAAGAGCAGCAGAACTGAGTAGTACATACAGAGATCGGATGGCTTGCAAAGCCTAAAACAGTTATTATTTGGCCTTTTAAAGAAAAAGTTTGCCAACCCCCTGCTCTGGAACAATGCCTGGTATGGCAGATATATGTAAACCCTTTAATGGTAGTCCTGTGTAATTGTCAGTCAGGCTTGCTGTGTGATGGGTGTCATTCTAAGGACCTTATGAGGACTGTCAAGTTCAGTTCTCGTATTAATCCCAGGATGTCGGATCTCCCCCATTTGCAGATGAGGACCCTGAAGTGCAGAGGGGTCATGAAGCTTGCCCAGCCTGCTCAGCACCCCTCACTTCTGGGAACTGTACCTTCTTGACCATCTTTATCCCCAAATCGCTTGACTCCTGGAGCCCACTTGATTGGCTCACAGTAGACACCATGCTGCTGCTTTTTTGAACTAGAATTTCTGTTCATGACTTTTTGGAATTGAGATGAGATTGGCCTCTTCTGGAAGAAGCTAAGGGGGCCCTGAGCTTGGGTGCTGTGGGTGCAAGCAAGGTGATCTGTAGGGAAAATAATGAAGCGCACAAGCAGGGAGGAGAGAGCATCCTGAATGTAACAAAAAGTATTTGTTGAGGGATAGTGAGCACTGGCCAGGTGTTTCCAGGTGTGTATCAGTGAATGAAACAAACAGCATTCTTACGGTCTTGTGGGGAAGACTGACAATAAGAAAATTGATTGCGATACACACCATGAAAAAACAATATGCAAATAGTTGATGTTTTTAACAGGTTTCCTCCTCTGTAAGGTGGAGATAAGCCTGTCTTGGTTATTGTGAGGATTGAGGTGACATGAGTGTGTATGGCACGTAGAGTTGCTCAATAAATATACATTGCCTTCTGCTGTTAAGAGGTACGTGAAGGAATGAATATGGGGAATTGGAAGCATCATGACACTTAAAACATGGCAGTCACCACTTGTAATTTGTAGAGAAGGTTCCCAGATTAGTTGTGCACAGCAAGTGTTTTAAATATTTCCTGATTTAATAGGGCTCATCTAGCAAAATTGCAGTCAGAGAGGTTCAGTGCATTCAGTCCAGGAGCAGGACAGGAGCTGTCTCCGGGCTGATAGCAGCGTCTCTGGGATGGTCCTGCTGCGGGAAGGGAGTTGTGCCTGTGCAGTGGTGGCAGCTCTAGTTTAAGTCAGAATCCCCCGGAGAGCTGAAAAAATACGCAGGCCTACCTTCAGAGATTCTAATTCATTCTGATATCATTCCATCAAACAAGGGCCTGCCATTGTTTGTTTTGTTTTTGCTACTTAATTTCTCCAGATAGTTCAGATTTTCAGTGAGGATTGAGAACCACTCATGGTGAGAGATAGGCCATGCTCAGGGAGCTATTGGAGCAAAGGCCCAGAGCTGTGAAGTGAGCAGTGTGTGCCGGTGGTTCAGCTGAGGCACTGAGGAGGCTGGAAGGGGTTTTTTATTACCTGGCCAAGGAGCTTAGCTTCATCCTGAAAGCAGAAGGGAACCCCTGAAGGGCTCTAAACAGGAAAATGAGGGAATATCTTGCTAAGATCTTTACTAGAGGATGAACCTTCTAACAAAGTGCCATGAAGGTGAGGAAGCAATTGGAGCTGGCCAGATGGTGGCAAGCCCAGATTCAGTTTCAGTATTCCTGCTATGTGTCCCCTAGTGGATAGTGTCTATCCTTGTGGAGTGTAATTGGCTGTTTTTTTGTCTGTATTCCTTCCACTGGGCTGGCAGCTCCTTCAAGGCAAAGAATCTCTCTTTAGGCTCAGCATCTATCATGTACTAGATGCACAATAAATATTTACTGAATGAACTATGTAGTACTCTAAACTGGACACACCACTTACTTTGTCTTTTTATGGCAGTTCTCAAAATTTTGTATCCCAGTTGCTTCCACACTGTACCCTCCTAGGGTAATAAGTACTCTATATTCACATGATTGTCTCATAGGGGAAATAGAAAGTTTGACAGGATTTAAATGCTGTTAAAAATATGGAAGAGAATTATAAAACAGTATAGCAGATCCTTAAAATATTAAAAATAGAATTACCATATGATCCAGCAATCCCACTTTGGGTATACACCCAAAAGAATTGAAAGCAGAGCCTCAAAGAGGTATTTGTACCCCCCTGTAATAGTATCTCTATTCACAAAATCCAAAAGGTGGAAGCAACCCAAGTGTCCAATAACAGATGAATGGATAAGCAAAATGTGGTTTCTTCATTCAACGGAATATTATTCAGCCTTAAAAGGGAAAGATCCTGACACATGCTTCAATATGGATGAAACCTGATGATATTATGCTAAGTGAAATAAGCCAGTCATAAAAAGATAGATACTGTCTGATTCCCCTTATATGAGGTATCTAAAGTAGTGAAATTCATAGAGATAGGAAGTAGAATGGTGGTTGCCCGGGGCTGCAGGGAATGGGGAGTTGGTGTTTATTTATTTATTTTTTGGTTAATCTTCACCTGAGGATATTTTTCCCATTTATTTTTTATTTTAAAGAGAGTGGGAGGGAGGGGGGATGGGGGGCAGAGAGAGAGAGAAGGAGAGAAACATCGATGTAGTAGAGACACATTGATTGGTTGCCTCCTGCACACATCCTGTCGGAGGCTGGGGATCAAACCTGCAACCTAGGCATGTGCCCTTGACCAGAGGTTGAACCTGTGACCCTTCAGTCCTCGGGCCAACGCTCTAACCACCTTGGCGAGGGTGGGAGTTAGTGTTTAATGAGTACAAAGTTTGTTTTGCAAGATGGGAAAATAAAAAAAAGAGTTCTGGAGGTTGGTTACACAACACTGAATGTACTTAATGCTTCTGAATTGTACACTTGAAAAGAGGTAAGATGGTAAATTTCATGGTTTGTGTAGTTTACCACAATTACAAATTGAAAATGAATAAATACAGAGGAGAGGCAAATAGAGGGACATATGGAGTGAAGAGCAAAGTGCTTACACGTGAATGCATTAACTTCTATAGGTTTACATGGGTAAGGAACAGGTTTTGCGGGGATGTCAGACTGCTGCTCCCGTGGCACTGATGCCCTGAAGCTACATATTAAATTCCCCTTCAGAGTCTCCTTGAGACTCTGACCCATCGTTGAGAAATTCTGACCTGAGTTAAATATTGCCTAATCCCCTTGTGGGCACTGTAGACCTGTCTCTTATTAACTAGCTTGCCAACCTCCAGCGAACTTCAATCCTGATTTCTTTGGTATTAATGCATATAGAATGAGTTTAAAATGCAGGCAGGATGAATATTTCTTCTTTGTTAGGAAACTTTCCAGCGAGTGGGGGAGGGCTTGAGACCTCATCATCATGACATGGCTGCTTGACTTCCCCCAGATCCCAAGATGTCAGGTGGACAATTTTGAGACAAATATCCAGCAATTGAGAGTATGTATTTTTTTTTCCTGTGCTATCTTGCCTCTTCTTTGTTTACTGAGCCTTTGATTTTTGGGAAGTAGAATCTTAAAGGAAAAAAAAACAATGATCTTGAAGTACTGAATCGATAATTAGAAAAATTGCCTCTTAAGATCCTGAATTGATGGCCCATTGAGTTACTGTTAACTAAAAAACAACAACTGTCCAGGTTGTCTACATTCTGGTGGTAAAAATGCAAGACTAGGAATCTTTATCATCCTTGAGCTGACCAGCAGGGAAACACCAGGAGGAACCTTATAGTTGTGGCCAAGAGTACTTAATTTTTTAAAGGCACCTAATTCTTATCTTTGGTGGTAAAGTTTGAGAGTCAGGATAGACTTCTGAGGAAATCGTGGATGCTAATCTGAATGCAAAGACACAGGCGATGGAGTACCTTTCCGGTATTGATTCCAGAGGGAAGGTTGATTGATCCATTTACATTGCCATTTTTCAATAGGCACATATCTTAAATGTATATAGAGTTTATTATGAAATTATATTAGATGAATAAGTTTTCTGATTATGAAAATAATACATAGTAATCGTAGTAAATACAAAAAAGAGTAAGAGAACAAACAAAAATCACATAAATTTTACCATTCAGAAAATGCCAGTCTAAAATTTTGTGTATCTATTTTTGACCTTTTCACATGATTTAAAAAAAATTTTTTTTTAATTGATTTCAGAGAGAGGAAGGGAGAGGAGAAAGAGATAGAAACATCAATGATGAGAATCATTGATCGGCTGCCTCCTGCACGCCCCTCACTGGGGACGGAGCCCGCAACCCAGGCATGTGCGGGGAATCGAATTGTGACCTTCTGGTTCATGGGTCAGTGCTCAACCAGAGCCTCACCGGCTGGGCCTCACATGTGACTTTTAAGTGAAATTTGGTTCAGACTCTATATGTTGTTTTTATTTTTATTTTTTTAAAATTTGTCTTTATTGTTGAAAGTATTACAGATGCCCCCTTTTTTCCCCCATTGATCCCCCTCCACCTCGAACCTGTCCCCTACACTATTGTCCTTCCCCACACTATTGTCTGTGTCCATGGGTTATGCATATATGTATATAACTTCTTTGATTAATCTCTCCCCACTCCCCAACCCCCGCCTTCCCTCTGAGATCCCTCAGTCTGTTTCATGCTTCTATATCTCTGGATCTGTTTTGTTCATCGGTTTATTTTGTTCATTAAATTCACATATGAGTGAGATCATGTAAAACTGAATCAGGAAGAATCAGAAAACCCAAATAGGCCAATAACAACCGATGAAATAGAAGCAGCAATAAAAAAACTCCCAGCAAACAAAAGCCCTGGTCCAGACTGCTTCACAGGGGAGCTTTATATATGTTGTTTTTAAATAACAGCTTTATTCAGATATAATTTATATACCATATCATCCCCCTATTTAAAGTGTACACTTTAGTGTACAAGATTAAAAGAGTTCTGGAGGTTGGCTGCACAACACTGAATGTACTGAACATTACTGAACACTTGAAAAGGGTTAAGATGCTTAATTTTAATGGCAAGTGTGGTTTTTAGTGTATTGACAGTTGCACAACTCGTCACCACAATCAACTTTAGAGATTTTCCACCTCCCCCAAGAGAAACTGTACCCATGAACTCCCCTTTTCATTCCACACACTGGTGTGCCCCCCAGACATAGCTAACCGCAGTTTCCTCTGTGTCTCTATGGATTTGCCTATTCTGGGCATTTCATATAAATAGAATCATACAATATGTGATCTTCTGTGCCTTTAACAGAGCACAGTGTTTTCAAGGCTCATCCATGTTGTAGTGTGTATCAGAATGTCATTTCTTTGTATTGCCAAATAGCATTTCATTGTATGGATATATACTACATTTTGTGTATTCATTCATCGGCTGATAGACATTTGGGTTGTTTCTACTTTTTGTCTATTACTAATGATGCTGCTATGAACATTCATGTAGAAGTTCAACCATTTGGGACCTTTTAGTTTCTTCTCAGTTTGAAGAAAATTCTTACAGATCCTGGCTCCACACCTCTCATTTTCTTAAAGTAAATTTATCGAAGTAGATTTGCTGTCTAAAAGGGCATTACATTTTACAGCACCTGTCAGATGGTTTCTAGGAAGACTGCATTTATTCTGTCTGTAATCGCTTCAGTGTTGTTAGCCTGTGTATGTTCAGTGATGGATATTTAATACAAAGTGCTGTAAAATGGGAGTCCATGGGTTTTTTTAAAAGACAGGGTCCCTGCCATCAAGATGCTTGTGTTCACATTTAGACGAGATGGGCAGATCTGGATCCACAGGTATCATGTAGGCAATATTATGTGCATGATGTGGAGAGAAAAATAGACTGGTGGGGTAAAGTAAACATTTGCCTGCCAAAGATGAGATTCATAAAGACATAATCATCAAGCAACTTTTTACACCTAAAAGTTAAAAAAAGTTAACAGCCAAACTCTGGCCTAGGGACTAGTTAGTCCAATGTCATAAATCCTCTGGATCGCTTAGTCTAAACCTTTATCCTGTTGTCCAGAAGACTCAGATGTCAGCACAGCGGGGCCATCAGACCTGGCTCTGGCTGCCTCCCAGCCTGTGCTAGCTCATGACTTCTTTAGGTTCCTTGGGACATCTAAACAGCATCCCCTTTTGCCCTGTTTCTCATTCTTTTATATTCAGAAAAGCACCATGGAAAGATTATAAAATCAGCAAGTAGTTCCGTTTTATAGCTGAATATGGGGGACGTTGTCCAGCCTTGCTCGGCCGCACCCTATTGATGTTGACATTGGCATGATTTCATCACCAGCATGACCACCAAATTCCAAGCACAGGAACTGATGAATCTTGATTTGGGAAGTTCACTGATTTGTAAAATTAGAGGTGGCAAAAGTTATAGCAGATCTTCCAGCAAGCTTCCTTTAAGCAGTGATTCATGTAGAAGCTATTTGCAGTGCTGCTTTTTTTTTTAACTACTGAGAATCAAACTTTATTTAAATTTATCTTTATTGTTGAAAGTATTACAGATGTCCTCTTTTCCCCCAATGACCCCTTATACCCCTCACCTTCCCTGCCCCGAGAATCAAACTTTTAAAACTAAACCATGCCACATTGCAGATCCCGTTTTCTAACATGTCACACCCATTTTTTTCACCTACCTCCTTTAGAAAACACTGTGTAGGTAACTGGCAGAAAGTGCCATGCTACTATCAGGAACCTGTGACTGGCAAATGCAAGCCTAAGAAAGTAGAAAACTCTTTTTTCTTTGCAGCTGTGAAAATGTCCGCCAAGGCCCAAATAGCTGCGAGAGCATCCCTTATTGAGCAACTGATGGCTGAAAGGAACTTTGAGGATCTTGGCAACCACCTGATGGAGCTCGAAACTCTGCATGTGACTAAGGAGCACCTCCAGCAGACAGAAGTGGTTAGGGCTGTGTACCGAGTCCTCAAAAACTGCCCCACGGTGGCTCTGAAAAAGAAAGCCAAGTGTTTGCTGTCAGAATGGAAAGCTCTTTATAAGGATCCCCATTTCAAACCAAGGGACAGCCCCAAATTCTTCCCTACGGATGGAAAGGACAAAAATTCAGGACTTTCTTCTGACTCAAGTCAAAATGAGGCATTGGGCAGCTCCAGTTCTGATTCTCTGCTATCGTCCCAAGATGTTTTGGCAAAATCCACTGAAATGATTGTGCCTGCAAATAGCTCTAGTGGAATGGAACCTAAGGAAGAGTATGTCAGGGGTAGTGATCTTAAATCCACTGACAAGAAATCAAGTGAGTTGCTGGATCCTGCAGTGCCCGTGAGAATGAAATGCACAGAGCTTCTTCATGAAGCTTTAACTAGTTCTTCCACAGATCAGTCCAAAGCCGAGTTGTGGCAAAACTTTGCAAGAGAAATTGAAGAGCACATTTTTACCCTTTATTCAAAGAACCTCAAAAAATATAAAACTTGTATCAGAAGCAAAGTTGCCAATCTGAAGAACCCCCAAAATTCTCACTTACAACAAAACTTGCTCTCTGGGACCATGTCACCAAGAGAATTTGCTGAAATGACTGTCATGGAAATGGCAAGCAAGGAACTGAAACAGTTGAGAGCTTCGTACACGGAGTCTGGCATACAGGAGCATTGCCTTCCCCAAGTGACTGAGGGCACAGAGACCAAGAAAATAAAATGCAGACACTGTGAGAAGTTCAATTGCAAGGTCACTGTAATAGCCAGAGGAACACTTTTCCTTCCAGGCTGGGTACAGAATTCAAACCCAGATGAACAAATGATGACCTATGTAATCTGTAATGAATGTGGGGAGCAGTGGTACCATAGCAATTGGGTGTGCTTATAATTGTAAATAAATGTTCTGGCTCTGGCCAGTGTGGCTTAGTTGGTTGGGCATCCTCCTGTGCACCAAAAGGTTGCTGGTTTCATACCCAGTCAGGGTACATGCCCGAGTAGCCAGCTTGATCACTGGTAGGGGGCATGCCTGTAGGCGGCAGCCAATCAATGTTCCACTCTCACATCGATGTTTCTCTCTTTCTCCCTCTCCTTTCCTCTCTCTCTAAAAATTGATGAAAAATACTTTAAAAAATAAATAAATGTTCTGAACAGCAGATAACCAGAGTGATACCTTTTATTTGCATCACCCTTTTATGCTTGTTTTTAAAATCTTATACACACTGTTCTTAAAACAACCCTAAGAAGAAGGAAAGAAAGTCATTTGCTGAAGTTCACACCCACATCACTAAAAGTTGATGGTTTGGCTAGAGAGTGGATGACTGCACTGTACTTTGTGACCACGTAGTACTTTGCTATTCTCAGGGTGGCTGAGAGCAGCTCAGCATAACGTAGGAGCCTGTTAGAAATGCACACTTTCAGGCCCCAAGCTACTGAATCTGAATCTGCATTTTGGCAGAGCTCCCACATGATCCTGTCCAAGTTGCCAGCTATTTTAGCAATAGGCCAGTAGTTCTCAGCAGTGGCTGCGTATTAGAATCATTTAGCGAGCTTTGAAACCCCACTGAGGCTGAGGGCCAACCCTAGAACAATTACATCTGAATCTATGGGCTGCAACCCAGGAGTGAACACTTTTTTTAATTCCTCGAGTTATTTTGAAATGCCATCCGAGATGAGAACTGCTCATACCTAGGCTCTCACGTGATCCATTTCACAGCTCTAAGAAAAGACTTATTCTGTATACTTTACAGATGATGAAACAGGTCCACAGAAGTGCCGTGACTTGCCCAAGTTACACAACCATAGGTAGCCCAACTCGAACTACTCCCAGATTGTCTTCCTCCACCTTCACTGTCGGGGACTGCCTCAATATTGACTTCTTTTTTTTTAAATCCTCACCCAAGGACATGTTTCTCATTAATTTTTAAGAGAGAGAGGAAAGGAGAGGGAGGAAGAGAAACATCGGTTTGTTGCCTCCCGTATGTGCCCTGACCAGGGATCGAACCTGCAGCCCCTCGGTGCACAGGATGATGCTCCCACCAGCTGAGCCACACCAGCCAGGGCAGTATTGACTTCTGAGAAATGTGTTCCTGGAGATGTAAGACTAAATGCATAGTGCCTTTAGGCTCTAACATTGGGTAACTAGAGCTTTGTTATTTTTTCCTCTTGTTTCTCACTTTACACGTCTCCCTTAAGCCACAAAAGTTACCCTATAATTAATCCCACACTATTTTGTTTCGAGTCCTTGATTAGTCGAAGGAGTTCTTTTTTTTCTTTGCAGAGTTCTCCAGGGTATATAAACCCTTCAACTATGACATTTGGTTTCTGATGTTAGGGAGCCTTCATGCTCTCAAGGGCATATTTTAGATCTACAGAGGGCAAAAACCCTCCCAGGCTTTGTACCTGGGAGGCTGCAACTTTGACAAAAGACAGATTAACGAGAGAAAACCAGTTTATTAACACTTGCAGCATGGTACAGGCAGGAGAAACTCAGCGATGAGTAACTCAAAGGGGTGGTTAGAACTTGGCCTATGTGGCATCTTAACAAAGAACAACGAATTTGTAGAGAAGTAACAAGACAAAGGAAAAGGGCTTTGGGCTTCTAGGGGCAGCAAACCGGGAGAGTAAATATATGGGGGACCTAATGGAAGATAATGGTTATGTAGTCAGGTTTGTTTGTGTAGACTCTTCCCAGTGTCTCCGGTGGTAAGGTTGCTACCTCCTTCCTGGTATGGGATTCATGAGGGGGATTTGTGTCCTGCTTTCAGGGAGCTCATCCCGGGTCTGCTTTTTCTCACTTGCTTTCAGCTCAGAACGATCCTTATGCCAGGATGGCATATCTTGGGGTGACATACTCTGAACCCCTCTAGGTCTGAAATTCCAAATCTACTTATGTAAAACAGGAATTAATGTGTCAGGGGAAGGCCATTGCTTCAGCCTTTGAATCTACCAACATTTCTCTAATAAATGAATTGAAGAGGAAATGACTTCTTTGAGGCCTTGCAGTGTTTAAGCAATCGGTATAATTGTTTAAACACAACAAGCCTTCTGTGTGGTTACAGCTGATTTTTTTCTCTTTTAAACATTCATAGAATATTAATTGTAATAGTTTTAACAAGCTTACTTCTGAGTTATCTGCAAACCAGATAACCTATACATTTTCACCAGTTCTTTTCTCCTAACTTGCTTAACTTGCTCTGCCACAACCCTGAAGGCCTAAGCACAGGTAAGATTTACCTGCCTCATGATAGAATTCCCCCAAAGGTGCACAAAATGAAAATATCCTTGTCTTTTCAAATGGTTTTGAAGAAATTAGCTTGAAGCCATCAAGTGTGAATTCTATTTTGGTCCCTTTTTTCCCTGAGACTCCCCAGGGCTGCTTATTGTGATGTCACATGTTAGTCTTTTAAAGAGAAACTTGCAAAGTCACCTAAAACTTCAAGTTTCACAAAGTGTGGTTTCATGTGACTTGGAATGATCTTAAAAGCTATTCAGTGGCTATAAAAGAGCATAGTACATGAAACCCAAGTGTGATTAGTTCATGCCACTATTTGCTTTTTCATTAGGGTTTTTTTTTGGTGTGTATGTGTTTTGGGGTTTGGGGGTTTTTGCGGGTAGTTTTTATTTATACTGGAATTTTGCAAACAAAATTTGCAGACAAAAACACCTGAAATGGAAATCCCTTTACTCTCCAAGACGTAGAAATCTGGCTAGTCTTCCTCATTTTGTATTAACTGTTAGTGGCTTTTACAACTAGAGTTAGGAAAATAGTAACCTGGGGGTTTTCTTTTAGCCAATGAAATAGCATTACGTTTTCTAAGCATAGATAATCATTCTTTCACATCCTGTGTCTTATTCCCTAAAAATAAAAGTGTTTTATAAATTGCTTTTGGGGTAAAGGATCTTTCATTTAATTTAAAATAATTTTTACAGGAAAAGGCCCCAAGATGGGAGGGTGCCTGTCAGACAAGGTACAGCAAGGGTCCACTGGGACTGAGGTGTCATGGCAAAGGGAAGGAGGGTGAGCAGTGAAGTCAAAGAGCCATCGGGTTGGTCAAGGCCCTGTCGGTCACCATAAGAACTTTGGAGTTTTTTCCAAGCCTCATGGGAAGCCATGGAAGCTAGGGAGTTGGTAGTGAAAAGATTTGAATGACCTTTAGGAAGGATCCCTCTGGCTGCTGTGGTAATTAGATGGGGAGGGAAGCAAAGACAGATGCAGGGACACCAGTTAAGTGGCCATAGCAATGGTCCAAATGTCATATACAGTGATACCTTGGTTTTCGAACGTCTCCGTTGACCATTTCGGGTTAGGAACACCGTAAACCTGAAGGCGATGCTTCGGTTTTCGAACTCGCCTCCGAAGTCGAACATGCCCCGCGGCTCCCACTGAGGGCAGGATCCTGAGGCCCAGCTGTCAGCTGTGGATCCCTCGGTTTCCGAATGTTTCAGACCTCGAACAGTCTTCTGGAACAGATTACATTAAAAAATCAAGGTACCACTGTACCTGGATTCAAACTTGAGTACACAAGACAGCTCTCCCTATATCCTTATGGTTGCCAAAGTCCTTGATGATGGGGTTCAGGACACGCTACTCCAAATATGGCACCTCAGCACATGGGATATTTTAAGCTGAAGGAATTTGAGAAATGGCGGATCATAGGACCCTCAAGTGAGAGGTGCCCACCCTACACCCAAGGAAAAGACCACTCTCATGTCTATAGATGGAGACGTGCTGAGAGGAATCTGAACAACAGGCCTCGCCAGGTTTCCCTCAGTGTACTACCCTTGGCTCATAACCTTTGCCCTACCACATTTTCTCATGACTTTCCACTCTTCATCAAACCTAGCATAAAAACACTCAGGCTTAACCATTTTGGGGGGGTATTTATTTCCTTATGAAGGCTCCTGTGTCACGTAAAACTTACGTTATAAATGTGAATGCTTTCCTTTTGTTAATTTGTTTTTTGTTAGAGTCCCAGCCAGAAACCTAGATGGATAGAAGAAAAACGATTTTTTCCCTCCCTACATTGGCAATATTGCAAATGGATGTTTCATAAAATACAACCGACCCCAAATTCCCTACCTGTGGCCCAGAATAAAAAATAACAAACAGCACAGAAACTCCACACAGTGCAAGTATAGCCTGGATCCTGGTTGCCATGGTTATGGGGAGTCGCTGTGCACTAGGCACAAACATCAGTTACACCTGAATGCAGAAAGGCTCTCTTCATGGATTTTCCCACATCACTCTCCTTTTGTCCATGTCACTTCTTTTAGATCAAAATTTGGTACAATCACAGCTCTGTCTCTTCCGCAGCCCTCCCTGTGATCAGAGGCTCCTTTCATTCCCTGTTTCCATTTCCAAGGACCAGCGAGGAAGCCTGCGGCTGGCAGCGCTCCACCGCCTTTGCAAGGGCCAAGGGCCGGGCCTTCATCTTTTAGGTCAGATTGCTGCTTTGTTATTTATAACCTACCAGTAAATGCAAAATATTTCACTCAAATATTTTTCTCTCCCAGAGGTATTTACTGTAAGGGCCTAGATTATAGAAGGCACCTTCTTGCTTTCAAAAGAGCCCACAATCTGAAGGGAGAACCCATGACGACTTCATATAATCTCATTTGCAATATTGTTTAAAATTAGGTTTCCAGAGATGTCACTGTGTATTACCAGAAAGGCTGTGCAGTAATGACTGCACATTGCTTTACACTTTGCCAGGTGCTGGGGGCAAAGAGATGGCCAAGACACCATCCCAGGCCTCGGGACCCACGGATGCAGGCAAAGCACCAATGTCATGTAGCCAGCAGCCATTTTGCATTTTAAGAGACTGAAGAGGCTGGGGTACAGGGGACCCGGAGAATCAGGGAGGGCTTCACAGAGGCTGTGACCCTTCAGTCAAACCTTGAAGTTAGCTAGGCAGAGGAAGGGCGAGGGATGCTCCATCACCATATTTGCTAGATTCCCGGCACTTTATATACAGCATCTCATTTAATCTTCACAACCATGCTGCCAACATTTGAGAGGTGAGAAAACTAAAGCTGAGAGAGATTGTTGCTTGCCCAAGGGTACACAGAGACAAAGCCAGGACTAGCATAAAACAGGTGGGGGGTTTCTTTTGCATATCATTTTGCTTCCAGAAATGCCCAGGCTTCCTGTTAATCCCACGCAAGATTCAAGCCATTTTTTAAAAATTGTCGTTTGGTTTTTCAATGGCAGGAGCATGTGGTTTATAGATTTCACCTTGACTGTGTATTCCTCCCTCTGATGGAGACCAGCCACGAACACCTGGCATGGGGTGCCGGCTTTCCCGATACAGGGGAACCTTCCAGAACCTTCTGTGGCATCAATGTGGTTTTATCTGATTTTCTGAAAAGGAAGTGATTTTTAAATTTTAAAATATAAAAACATGGAGCTTTTAAAGTTTTTTGTTGTTGTTAATCCTCACGTGAGGATATTTTTTTCCATTGTTTTTTTTTTTTTTTAGAGAGTGGAAGGGAGGGTGGAGAGGGGTGAGGAGAGAGACAGAGAAAAACAATGTGAGAGAGACACATCGATTGGTTGCCTCCCGCACTCACCCAGATATTGAACCTGCAACCCAGATATGTGCCCTTGACCGGGAATCGAACCAGAGACCCTTCAGTGCACAGTCTGATTCTCTAACCACTGACCCACATTGGCCAAAGCAAAAACATGTAGCTTTTAAAGGGACATGTATATGTTTATATTTTTTATGAATTTGAAGACTATAGGTATAAAAATATAGTTTCAAATACCATTTCCTATAAAATATAGTGACCTTTATATCTTCATTCTCTGTATGACCCAGGGAAAATAATTAACACAGATAACAATTATGACAAAATAGCCAAGCTGTTTTGCATCCTGTTAAATTATTGCAAGTGTCCTACAGCAGAGTAAAAAAAAAAAAAGAATTAAAATTAATTTGTTGGACATATTCTTGTTTTTCAAATATAAACAAGGTACAAATAGGAGTAGGTTCCAAGTAGTCATTATTTTTCTAATGATGGCCCATATTTTTAAAAAATCTAAAACAGCTATGGAAATTTTGCTGATCTAATTAATAACCAAGTTAAAATATTGGTTCAAATTTTTCTTATTATTTTTGGAATATGCTCACTTTCAAAATGTATGTAAATATAGACATAAGCAGCTGCTTTTATTTATTTTATTAAAAAAAAATTTTCAGCACCTGGCCAGCATGTCTCAGTGGTTGAGCACTGACCTATGACCCGGGAGATTGAAGTTCAGTTCCGCCGGGTCAGGGCACGTGCCCGGGTTGTGGGCTGGCTCCCGGCAGGGCGCGTGCAGGAAGTAGCCAATCAATGACTCTCATTAATGTTTCTCCCTTCCTCTGTCTGAAATCAGTAAAAATATATTTAAAAAAATTTTTTTCAATTATAGTTTACATTCAATATTGTTTTGTATTAGTTTCAGGTGTGCAGCACAGTGGTTAGACAATCACGTACTTTACAAAGTGATCCCCTGGTATTTCCAGCACCCACCCGGCTCCATGCATAGTTATTACAATATTACTGACTGTGTCCCCTGTGCTGCGCTTCACATCCCGTGACTATGCTGTAACTTCCAGTCTGTGCTTCTCAGTCCCTCACCTTTTTCACCCAGCCCCCCACCCCCTCCCCTCGGCAACCAGCAGTCTGTTCTGTGTCTTTGAGTCTGTTTCTCTTTTGTTTGTTCATTTATATTGTTCTTTAAATTCTACATATGAGTGAAATCATATGGTATTAGCATAATACCCCCTAGGCCCACCCATGCTGTCACAAATGGTAAGATTTTGTTCTTTTTATGGACGACTAAGATTCCGTTGTTTATATATCACAGCTTTTTTATCCACTCATCTATTGATGGGCACTCAGGTTGCTTCCATACCCAGTAGCTGCTTTTAAATCATCAAAATGGCATCATAATTTGCTAAACTCACCTTTGTAGAAGGAAACAAAAAATTAAGACATTTCTGAGGGTGTTGAGTGAGGCCTGAGTCATCTGGCTGGATCCCACCTACCGTGCCTATCTGTCAGTGACTGAAGACAGAGCTGTAAACCAGTTTCCATTTTCTTCCCCACCCACAGGCTTGTCCCAAACCAGGCCTGTCCGGCCAGTGCTCCTCTGAGCTCTCGCCCATGGCAGGGGGACCACATGCCCTTCTGTCAGGATGAGCTTAAGCGGATGTTCACCGTCTGACAGGAAAGAACTCCCGGGTTGAAGTGGGTGCTGTGTTGGCATCTCTGAGTCCCCCGACTTCCACCTCTGCAGTTTTGTGTTCATGCAATAGATGCACTTTTACCCACCCCTCCCCACCCCCAGCTCTGTGAAATCTCACACATTGCTGAGCCTTTTAGTGGATTTTGATACCATTTAAAAATGAGACGGTGGCTAAAGGGTGTGGGTTGGTGGTATGAAAATGTTCAAAAATTGATTGTGGTGCTGGCTGCACAACTCTGTGAATAAACACCATTGACTCCATCGCTTTGAATGGGTGAACTGTATGGCCTGTAAAGCTATTATGAAAAAATGAAATGAACTGAGAGGGAACTGGAGGCGGGATCTCTATTGGATGTTTATCTCAGCGAGTCATTCTGAATCTGTATAATTCAGTGTCCCACTTTGCTCATACCTGTAATGGAGAAATACGGCAGTCTTCCTCAGAGGGGCCTCCCGGGAGGCACCCCAGCCAGTTCCACTGACGGATAAAGAGGAGTCGGCTGGCATCCAGCAGCCTCTGTCCGCGCGGTGTGCTGGGCCCTGGCCTCTGCACTTCTGTATGGAAGGCCCCTTCCTCTTTCAGTCACACATCCAACAGGGCCAAAGCTGCGATCCACGATCATTGCTCCCCATCTCTCTCGGTTTCTTCCCCATTTCTCAAGACACAGATTTGAGCTGCACTGTCAATGATATCAAAACCCCGGAACCTAGAAAATCTTCTAGAATCAATGCAGAGCAGTTGCCACATAGGCCCCTGGTTAGATCTGTACTACAGATACTGCAGACAAAATCAGCCCCACACTTTCCCTGCTCACGGTGAGACCCTGGGATCAGCAGTATCAGTATCACCTGGGAGCATATTCAGAAACTGGTGCTCCATCCAGACCTATTGAATCTGAATTTCCCTTGTCACAAAGCCCTCAGTGAGTCCTATGCAGGTTCAGGTTTGCAAAATGCTGTCCTGTCCACAGCAATTGGACCTGTGAATTCTGCCTCCCACTTACACCTTTGGATGAAATGCCCAAGTTCCTGGCTAGCACTGCTTTCTCCACTGGTCTCAGTCACAACCGTCTCCACCCTCCACATTGCTAAGTCCAAGGGACAGTTCTCAGCCATGAAACCTATCAGCAGCATTTATACACTTGCTTCCTTCTTGAAAACACTTTTTTCACGTGGCTTGCAGTAGGTTACTGGCCTCCTTGCTGACCTTTGACTGTGCCAGACACACACCTGCCACAGGACCTTTGCACTGGCTGTTGCTTCTGCCTGGAATGCTCTTATTCCAGACTCCCAATGATTTAACTTACCTCTCTCAAGCCCTAGCTCAGATGCCATCTTGGGCAGTGAGGCTTTCCCTAGCTGGTTACTACGTCCCCAAGTACCCTTTCTGGTTTTTTTAATAGCACTTATTCATTATTTAGATACAATGCTTTACTTATTTATATTGCTTATTGTTTGTTTCCCATCCACCCCCTTCACTAAGTTGTAAGCTCCATAGGGTCAGGGATTTTTGTCTTTTTGGTTCACAGCTTATCCCCAGCCCCTAGAACAGTTCCTAGCACATAGGAAGCCTTCAGCAAAAATTTGTTAAATTAATACACTTAAGAAACCAGAATAGCCGGAAATATGACATTTTGATACATATGTACATTTACATAAAGGATTAAAAACAAGTTTAGAGGGAGCGATTGTAGTTTTCAATAGGCAAAACAATTTGAGAGTGGAAAGAACGGGGACTTGGAAAAGGGGAAACATGTTTTTCCCAGAATATTTTTGAGCTTTTCTTCTCCGTGTAGATCTCTGAGTGAGCATCAGATATCACATAAAATCTTAGGCCCTATATGCTCAAACGCTAGGGTAAGGATAATTGCCCAGTTGTCTTAGGACCTTTCGCTTTCTCTGCATTGTTTCCCATTTCAGTATTCAATAGCATTTTCACCAGAAAAAAAATAAGGAAATGGAGGTCAAAATAAAATTCTATTTGTTCATTGTTTTATTTGCCAGAAGACCCTGCAAGTACTTAATAAGGAACATAGTTGAAAGAGTCGTTTGGTGATTTCGTTGTTGTTGACTTAATTACCTGTGCATTACAGATTGTACTTGTTTGTATGTTGGTGATTCAGAAGTGGTTCTTTGAAAATAATCGTCCCAAAATTATACATATAAACACTGTTTGAAGTTTATGAGTTTTTTAAAGCTCATGTGCATTTATTTATTTCTGTTACAATTCAGCAGTTTTTAGTGTATTCACAAGGTTGTGTAACCATGGCCGTTATCTACTTTCAGAACACTTTCATCATCCCCAAAAGAAACCTAGTCTCCATTAGCAGCCCCCCCCATCCCTTCCTACTGCCAGTTCCTGGCAGCTACTCCTCTCCTTTCTGTCTCTATGGATTTGCCTACTCCAGACATTTCAAATAAATGGAGTCATACCATATGTGGTCTTTGGTGTCTGGCTTCCTTCACATGAGTTGTTTTTTTAAAGCTCAAGAAATAAACCATGTTTTACTAACCAAAGGAACTGTATTGACCTTTATTTAAAGTGCAGCTTTAACTGAATTTACGTAAATAACTTAATGTTTACACCTGTCACAATTACACTCCTTCAGACTTTTATGTCAGTAATTATTTTTGGTTAACCACATGCAAAATTTGACATATTGAATGCAGAAAAGCTCAACTCTTATCGACAAAATAAAGGTCATACGATGTTTTTTTCTTTAAGCAAAAGGAAATACAGATATTTCCCCTCGTTTCTTAACTTAATTGGCAAAGATGAGTCCAGTCAAATTTCATCAGTATAATCGCTGCCTTTAGTAAGGACTTATAGTCACTGTTTGGTGAGGACTGAAGTTTGGAATTAGCAACATGTAATCAGTTTTTCCCCTGCATATCTCCTTCCAGACACACATACCCTCTGGCATAAAGTTACTGTGCTTTTGAATTGTATGGCTTGTTGTAAAGCAGTCCCTTCCTCACATAATTCCATTACATCACTTGGCCGGGGGATTTCACACTTAGCTCATCCGATGAATCTTCTGTATTCTATCTCTCCCCTATTTTATCACTGCTTTATATTATTTGTGGACATGGGTTCCCCCCCCCCCACTTTAATTGTCTGTCAAGATATGTTTGTGTCCCTTAAAGCCCCAAGGTTAACTCGGCATGGTAGATGCTCAATGCAATTTTGTAAAGTCAACTTTTATTTCAAGTGGGAATGAAAGTTCAACATGAGTTCGTGTTTCTGTTCTGCATACTCACCCCACACTGTGGAAGTACCACATCTAACTTTAATAAACTGGGTCTAGTGTTACTATTATTTATGTTTCAAGTCCAATCTCCAGAAAAAAAAAAATTTATTCTAAATAAATTTATTTAATTCATGTCATGGAATTTGAAACTTATCAAATTAATAAAAGAAAGCACTGGTGGCTCAGTTGGTTGGCGTGTCAACCTGTACACCAAAAAGTTTGTGGGTTCAATTCCCTGTCAGGGCACATACCTAGGTTGCGGGTTCCATCCCTGGTTGGGCGCATGCCGATCGATGTTTCTCTCTCACATCAATGTTTCTCTCTCTCTCTCAAATCAATAAAAACATATCCTCGGGTGAGAATTTAAAAAATAAAATTTAAAAATCTTAAAAAACAGCAACAAAGTCCTGAGTCATAAGAGCTTTGTTAGATTGTATTATTGATCAAATATTTGATGCCCTTCCGGTGGTACAATTCTAGAACCCCACAGCACTCAGGTCAGGTTGGCCATGGGACTCGCAGTGCCCCTCCCTTTGGAAGGATTGTACATCACAATGTGGGACTGGCTTTGGCCAATCCCATATGGGTGGAATCATGAATGTCACTTCTTGGTGGAAGCTTTAAGAGCCAGCAGGGGTATTATTTTGATGTCTTTCTCTTGACCAGCGAGACCTGCAGTATATCAAGTAGGGTTTGCTCCGTGAGTTCGGGTTCACCAACCTGGGCCCAGAGGGAAGATGACATGGAGCGGAACCACAGCTCACCCACATGGACATTAAGGTGAGAAATAAATCTTTGTGTGTTTTTTAAGCCACTGAGATTTGGGGGGGTGGGAGGTGTTTTTAAAAAATTTTTTTTTTGTTGATTTCAGAAAGAAAGGAGAGGGAGAGAGAGAGAGAAACATCAATGATGAGAGAGAGTCATTGATCGCCTGCCTCCTGCCTGCTGCCTGCTGGGGATCGAGCCTAAAACCCGGGCATGTGCCCCGACCGGGAATTGAATAGTGACCTCCTGGTTCATAGGTTGACGCTCAGCCACTGAGACATGCCAGCCAGGCTGATTTTTTTTTTTAACCACAGCATGGCTTAGCCTAAGCTGACTGATTATATGAAGTATTGAGAGGTATAATGCCATTGCCTACACTTACACTATGAATCACAGTAAGCTTGCGCTAGATAATCTATAACATACATTCTAACTTTGTACCATTCAGAGTTTGTAGTTGCAAATAAAGACATCAGCTCCTTCTGACTTAGAAAAGGGATTTCTTGGGGAGATAACGGGTAGCCATTAGGGGCAAGGCTGGAGCGCTGAGTTTGTTCAGTGGTGGGAACAACCAGAACATGACTGGCCTGATTAAGACGCTGTCACTGCTACGTACTAAATACTGCCACAGGCATCGCCACCACTGGCACCGTCCGTGGTCACTAGATACCAGAGGCTACCACCACCCATGCTAGAATGAACTCTGAGCTGTTCCAGCATCTCTGTGTTGCTTGCTCAAGACTCAGATCTTCAAAGAGAGTGTCTAATTGGCCAGCCTTGGGTCCCATACCTGTATCCTTGCTGCCAGGCTTCTGGAAGAGCCCAGATATCAAAATATCTGGCCTTTGAGGCTTTTATAGTGAAAAGACTCACAAAATAGTTGGTTCCCTAACTGTCAGAGGGGCCTTCAGATGCTAAGCAAAACCCCCCACTCCCCAAAAGACAACCCCCCAAACTCTTAGAAGAAAACTTTACAACTCCTAATCTGTATTTCTTACTAAGTCCTGCTTCCCTTTATGGGGAGATAACAAGCAGTGTTAAATGATCACATCCTAATTGAAAATTTATGAGATAAAGGGACATATTCGAATCTAGAATTTTCTGTGATGGTGGAAATATTCTATATCTACACCATCCAGTGGAGTAACCACATGTGACTGAGCACTGGAAATTAGGCTAATATGATTCAGGAACTGAATCCTGAATGCTATTTAATTTTAATTGATTTATATTTCAATTTAAGTAAGCACATGTAGCTAGTAACTACATTAGACAGCACAGTTCTAGTCTTTTCAGGCACCACACCTAATTTTCCCTGCAAAGGTCTTCACATTTTTTGTGTTAGATTTGTTGCTAAATATTTTATAATTTTGTTATTGAAATCGCTATATTTTTATTTATATTTCCTGTGTACGTTGGTTGTAACTTATCTTTGTTAACCATTTTTAAAAATCTATCCACTGTCTTAGTCCATTTGGGCTGCTATAGCAAAATACCATAAACTGGGGGGCTTATAAACAACAGAAATTTGTTTCTCACTATTCTGGATGCTGGAAGTCTAAGATCTGGGTGCCAGCAGATTCGGTGTCTGCTGAGAGCCCACTTCCAGGTTCATAAATGACCCGCTTTTAGCTTTGTCCTCAGGTGGTGGGAGGAGTGAGGAGCTCTGTGAGGTTTACTTCATAAGGCACTAACCCTATCATGAAGGCCCCACCCTCGTGACCCAATCACCCCCAAGGCTCCCACCTCCTGATACCATCACACTGGGGGTGGGATTTCAACACTGGAATTTGGTGGGGAAAACAGTCTACAGCAAGCCACCTTGTTAAACTTTTAAAATTAGTTTTCTATAGAGTCCTTCGGATTTCCAAGCACATCGTCTGTGTTTAATAGTTTTGTCTCGCCTTTTGCAGTCCTCACACTTGTCTTATTTTACTTCTGAGTGGTAGGATCTCCAATGTTGAAGAGTGGTTACAGCAGACATACTTATCTTTTTCTTGTATTAAAATGTGTACTTAGAGATTTTAACTATTAAGAATGATGTTTGGTATAGGTTTTTAGTAGCTATTTTTTATGAGGTTAAGGAACTTTCCTTCTATTCCTGGTTTGCTGAGATGATTTATCACAAACGTGTGTTGAATTTTACTGAACACATTTTTTTCTTCATCTGGTGAGTTGATTGTACATTTTCCCCCCTTTAAATGATAGTGTTAAACTTTACAACATGCAAATCGTCACGGCATTTTAAATTCTAGTTTTGTTTTCTCCTGATTAGGAGTTACTTTCTGCTGCCTCTTCACATGCCCAGTTTTTGTTGCCTACTGGACACTGTGTATAAATGAAACACAAACGCTCCGGATCATACTTTCCACCACAGAGGGTTCCCGCTGTCCTCTATTAAGCAGGTAAGGTAAGGATTTTTATCACTTTAATCCAATCAGGGGTTGAGTTTAGCCCAAGCCTGGCTGTGTCCAAGAGTCTGCACCAGCTTGGATTATTTCTGCCTGTGTGGATGGTGCTGAGGAGAGGAGAGGAGAGGATGAGAAATCGGTTATGTGAGCACCATAGTGGTCCCAACTCTTACACCAGGTCAAGAAAGCTGTTCACGGGCATGGGGTACTCAGACACATGGCAAGCGGGTGGCAGGAAGAGCAACATTTGAACAACACGTTTTGAATGAGTCTGAGTTTGGGAGGTCTCTATCTGACGGAAAGAGTTGCTGAGATAAATGGATTTTTATCTTGCCCTAACGAGTGTACCCTAGGGCAAGGATTACCTTCAGATGCCACAGAAACTCTAAAGATTGCTTAGAACTGCTTCATTATGGAGCGTTTGAGATCACGCTCGCCAGCATATGTTATCAGTTCGGCTCAAATAAATTCTTATGAAATATCAGGGGGAACACTTGTAAAGTATATGATTGTCTGACCACTATGCTGTACACCTGAAAATAATACAAAATAATATTGAATGTAAACTGTAATTGAAAAAATTTTAAAAAATTCTACTTAATGCCCCAAAGAATATCATAACATGAAATTTAAAATTTAAATAAAAATTATGCAGAATCCTGCTGCCCAAACAATACAACTGTTTTGATTTTCCTTGTTGCTTTCTATTTTTTATTAAATAAACACTCATATACACAAACACCCACACAAATACACAAATAGGAGGTTGGCAAAAGTAGGTTTACAGTTGTTCATATGGAAAAAGACATGCAGGTAATGATTATAATAATACAAGAATAAACTGTGTTTCGCGTACTTACAACTGTTAACCTAATTTTGTCCACCCCTGTATTGCATAGATGTTCTTGTATAGTTATACTAAGAAGGGAGAAAAGCATGCGAAGTAACTCAAAACCCATTATGTTATATTTTAAGGTAAAGTCAGAGTGAAGATAGGTAACAACATACACTGTTAAGTGAAAAGGGATGTTACCAAATAGTATATGGAGGAAAATGCCAATTTGGTGAAGGAAACATTTCTTATATAACTTTTCACTATATATTAAAATATTTATCTAATACAGGGTGGGGCAAAAGTAGGTTTACAGTTGTTCCTATGGGAAATAATACAATAATTAATAAAAACCAATCTGCATAAAAAAAACGATTGGCCTATCACAGAGGCATGTCTTGGAGTAACTGGGTCTGAACCTCCCCAGTTGACATGATGAAGAGAACCGAGAATTCTAGGGAACGAAGACAAAGGGAGAAAGCACCAACAGAGCACCACGAAAGGGAAGAGAATGAGTCATTTGTGCTTCTCTGCAAGTTTTGCCCAAGACCTCAGGCAAGAAACGGGAACACTCAGCACAATTGGAGAAGTTCTTGCCCAAAGGTTGGAATGGTGATTTAATTAGGACGTGAGTGGGCAGAAAGGGTCCACTGTGAACACATACTGATCTCCAATGTATTTTAGATCTGCCTTCAGAATTGTGTAGAGGAGGGGTTCAGAAGTATTTAGAAAATGTTGGGGTCATAACTCCCGTATTCCCTAATGCATGATTGAACCATTTAAAATATCCGGAGGACAGAGTTCCAGACGAAGAATCAGAAGAACTGAGTGTCTGCGGCAGCACAGCCCAGCTTCTTTCCGTTGCGCAGCCCATTCAGCAACCTGAGCCTTGTCTGCTCCATCTCTGAGTGAGTGCGGGGCACCGCGAGTCTGTGCTGTGTCTATGGTAGCAGATGGCCGGGGACGGCCTGCACTCTGCGCTGGAATCGCATGCCCAGCGCAGGGGCTCCTGGGCGCCGTCCATGGAGTCATGCAGGGGAATCCTCAGCTCGGACCTAGCACCGACCTACCCACTTCCAGTCCACTAACCCGCCGTCCCTCCCCCACTCCCTTTCCATCCCACAGCAGTGCTCTCAGCTGCATACGCATCGCTGGAACTCAGAATAAAACTCTCCCAGTGATTCCTGACATTCAAATAAATAAATAAATAAATAAATAAATAAATAAATAAATAAATAAATAAATAAATAAATAAATAAATAAAGAAAGAAAGAAAGAAAGAAAAAGAAACAACTCTGTGCTTTACATACTCACAACTGTAAACCTAATTTTGCCCCACCCTGTATTGTGAACAAATCTCTTATTTTGGCCAATGGCTTGGGAAAAGTATCAAATTTCTGATTATTTAGATATGTCTGTCATTTAATGGTCAAATTGCCTATTATTGAGTTCTGTGTTTTTCCTTGTATGCGAAAAGTACAGTGGCATACGTCAGAGATACTGCGGGTTCGGTTCCAGACCACTGCAATAAAGCAAATATTGCCTTACATCGAGTAGTAATCCTTTTGCTGGTGGAGTCTTGCCTTCAGTATATTTATCTCTCTCTCACACATACGCACAAAACATTTGTGAAGTACAATAAAGTGAAGCTCCTTCAAACGAGGTATGCCTGTAATAATTATAAGTATTTATTATACCTGAATCTGGGGCCCACTTGTAGCTTTTCACCAGAGATACCAGAGGTGTCTTTCAGACTCTGGCTTGAAATGGGGTATTAACTCCCAGTGCTCATATACTAATGAGTAGGTGTCATTTAAGAAAAGGAATCATTAACGCCTGGCAACCTTGATCTCTTTCCTCCATGAGTGACGCACTAGATGTTTACAGGATATAAAGACGAAAAATCCTAATTAGACGAAGGGAGTCAAACAGAATCAGTTCTTAAATGCTTTTCTTCGGTAAACAAGTTCATGGAGTGAGATAGAGACCATCTACCTAATTTGTGTCAGCTTGCCAACCATACACAAGGCTTACTTTAAGCCAAGATACAATAGTTCCATAAGAGCACTTGTTAATAGCTGGTTGGTATTAGCAGTTGCAGATAAATTCCTATTCCATCACTGCTTTATGATTGTGACATACGATTTTCAGGTACCATTTCCTTAGTGACCCTGGGCATTGCTTGGTTGCAATTTAGTCCAAAGTACATGACAGTATACATTTTTTTCTTTTGAAGAATTAACTGAAATGTTCTTATATGTTTTGTTATGTAGTTTTAATTATTATGTGTTTTAAAATTAGATAATGAATATCTCTTCCCCCTCCCTGTTTTCAACAGATTTGAATTTTATAAACTTTTACTCATTTTTTCTTGGGGAAATATCCATTTTCACAAGTATTCTAGAATTGTCTTTTATACTTGTGAGAAACTCAAAAATAACCTTTCCATTGCTGAATGAAAAGACTACATTGGATTCATTCCTTGAAAATGACTCTCTGAAGAAGCCAGAGGTTATTTAACGATTATGGAAGTCATAAAAGTGAGAGCTTTCTCCTGGGAAACAAACGAAATCTACCAAACAAAATATATTGAGAGGTCACTAAAAGCCCCTCTGGTCTCCAAGGCTTGCATTGTTAAGACCCACCTGTTCAACTCCATATACAGGGTGGGACAAAACTAGGTTTATAGTTGTTTGTATGGAAAATAATACAGAAATTAATAAATAATAATACAAGAATAAGCTGTTTCCTGTACTCACAACTGTAAACTTACTTTTGCCCCACCCTGTATAAAGTGAGGATTAAGAGGTGCCTTCCATACCTTCTTTTCCCACTACTGCTTTTTATTTAGAGATGACGGAGGCAATATTTTAACAAGATAAAGAAAACATTTAAATCTAATTTCTGTTATTCCACAATATCACAGCTGTTTCACTAAAATTTTTTTTAATAGTCACCCAATATGTTTCAATTAAAGACTTTTAGAGATAGAGAGGAAGGGAGGGGGAGGGAGAGAGAGAGAGGGAGGGAGGGGGAGAGAGAGAGAGGGGAGAGAAAGAGAGAGAGAGAGAGAGAGGGAGAGAGAGGGAGAGAGAGGGAGAGAGGGAAAGAAGCATCACATGAGATGTGAGATGAAACATCGTCGGCTGCCTCCCCAAGGCACCCCGATCGGCCCCTACAGGGGCCCAAGCCGCAGCGGAGGCATGTGCCCCGACCGGCCGGCCGCCTTCGGTGCACCGCCCACGCCCCAACCAGCTGAGCCGTCCGGCCCGGGCGCAGCTCTTTCCAGTTTTGATCTCGCCATCTGTTCTCCGCGCATTCGCTCTCTCATCGAACTCGCATCCCGTGATGGTGCTCAGGCGATCTGTTTATTCCCACAGTACGTAAACTTTCAAAAGTAACGATTATGTCTCGTCCCCGCCTCGCCGGAACACAGCGGGAGGACGGGAAGAGCAACCCACGAAGGAAAACCTCGACTACGCCAGGACAGGCAGGCCAGGAGGGGGCCGGCCGGGGGCGAACCGCGCCTTCAGGCCCCGCCCCCATTCCCGCGGCCTGGCCCCGCCCCGGCCCCGCCCCTGCCCGTCGCCATGTTGTTCCCTCCGCGCTGGGCGGGAGCGACTGGAGTCCGAGTCGGGCAGCGCCTTCGCCCTCGCGTCCGGCCAGCGGGGTCCCCGACCCTCTCGCCTCCCTCAGTGTTCCCGGCCACGCCAGGCCGCGGCTCCCGGGCGTCCTGGGTGTGGCGGCGAGGTGAGCGGGGCGCGGACTCCCCCGGGGGGCCAGGGGCCTTGGCGTCTGGGTCGGAGCGCGCACGGGCCGGGAGAGCAGTCTGGGCCTCGGGCGGCTGGGGCCGGGGACGCGCGGGGCCTGCGCGGGTCTCTCGGCCGCGGGAGGGGGCCGGCTGGTTGCCCGCTGCCTCCCACTGCCTGACGCAGCAGGAAAGAAGGGTTCCCGTCCCCACACACCCGGGGAGAGGCGTACATTGCCCGCGGGACACCCGCAAGCCCCAGCCTCTCCCGCAGCCACTCGGGGGCACGCACCCCGGTCCCCCCACACCAGACCTGCCCCCCAGTGGTTCGTGGGGAGAGAGCGAAGGCGCTCGCGAGTCGATGTGGGCGACGTGTGCCGCGTCCCCTAGGTGATCCCTTGCGAACGGGTCGTGACCACTCGGGTGAGGAATTTGGATTGTAAAGCCAGTCCTGGGGCTGCAGGCGGGTTGGGGTGTTACCTGATTCAGACAGGCTAAGGTTTCAGAATCGGGTTCCTTAACTTTACTCCAACTTAACATGTAAAGAGACAAGATGAGAATTTGAGTGCTGACCAATTCGTGGTGGAGGTATCGGTTTTGTTGTTTCTTTTAGAGTGATGACACATCCCGTGACCACGGTTCTTTTGAGGAATGACTTTTGCTGGTTTCCAAAGTGTCATGTGACTAGTCTTTTTGTAGCATTTCAGATTCCTGATGAAACCAATAGACAGAACTTGATTGATTTTTGAAAAATTTAAAAAGAATTTTTTTTTTTTTTACTTGTCTTTCAGTCTCTGCCACCGTGGTAATGGAAAATCCCTAAACTACCTGTAATCTCAAAAACTAACAAACGGCAAAACGGTTGGTGGAGCTAAACTGTGGACATGAAGGAAACCCAGAACGCCTCAGTCAGGGACTTTTAAGAAGACTGTTCTTAGGTTCTTGTTTAGAAGCTTATGTTGAAGTTATCACTACTTGTCTAGAACTCTCAGTATCTTATTTAGATTTCCAAACATAAGACATTGGTGTGGCAGTCTGGTGCTTTCATTATTTTTGTGTGGACATTGTAGTAAATTCCTCTTGCTTATACTAGAAAGTTTCTGGCTTGATGATTTATTTATTTTGGAGAGTTTTGTGACGCGAGGATATTTTTGGTTGATCACTTGTCAGGTTAAAGTGGACCAGTGAAACTAAGTAGAATATCCTTGGCTTTGATTCCAACCCGGGTTCTTGGAAATTAGGAAAATACTTTAGTGCTGTTCTCTCTTTTCCAAATTCTCTTTTCTCTTTTCATTTCTTTGTATCAGCCACGTCTTCCATCTACACTACACTACTCTGGAGGCCTGAAGATAGGTTCCTTTGGTTTTAGAGGTTACATTTTAGTCTCCCCTCATTTCTTGGGCAGCCGCTGCGGCATTGGATGTTCTGTGTGTGTAAATCCTGTACATACATCGTTTCATTTCATTTTCCCAGCATTTCTGTGTTATTAGCTCCATTTAACAGATGAGGAATTTGCTCGGACATTGGAGGGTTAGGCCTGTTTCCCGTGGTCACACAGGGCAGAGCCAGAATTCAAAGCAGGCCTGTGCGAGTTTAGAATGGTAGTTCTCAACTGGGGACTTTGATAATGTCTGCAGACATTTTTGGTTCACACCCGAGAGGGAGTGCGGCTGGCATGTAGTGGATAGAGACCACGGATGCTGCTCAGTATCCTACAGTGTGCACAGGGCAGGCCCCGCAACAGAGTTGTCTGGCCCAAAATGTCACTAGTGCAGGGGCCGAGAGACCCTGCTTTAGAGCAGTCTGTGTAACTTGAGAGCTCATGTTTCAGCACTTCTGTAGTTTTTCAAATGCAGTGGCCTTTTCCTATTTAGAATACCTCCATCATTTTAAGAAAAAGCAGAGGGGAAATTTGAGAACTTGAAGAGATTTCCCTTGACTACGAGGCATATACATTCATTTGAAAGATTAAGGAGTGAGCAAATAATTTCTGATAACAGAATCCAGTTTTTTAAGGCAAAAGTGACAAAAGGAACTTGAGAGCCATTCAGATCCTTTGGAAGTAGACTTAGGGAGTTTGGTTTCTGTGTTATTCCAATTGTCAATAAGCATTTTCTGAGTAGCCTGTCGTGCACTGATAGAAAGATGCTGCTGATATGAAGGGGAGCTAACAGTCTAATCACAATAATAAGATCAGGTTCTGCTCAAGGTCAGGGGCCAGGGGCCATTAAACACACACACACCACCGCCACCATCACCCCCGCCTTGTGGCTCAGTTGGTTGGAGAGTCCTCCTGTACACCACAAAGGTTGCTGGTTTGATTTCTGCTCAGGGCACGTACCAAGGTTGCAGGTTCGATCCCCATTTGGGGCGTGTACCAGAGGCAACCCATGTTTCTCTCTCTCTCTAAAACAAAAAATCAATAAAAACATATCCTCTGGTGAGGATTAAAAAACACACACACACAATGGGTGCATACCCACAAACAGATAACTGTATCATGGTATTTACAACGCACAGACTTAGGTGAAATGAGGAAAAGTTGATGTGCTTTTGATAGCTTTGTAGTTTGACCACGCGAATATTTACAAGAATCAAATTGAATAGCCATTATTGTTGAGCATAAAAGTTTTAAAATTTAGCACAGTAGACAATAGTTATGCATTTTTATCATTGAAATCAAGAAATAAATGATGAAAAAATATTTTTAAATAACCTTTGCATCATTTTCTTTTCTTGCATTTTCCAGCCTGCCTAAGACTAGGCCCTTCAGTATATGTACTGCTTCATTCTGGTTGCAGGTGTAACTTTTAGGTGAACTTTGGGAGTGATTGAGGAGTCAAAAAGGACTGGCTCTTGTTTTAGGAATCTGTGAAAGTGTTATTCATGCACTCAACATGGCATCTTTTGTGGGTAGCTTTGCTTTTTGACTCATGCTCATGAACAGCCTGTTCTTTGCTAATGAATAGATTTCTTTGCCTCTCATCAGGAGTTGTCTGCTGTGGGGTAGAGGCGATGCTAAATTATACACCTAAAATGATTGCTAACTCATGGGATCTAACAAAGGGATGTGTGTTCTGTTCTTACTGGAGGGATTTTATTCTGGGAAGGGTCAAGAGGAATTGGTGCAGGAAGAACATCCATTGGCCTCTGAGGAGATTTGCTCAATCTGTAGTTGGCTTGCTGCTCTGGCCAGATTAGGTCACCACATTTCTTTCATTTTTTAAAAATATGTTTTTATTGCTTTGAGAGAGAGGGGAGAAGGAGAGAGAAACATCGATGTGAGAAACATGGATCGGTTTCCTCCCACATGCACCCTGATAGGGGATCGAACCCAAAACCTGAGTATGTGCCCCCACCCCAGATTGAACCAGCGACCTCCTGGTGCTTGGGAGGACTCTCAATCAACTGAGTCATACTGGCTGGGCCACATTTCTCTTTATAAGATTATAGGACATCAAGTAGAGACCTCAGATACATTATTGGTTTCCAAGTAGTTCTGCCCCAGGCAATTTGCTGGTTGAGCAGCACGAGGAAATAGCCAAATGGAAGTATGTGTGTTTGTGTTTGAAATGTGTCTCACTTGAAAGCTAGCTAGGTAATAAATTTGTTAGTCAAAACCAAGGGCAAGAAAATAGGGCTTGTGATTAAGTAGGTCATCAACAGAGACTATTTATTAAGTATCTTTGGCGGGGAGGGGTGAGCTCACAAAATGCCTCAGGGAGTTTGGAAAGCTGTGATGCAAGTGAAAGGTCAGAGTACCTGAGGGAGGAGCCATTGGAGACTCTGGGGTGTAGGTGGAGGAAGTCTGGCTGCTTTGTGCTGGGGAGGCGAGGCTGGAGTCATCCCTGGCAGTGTTTACTAGGGAGCCTGAGGGCACCTGGGCTCCTTCCATAACCTGGAGGAGAAATCTGTTTTACAAAGTGCATTTTGATATTGTACATGTTGTGAAGTTGAGCTCTGAGTATTTCCACATTCTGGATTATTCCATTACTTTTTATTTTTGACCATGGTGGGTCCAGGTCTTAGAATGCTGTTGCTTATTATGAACATAGAGAGGATGATTAGATGTAAATAAATGTAAGTAAAGTAACAGCTGGATCAGCATAGGGTGGAGCGAGATGGCTATATGTTTTGGAAGAACTGTAGAAGTGAAGCAGGCAGTCGAGGCTTCCCTCAACCCAGCTCATTCATCCTGGGGAGTCTGGACACAGACCTAACTTTTGTCCCAGGCCTGATGCCTTACAAATGTATGCTATTGTTTGGCAAGGGATGGAGAAACAGTATGACACAACTTAATACATTCATTCCATGGCCACATTCATTATCCAAGTGTGAAGGGTAGCAGAGCAGTGTAAACTAACAAACTGAAATTTAATTCCAAATTCTTATGCATTGTATTAGGCTTTTGGGTACAGAGGCTAAGGTAGTTTCTAGAAGGTTAGTTCTCATAAGAATGGTTGTGTTATCAGCGTGAGAGAAGCCTCATAAAAAACCTTACAGATTTGTTTGTAGAACTTTCTATGGAAAACTCTAATAGAGGAGTGTTTAAATGATATAACAGGCTCTAAAAAGTTAGAACTCACTGGGCTATGTATGCTGTAAGGTGACTGCTCTAGTCTTTGCAGGTTCAGGCTTGTGTAATCAGAGCAGTGATTAGATGAACATGCCTAAATACATATATGGTTTAGTTGGAAGTCAGAACAGAACAGAAGAGCTGCTTGAGGACCATACGTTGGTAAATGCAGAGCATTCTCTGGATTGAGTTCCAGTCTTCTTAAATAAAATTTCATAAATAGTTATTTTGGAGCAAACAGTTGCCACCCTCATATCCTGTTCCACATTCTTATTTGCACAGTACTTGAGTTTTTATCACACCAACCCTGGAAAACCAGCTTTGCAAAGATATGATGTCATTGAAAGGAATGTGGTATGATCTAATGTTGAAACTGCAAACTCCCTTGAGTGCCAGTTTGCATGGTGCCCTGCAAATGTCTAGCACCTCTGTGGTTCCCTCAGAAATTGAAAGGAGCCTGCCCTGCTCCTGTTTCCTCTGCAGACTGTCCCTTGATCATCCCCTTTCCCTCATTGGCCATAGTGTTTCATTCCCATTTTCTGCTGCTCACACTTGTTTAGGAAATAGATCTGGTGGAGAAAGAGGCCTCTGGGTACAGAGGGGTGGTCATGGGGTCTCCTGCCTTTCAGAGAAACCCCTGTGCTTCCATTCAGCCTTGGTTGGCCTGTCTCAATAAGTGTCAAGAAGTGTGTTAGGTTTCCTCGTCTCTTCAGTTTGCCAGTAGTGTACCATTTGTTTTCCATCTTCACAGTTTTGTTACTGTCTCTCATCTATAGTTCCCCCTTGTTGTCCTTTTTGGGTTTGTACATTTTTTAGTCCTTTCATTTGGTGGGAGTGAAGGTAACACATATTCGACCTGCCCTGTTTAATAACACTGGGGGAAGTTGTTTAATCTTTCTGAACTTGCATTTCCTGATCTGTAAAACATGGGTGATAGTGTCCAACTTGCAGGTGATTTGAAGGTGCTATATGTCTACCAGATACAGTGGAACCTTGGTTCTTGAACTTAATTCATTCCGGAAGGCTGTTCAAGAAGCAGTTTGTTTGAAAACCGAGTCATTTTTCCCCTATTAGAAATAATTAAATTAATTCATTCTAGGCCCCAAATGATTCTGTTTTAACTTTTCTTATATATAGTACATGTCTAATGTACGGTTTAATCAATAAACAAACACTTCTTAAATTTATCGAACCCCCCCCCCCCCAACAAGCCTTAAAGGAATCACTTGCAGCACTTGTTCCAGGGTGTGTCTTTCAGGTCAGCATGGAGCATCTTTGGTTTTTCACATATTGCTTACTTCCAAATGCTGTTCCAGGCTAACTTTACAAATCAACAACAGTTTTTCTACCTTTTTAATTTCCTGTGATCATTGTTTCTTTTACACCCTTAGCAACATTAGCACTTTTTAAAAAAATATATCTTTGTTGATTTCAGAGAGAGGAAAGGAGGGGGAGAGAGAGATAGAAATGTCAATGATGAGAGAGTCATTGATTGGCTGCCTAGCCCGCAACCCCGGCCTGTGCCCTGACTGGGAATCGAACCCTGATCACCTGGATCCTAGGTTGATGCTCTACCGCTGAGCAACGCCCTGCCGTTTACATTAGCACTCTTGATGGTCTCTTTATGTGTTAAAATTGTGCTAATCCATTTTGCGAGCAGCAAAAGCAAACAAAACAAAACAAAAAACCCCAAACCAAAACACACACACATAAAAATATTCACAGCACAGTTTCCTGAGGGGTTAACAAGGCGAGGTTTAACTAAACTGACTCCTACTGGCGAATTCTCTCCTTTGTGGCCTGAGAGATGCTTTATGTCATGCTGATAGATCAGTATGATGAAAGAAAGAGTTGTCAGGTAGACAACCCAGACATTTTTTTCTGTGAACAACTTGGTAGAGAACCCAATTGTCTGAGATGGGAGACCTTGGAGAACTGAGGTGTGACTATATTTAGTAAACAGTGGTAGCTGATGTTATTCCAGTCATAGCATTTGTTATTTGAGCAAACATGACAATAGCAATAGGTATGGAAGTAGACACATTTCTTGTGTTGGTGAATGAAGTTGGTAAGACAGAAGAAGAAAGAGATTTTGGAAATGGGGAAAATAATTCCCTTGGTTTTAGATATGTTGAATTTGAACTGCCAGCAGGGTATCAGATGAACATACTATAAAAGGGGTTGGAATTCTTGTCTGGCCCCCACGGGGTGGGAGGGTGGAGGTGGACTTTAGTTTAGAAATCACTGGGTTTTATATGCCAGGAAGATATGGTTTGGGAAGAGGTAAAGGCTTCAAACCTTGTCATACACCAATGTTAAGAGCTTGTTACAAAAGGGAGCTGCCTAGGTTACTGAAAGCTAAGGGGGTGAAAGGGAGAGACGTTGGAACCTGTTGTCAAGGGTAGTTTTATGGACGATTAAGTAGGAAGCATTTTCAAGGTCACTGCCAGGCTGTGGCTGAGTTCTGGCTAAGACTGGAAGGTCTTATGCTTCTAGCTAGAGGTGTGATACTTTGCAAGATTCTTTCGCATTTGGGCCTTCATTGCCTTATTTGTTTAAAAAAATACTTACTGCCCTAGCCATTTGGGTAAGTGGTTAGAGCATCAGCCCTCCTGGGTTCAATTCCCGTCAAGGGCACTTACCTCTGTTGCAGGCTCGATCCGGGCCCTGGTTGGGGTGCATGGGGGGAGGCAACCAATCGATGTGTCTCTCTCACATAGATGTTTTTTTCTCTCTCCCCTCCCTTCCACTCTCTCTAAAAAAATCAGTGGAAAAAGTATCCCCGGGTGAGGATTAACAGAAGAAAATTTTTACTTAGGGACTTGGGATGTGGTTGTTGGCAATACATTTTATGGTATGGTCTTGAATTCAATGATAAAATTTAAATTAAAACAACCCCAAAATTATAGGTTTCTTCATTTTCACTAACCAGGCCATCGACATACATGGTACCAAAAAAAAGGTAAGATTGTTTTAAAATGAAATGGACAGGATAAATATTCAATTTAATTTTCCATCTATGATAATTTCACAATAAAGTCATTGTTTACTTTGTAAAAACAAACAAAAAATACCTGAGTACCCTTTTGAGAGTTTATGTCATGCACATCCAGACACATGGCTACATCTGAGAGAATTCACTCTCTACTAGGTGGGCCTCGGGTGGGGACCCTGGTTAACCATGAGGGTGTTTCCTAGAAGCATACACTGTGCAGTCCTAAGAGAAGCACTTTTCTCTTTACTCACTTTAAGGGTGCATATGCCTTAGGCGATTTAACTGAGGACTGAGGAAGAGCCTTTGGCTTGGCCATTAGGAGTTGTCTGGGGACTTCTGCATATTAGCAGTGGTGGGATGAATTTGGGAGCCTATGTGTGGTGAGCAGAGTGGAGGAGGGTTGATCAGGTATAGATGTGAAATGGGTAGCAATGGCACAGTAAGTTTAAGCTTGGAAAGTTTCTTTGTAAGCAAAGTCAGCTTCATTACCTTGGTGGAGGCAAACGGGCATCATTGATGGAGAAGTGGGATGAAGTGAACTTTCTGGAAAGCTACCTGCAGCACTCTTACGTTCTTCTCATTTTGATCTGGTGACAACTTCCCTGTAGCATGGGGGCCTTTAATCTAGCTGAGTCCTATGTGCCAGACATATAGCTGTCCTCTTGAAATATATCTGCTTGGGAAATTTCTACTTCCCTTACTTAATATCTCTAACAGCAAGAAGTTCCACTTTGCTTTGGCTTCATGGCTCATGGGCAGTGTTTGTATACTAACTGTTCCCTGAGTTTATTTGGAAGTTCTCCAGCCCTTACACTTTTCTGCTCCAAATGGAAGACACCGGGTTTCAAAAAAAAAAAAAAAAAAGGACACCTGGTTTCTTATCTAACTTGAGAGGAGTCAGAATCCTTGTTTCCTTAAGTTAACAGCAGATCATTGCAGATCATGTTTAATTTGTTTAGCTCCTTTAATGTATTGTTCTAACGTGCATATTCAAATTCAGTTCTTTTATAATGCATTCTTCCTGAGATAACCAGCCTTCTTCCCAGTACTGTATCCCTATCTTGTGATGTGCATCTGTTTCTTTGCATTTTAATTCCGTCTCCCAAAATGAAACCTTAAACTGCCCCACTCTTTTCTTTCTTGTAAAGCACTTTAAGTGCCTTTTATGGGTCAGTGTCTTAATATAGGTAGATACATTTATGCTTACTTCTTTTAAGGGCCTCATTAAACACAACAAATAAAACATCTTCACTTCCAGGATTAGCAGTTTCCCATAAGCCTGTCCACTGAACCATCACAGTTCATGGTCATAATATTAACAACATCTCAAGAGTGAAGAAGAAAATGGCAAATAGTGATGCCAAGTAAAGGTGAAAGTCTTGAGAGTGTTATGAGTTACACAAATGGATCACACATAATATACGAATGATGCAGACATGTGCCGATCATTTCTTGAGGTCCAAATTCCTTCAAGAACCTGATGAAACCTTTTTTACTTTTTCCAGAGGAAAACTGAAGCTCACGTGCTTCCATCCATGCACTCATCCTTATTTCACGTGATTCTAGGTGCATTTCCCCCTTGCAGCTTGTTCATGGATTCCCAGGTAAGCACACTCTGTGCACACACTATCCAATACAGTACTCATGTAGCAATTTAAATGTAGACTAACTGAAATGAAATAAAATTAAAAATTCAGTTCCTCAGTTGGGCCAGCCACATTTTAAGTGCTCAGTAGCCACATGTGGTCAGTGACTACTGTATTGGACAGCACAGATACAGAAGAAAAAGTTCTGTCAGATGTTGCTGCTCTACACTTTCAAGATGGTTTAAGAAGATTTAGTTCCTTGACCAAATCTGTGTTTTTCTCTTCTCCCTTCCCACTCTCACCACAATTGTTAATGATTAGTTAGTATACCCAACTACAGATGTGCCTTGTTTTAAGCAAAATCCTGAGTATGTATTTCTTAAAAGTTTAATTAGATGACTCATCTTCAGAAAAGAGACTTATTGAAATGAGTTCTTTAAATAGGTTGAGCTGCTCTGATGTGATAGTGTGGTTTGACTTAGTTTTTTCCTTCTAGTTCTCTGTGAGGTAATGCTCAGTGATTGACTAGATAATTTATTTCATCTGGCAAGTTATGCCTCCAAGTTGGTCTATTTCTATTGTATTTTGCTTAGTTCTTCCTTTTCTGCCCCTGGCCAACTTCTTTCGGTAGAGATAGACTTAATGACTTCCTTGACTTGTTTCTTGCTCATACATTTCATCAAGACAACCAGGAAGAGTAGAGCTAATTAGGCTAAGTGAGATACACCTATATTAAGATACTATAAGGGAACAAATACAGCTCTAGTGAAAATAGAAATAATTTTGAAATTATCCATTGGTTAGTTTCTTTGGTTAGTTTCCATGGTTAGTTTCCTTGAGCCTCAGTTTCTCAAGCTGTGAAATTAAATAAGTGGTTTGCCTCTAACTAGGACATTGAAGGTGAATGCAAAAGGAATGTATGATTTTGGGGGGAAAAATCTGTTCCAAAATTTAAACCTGGAATGATAAATTCAGTTTTCGTGTTGGAAGTGAGAACTAGTCAAGTTGTCACAGAGTATGTGTTTCAGACTCTGAAATTTTGAGAAAATCAGTGTACAAACCCAGCCTACTCTCCGTTTGGTGTTAGAGGAATGTCATTTTTTCAACCACCAGCTCCCTGTTGCAGACAGTAGTACTTATTTTAAAGTGGTTTTCTCATTAGACTTGTAAGTAAAAATCAATTTTTTTGTCCCTTCCCACACATTTTAATAAACTTCAAAAACAGAATTGGGGAAGAACTGATTGATTAGAGAAACAAAGAATTGTAAGTAGGGAAAGTACAAGTAGAAAAATAAGAATAGAGTAAGAATAAAGGAGGAAGTAATTACTTTGTTCTCAGTTTTAGCATTTCTTTGGTACCTCACCATATGTAAAGCTTTGTATAAGATGCAGAAAGAACAAAAATAAGACAAATGAATGATGGCATTAGGTGTTATGTGTCTCTCTCAGGGAGTTGAACAGATTCATACACAATTGACTGGTTAGAGCATAAGTGAATGGGAGCTGTAATAGAGGTGGAAATGATTAGAGTGAAGAGAAAGATTAGACAGGGGAGGCATAGAAGGCTTCTTAGATGAGAGATCTGAACTAGGCCTTTGGATGACCAGGATTTTCGTAGCTGTCCAGGTATAGGGAGGGGCCTTCAGGTTAGGATATGGGTCTGAGCAAAGGCTGGACAGTAAATGCCTGTAATAGGTTTGAGGATGGTGACTTGTAGGGATATAATTGGGACAGGCTTGTAAGCGAGGTTGGATAGCTCTTTGAATACCATGCTCAAAATCCTGTATAATAAAAATAATGAAGAAATAAATGGGTTTAGTTATCTGTAAGAATGGAGACAATTAGATCCATGACCAATAAAAATGTCTATCTTTAATTAAACATTCCTGGTAGAAATTTATATTCTCCATACTTGGGTCTGACTCCCTCTTAGTTTATTGTGGTATATGGCTTTGGGAACCATCAAGGGGCTGGAGAAGGCCAGAGAAAAGGCTACTACTGATAAACTATCCATATACAACTGATGGTGCAAGATAAAAGTCCACAATGGAAGAGTTGGAAAAATAGTATTATAAAAAGGAAAGGGTTGACATACAATACTCTCTTTTTTCCTTTAGTTTTGAGGTATCTGCCAAAAACATGGTTCATTTTCCTTTTTGCCAGTGATCTATTTATCCAGCTTCCTATTGAGATTAGTGTGTGCCATATACATGTGTTGGTGCCAGCACGTGGCACTGTAATCCTAAAATAGTATCTATTGTGCTTGTAACTGGTTTATTTAAAAGGACACTACTGCAGGCACAAGGAGGAGGTTTGTGGCTCTATAAATCTAATTTTAGGGTCTTGTTGCTAGTAAGACCTGAGGCCCTGGTGTGTGTGTGTATCTATAAATATATATCTATTCTTTATATAACTCACCATAAAATTCATCCTTTTAATACAATTTGGTGGTTTTCTGTGTATTCACAAAATTGTGAACTTTCACCACTCTTTAATTCCAGAATATTTTCACCTTTCCCCCCTCAAAAGAAACCCTGTAGTCATTAGCAGTCACTCCCCATTTACCTCTCCCATCATTCCCTGAAAGCACAGATCTATTTTCTGTCTATGGATTTGCCTATTCTGAACATTTCATATGAATGGAATCATATAATATGTGGCCTTTTATGTCTGGCTTCATTCACTTATTATAATGTATTTGGGGTTTACCCATGTTGTATGTATCAGTACTTCATTCCTTTTTATGGCTGATTAATTTTCCATTGTATAGATATGCCTATTTTATTATCCAGTCATCAGTTGATGGACATTTGGATTGTTTCTGCTTTGGGGCTGTTATGAATAATGCTGCTATAAACATACACATACAAGTTTTTATGTTGGATGTATGTTTTCATTTCTCTTAGGTATATGCCTAAGAGAGGAATTGCTGGGTCATATGGTAGCTCTATGTTTAATTTTTTGGGGGAACCACCAGACTGTTATTCATTATGATTGCACCAGTTTACATTCCCATCAGCAGTGTATGAGGGTTACAGTTTCTCCATAGCCTCTTCAACACTTGTTATGGTCTATCTTTTTTATTCTAGCCATCCTAGTGTGTGCGAAGTTTTCATTTGCATTTCTCTACTGGCTCTTGATGTTGACCATTTTTCTCATTTTTAAGTTAAGTTATTTGGTTTTTTTATTGATGAGTTGTAAGAGTTCTTTATATATTCTGGATATAAGTCCCTTATCAGATATTTGGTTTCCAAATATCTTCTCCCATTCTGTCTGTTGTCTTTTCACTTTTTTTTTCCCCCCCGAGAATGTGGAAGGGAGAGAGGGAAGGAGGAAGAGAGAGAAACAACATCGATGTGAGAGAAACACATCAGTTGGTTGCCTCCTGCGCACACGCACCAACCAGCCAGAGATTGGGCCTGCAACTGAGGTACGTGCCCTTGGCCAGAATCGAACCCAGGGCCCTTCAGTCCTTGGTCCAACGCTCTGACCACTGAGCAAAACTGGCCAGGGCTTTTCACTTTTTTGATAGTGTCCTTTTAGGCACAAAAGTTTTTAATGTTTTTAATTTTGGTGAAGTTCAATATATTTTTTGTTTTGTTGCTTGTATTTTTTGGTGTCATACTGAGTTATTTTGAATATAATCAGAGTTATAGAAAAATTTAGGAAGCATTTGTCCTTGAGGTCTGGTGGATAGCAGTGTTTAAAGAAAATTTAAAAGATGATTTCTACTTCACTTAATTGCAGCATTCAGTCAAGCTAGACTTTAAGTGAAAAATGAAGCTTTTGATTCATTTTTATATACTTTTGATATTTAAAAAAAGTATGACTTTGCAACCAAATCAGAACTTTGAAGATTGAACTCGGTATTGATTATTCTCGGTATTGATTGAACTCGGTATTGATTACTCGGGCTTTCTTGTAGACTTTAATATTAATCTTTAAGCTTTTACATAGTGTGATCACAGTGTGCCTACTATTTGGGTTTATCACTCAACAGTATATTTCTAAAGTCCTTTGTCTCCAGCTAAGCATTTAGTCATTTCCAGAAATCTTTCCTTGGCATCTAAGGCCCTGCCTGCTCCAGGCCTGTCTCTCCAGTCCCATCTGCATGCAGCTCTCGTCCCTCTCTGGACTCCAGGTTTCAAGCCTACTTTGGACTCTCGACTGCATGCCAGGCTGCATTGGCACAGCCTTGGCCTGGACTGGTCCCTCTCCCTTGCCCCCTCTCCTCCCCTCTTTTCACAGTTTTCTGCTCCTGGTGAGCTTAGCTTGTTGTCAAACCCATTTGCCCTAGGTCAAATCTACCTGTGGTGGAAGCCGAGCTTGGTGATCATTGAGACATTGCCTTCGAACAGCCCGCACTGGAAACCGGTGTATGGTCTCTCACTGACTCTGTTGACACAGCCAGCTTTCCTCTGGCGCTGGAAGTTGCTGCCTTTCCTTTAACCCAGTGGCGGGTGAAGTAGCTGGCTGTGTTAGTCATAGTGTATGAAATTCACATCCCCTGATGGCTGGAGTCACGCACCGCTCTGAGCTACTCCTGAGATGCTCACGCAAGGGGCCTGGGTCTGACTGAGGGGAGTCTCAGGTTCACCCAGCGCATCGCTCACCAGGGGAGACGCTGGGCAGATGCTGCACTGTTGAAGTTGTTCCTTGGTTTTTGGTTGAATGTGAATGGCTGTATTCTATCCCAAGTACAGACTCTCATTTGTAGGACTTACCACAGTTGTAATGGCATGGATTTGTGTGTGGATTGTCACCTCTCTAACTCCCAGTGAGACTGGTGTGGCTTGCATCCTCTACATCTGGCACAGTAGGCATTCACTAAATGCTTGTTGAAAAACTTTTCCCACCCGCTCCACTGAATGCTAGGCTTCTGGGGTGGTTCTTTAGAGTTGCAAACATTAGCTTGAAGTTTCATTTAAAACATGTTTAAGCTGCTCTACCCTGTCTGCCTCAGCGGTTGGAGCGTTGGCCCGAGGACTGAAGGGCCCTGGGTTCGATCAGTTCCCGCCAAGGGCACGTACCTCGGCTGTAGGCTCAATCTCTGGCCCCAGTTGGGGCATGTGGGGTGCGTGTGGGAGGCAACCAATTGATGTGTCTCTCTCACATCGATGTTTCTCCCCCCCTTCCACTCTTTCTGAAAAGCAATGGAAAAAATATTCTTGGGTGAGGATTTATAAAAAAAAAAAAGGAAGGAAAAAAACATGTTTAAGCTATTAAAACTCATAAAACTCAGGCACATTCAGATGTGCTTTATACTACAAGTGGATTGAATACTGTTAGTTCTGTCAGGTTACCTTTATTTTGTGCAGATCTTGAAATAAAGTGAGCAGTTGAAAGATTCTTACCATTCAACTGCTTATTTTTATTATATCTGTGACAGCAACAGGAAAACCCTAGAAATAAATGCAAGGCAGCTGAGCCTAGTGGGTTAAGTGCTGGGGTTTAGAGTAGCCTGCCACATTCGTACTCCATTTCCACATTTTACTAGCTGTGTGACCTTGACCAAGGTATGTAACCTCTCTGAGTCACTGTCCTTACCTGCATTATAGGGATAGAGACTTGTGAGGAGTAAATGCAGTGAAGCAGAGTAAATGGCTTACAGGGCTCAGTCAGTGTTGGCATTGTTGTTGTTATTATAATCATACCTCATTTTATTGCCCTTTACTTTATTGCACTTTGAAGACATTGCAGTTTTTTACAAGTGGAAGGTTTGCGGCAACCACTAGCAAAAAGATTATGACTCGCTGAAGGCTCAGAAAATAGTTACCATTTTTTAGCAATGAAGTATTTTTTACTTAAGGTATGTACATTGTTTTTTAGACATAGTGCTATTGCACACTTAATAGACTACAGTATAGTGTAAACATAACTTACATGTACTGGGAAACAAAAAAAAAATTCATGTGACTTATCTATTGTGATATTTGCTTTATTATGGTGGTTTGGAACTGAGCCCTCAGTATCTCCGAGGTATGCCTGGATTATACTATTTTATCCTTAACTCCAAAATGTCAAGGTTTTGAAGTGTCTCATTTTTTTCATTGATTGAATTTATAAGTTAAAGACTGCTATATGTAAGTCCCACAAAAATGTCCTTTGCTTTAAGGGGGATAAGGGGCTTAAAACCATTGGTGTAGACAGAGCAAGGCTAGTACTAGCACAGCTCCTCATTCGTCACTGGGAAACCTTCCCATTGAATTTGATCTCTAGGTCTAGGATCCTGGCTTCCTGTTGTCTGCCTGCATAATTCTCTCATTTTTCTGCCCATAACTCTTACTGAAATTTCACTGAAGAAATGGCCATAATAGAAGCCTTTCTGTAATACTGCCAGTAAAGACTTCTTGTATTCATTCCACAGAAACTTCCTGCATTCCTATGATGAGCCTGGCGCAGTGGTGAATCGCTTCCCCCCTGTTGTTGGGTCTGAGTGAATTTTCCCGAGTCTGAGAGGTAGGTACAGTTGTCACCATTGTCCTGTGAGCTTCAGGATGTCAAGTAGCATGCCTATGGGTCTGTGTTCTTGGCCTTTGACACCAGGACCAGTTCTCCTTTACCACAGTGAGCTTTTATTTGGTACCAAGAAAGTTTTCACCTTGGCCTTGGCTGCCCAGAAAGAAGCTTCACAATACTCTTTGCTGTCGTAGACCAACTTTTCCTGTGTCCCATTGGTGCCTCTCTCTCTCGTGGTCCTTCTTTTTTCCTTGTTTATGTTAGCTTTATTTTATTCTCTGGAATATGATTATTCTAAGCCCTCAAAATTTGGGAAAATGTTGAGTGAATTATATATTTTACATTTATTTCATTTTAACAAAATTTTATAGCTATCTGAGTGTGAAACTTAGAAAAGAAGGGTGGGCAGGTGAACGACTTCTCGAAAAAACTGATTAAAGTGTAGTATTTGAATGTAGGACTTTTTTTAGGCTGAAAAGGTCATGGGAAGCTTTCAGGTGTGATTTTATTTTTAAATTAAGAATTTAGCGCTAATAGAAGTCAGATATTTCTTTCACATTTTAATGTGTTTACTCTTAAAATTATGAAAAAAAAATTGAATTTACATTGCTAAGATGCGCTAATTTTTTTCTTTGCAGATGATGATGCTTGAACTGAACAACTAAGGTGAGATTTATGACCTGTGTAGTATGTTTTTCTTATTCAGATTTCCTTATAGCATTTAGCTGAATTGCTAAAATCGTGTTTTAATCTTGGTGAAGATTGTTGCCTTTGGGCAAACATTCCAAAGTGTGGGTTATAAAAGACTTGACATTACATTTTAAGGTAAGTTCTGAAAATAACATAGCAGGATACCTTTATTCATTCAGCTTATACTCAAGAAGTTTCAAAGGATTTCACTGTTTTTAGAAAAGAAAAAGGAAACTTAAAATATCTGTAAGCCTATCATGGTTATGTTAATGTATAGATTGCATGAAGTTAGTTTTTGTTAGTTTTTGTTAGATGTCCTTGGGAAATGAGATGATTTATACAATTACCAGTATCACCATGTATGTTTATATATAGTTCTACAGTTAGAATCAGAGAGATGTGTGTATTATTAGTAGTTTTAGCAAATGCCAACATACTTCCAAATAGTATATCTGGGAGGCCCCAGATTACAGATGGGAAATGTAAATATTGTACCCTATTTCCTGGTGTGTGGGTCTAGCATTCCCCAAATTTGTTTGATCAGAATAATGGCACAAACTAGGAAATCCCACATTATTATGAAAAAAGAAAAGAACTGTCAACGTGTCCTGATAAAATTATAAATGACAAATGCTAAGGATCTTCTAAGACTTAAATTTGGGGGATGTATGCAACCAGTCATCTGAGTGGAGGTTGTTAAATTGCATTATCTGGGTTATAATTTGATGTAGAGATTCTAACAGTGCTGTACAATAAAACTTTGTGTCTGGTGAGACAATTAGAGACCTAGTAAAATACTGGGATAAATGATAGATTATAATTATGCACATCTGTTCCACTCTCCTAACACAATAGGGAACTTTTGTGTTCATGTAGCTTAAACATTGTGTGAAAGGAACAGCCTTGGGACAGGGGCTGCTGGGGAAGGTTTCCAGTGTTGGTGACCATGCTGAGTGGTTCTGAGGGCCCAGTGGTAAGTTAGGTGAAACGGGGTGGGATCACCAGCAGAGGGAACAGTATGTGCCAGGGCAAAGGCATGGGAGGGTGTGTGAGCTGGGAAGTGGAATTGAATTTCAGTGCCATCTGACGGTGCTTTTCCGAATGACTGAAGCCAAGAATGGGGAGCAGGGCCAAGTGTCTTGCCTTAAAAATTGGATTTAGACTTGAATCTGTGGAGAACTACTGAAGAATGTTAAGGAGGGGGTATTTGACAGATACTTTTCCCTAAGTCAAAATAGTTGGTGTGCTTTTTTGGTTTTGTTACATCTTTTTCTGTAACTCGAAGTTGTTTAAGCAAGATTGCTAAGAATTAGCAAAGGAACCGATTTAGCACATCTTTACATATGCCAGGAAATTAAGAGGCTTGAGATTGTTTGAATTTCCTCTTTAACAGTAATTTAGCCTGGGCATTGGACAGCGTGATCCATTGGCAGTCAAAAGTCTCCGAGAGGAATGCATCTTGATTGCCTCAGACTTTTGTGGGCCAATTTAAATTGTATTAATTATAGCAGTAATTACTATAGTGGTAATTTAAAAGAGCTAGTTGGAGTTAGGGACAAGTTGCTACAGGTTTTAGCATATAGTTGGAAATACAGAATTCTTGCATGTTAGAGGAAGTGTTCCATTACATTACAGTGGGTCACATTTACATATAACTGGGAGATAGCCAGATAATATGATTCTGCAAATTCATCCAGGTAATATCACAATTATTGTTCATGTCTTAATTACCTTCCCATTGAGAGGATCGTGTTAAATTTCCATTTTTGTTCTAGAGCTGTGCTGTCCAAAATAGCTATTGGCTCTGTAAATATGGCTATTCAAATTAGTTAAATACAATTTAAAATTCAGTTTCTCACCAGCCATATGCCAAGTGCTCAGTACCACCTGTGGCTAGTGGCTGCCATATGGGATGCTGCAGATGGAGGACATCTCCACCATTGCAGAAAGTCCCGTTAGTGCTACTCTAAAGGTTGTCTTTTACAAATTTTAATATACTAACAGCCACTTAATGCTGAAGTATTTACAGATTAAGTGATATAATTTGATTCAAAATAACTGAGGAGAAGGGAGAATGGGGAGTTATGGAGGAACTAGGATTTGCCATTAGTCGACAATTGGTGAAGCTAGATTTAGGGTCTTATGGGTATCATATTATTCCCATTCAGAAATTTTGTGTATGTTTAAATTTTTCCATAATAAAGAATTAAAACAGAAGCTTAAATAGGGGCAGCACTTAGAAGGAATCTTCTATAAATGAGCATCTGAAATCCCACCCCGACAGGCTAGTGCCTATAGTGTAGGAAGGTTTTAATTGTGCCACGGTTTCCCCTAAGGGGTACGCATAGCACCACGTTTTTATTTAAGGGTTACTTCATTCCCCCCTCAACACACAAGTAACGCACAGGCTCACCCTTGTTAAGTTGGAACTGCCCAAATAAGTCTTGTGGGTAGAATGTGCTAGATTACAATACTATATTTAAAATTCCATTGCTGCTGACATTAATTTTGGCAGACTCAAGGTAGTGTTTCCGATGAAGAGAATAGAATTCATTTACTCAGTGGTTGGCTTATTTTTGTTCACTGCCAAATCAGTCAGCTTCTGTCTCTGGTTTCCCAGTTACCAGCTCCTATGGTGATAGCATTGGAAGAGAAGAAGCAGGGATCGTGGAGAAAACCCTGGCAGGAGAGGAAAAGCCTTCGGTGAACACTGTCACTGTGTCACCAAAGGGCCGTTTGAAGTTGTCATGCATATTTGCCTACTTCAGTCTCCTACTGCATGCCTAACAAATGGTGGCAGGGCTATTGAGAGTAGAGAGAAACGGTTGAAAGCAAGGTGTTTGGGGTCAGACTTGGCCTTGAGTGCCAGCTTCAGTCAGCTGAGGCCCAAGGAAGGGCGAGACTGAACCCCCACCAGCTGTTGCAGGGAGTAACGGTAGGGTAGTGCCTGGCGCATCGTTGAGTGCTTCATAAATGACAGCTCTGCTGTTAGGTATTGTCTGTGAAGAAAGGAATTGGAGCTCTGTGTTTATTTCCCTTAAATGCTGATATTCATAGAATCATGTAGAGCAGTGTACAGGCCTAAAGGAATGTAATGGCACCTTTTTATTTTACAGGGTTCTGAAGTCAAAGATCTTGAGATTAATAATGGCAGGAAAATCATCACTTTTCAAAGTAATTCTCCTTGGAGATGGTGGAGTTGGGAAGAGTTCTCTAATGAACAGATATGTGACTAATAAGTTTGATACCCAGCTCTTCCATACAATAGGTGTGGAATTTTTAAATAAAGAGTTAGAGGTAGATGGACATTTTGTTACCATGCAGATTTGGGACACGGCTGGCCAAGAGAGATTCAGAAGCCTGAGGACGCCCTTTTACAGAGGTTCTGACTGTTGCCTGCTCACTTTCAGTGTTGATGATTCTCAAAGCTTCCAGAACCTGAGTAACTGGAAGAAAGAATTCATATATTATGCAGATGTAAAAGAGCCCGAAAGCTTTCCTTTTGTGATTTTGGGTAACAAGGTTGACATAAGTGAACGGCAGGTGTCTGCAGAAGAAGCCCAAGCCTGGTGCAGGGAGAACGGCGACTACCCTTACTTTGAAACAAGTGCAAAAGATGCCACAAACGTCGCAGCGGCCTTTGAGGAAGCAGTTCGAAGAGTGCTTGCCACCGAGGATAGGTCGGATCACTTGATTCAGACAGACACCGTCAGCCTGCACCGGAAGCCCAAGCCTAGCTCCTCTTGCTGTTGATGGCCAGAGAGGTTGCCGTGCGTCTTAACCAACTCTCACACACACAAACAGGGGAGAGGAGAATTAGCATTTGCAGCAGTGGATCTTGTACTCATAAAATTAACCATATTGCTGCTTCATAAGTGGGTGGGAGAAGGGACACATTCACTCACAGAAGAATCTATTTACTCAATAATGGCACCTTACATTTATAAATTGTAACGGTTGTCTAATGTTTAATTTAAACATGTAAGTTACAGAGCTAATAAATGAGTTGACCAAGACTTTGACTTTACTTATGATTAAAACAAAACACTTGAATATTCTAGAAATTATTGTTCTTTTCCTGGGAAAATGGAGAACTGCTTTTTATATATGTATATTTTTATGTAATTAGCATCTATTCCTGGTTCAAGGGGAAAGTTTCCTAAAGCAATAATGTTAGATATTAAAGATTAAAATCGAATGCATTTGTGCTGCAGTGATTTGCTTCTTTGTTCTCTTTCAAATTATTTGTGTCCACATTTTCATTTTACACAGCCGAATTGATCTCACCCAGTAATCGCTCACCATTTGTGTGCCACACGTTGGCTGCCCCCCAACCCCAGAAGCCAACTTTACCATTTTTAGAGGAAATGCAAAGAAGGATTGCACTTTGTGTGAGGGTAAGAGAAGACATCTTTATTTGGTCGTGTATTTATTGTCTTCTCTCTTACTGAACACTGTTTAGTGATTTGCTCTTGAGATTTTTCATCTTGCCGCAGTGACCACTTACTGATAAAGCAAATTGCGGTCTTTGTGGGTGTGTCCGGATGCTGCACATTCGTGCCGATTCCATCCTCCGGAGGCGAACCAGTGCCCCGACTGTGCGCCGGTGAAGGTGGGCCCGGCTGTGGAGCGGTGGGTTATCAAAGGACATGTTTGGGGCGGGGTGCATTTTGAGAAACCAAATAGATCAGCCATTGAGCGTCGGCCTAGGATCCAGGAGGTCTCGGTTTGATTCCAGGTCAGGGGAAATGCGCAGGTTGAGGGCTCGATCCCCAGTGGGGGTCGTGCAGGAGGCAGCCCATCAGTGACTCATTGATGTTTCTATTTCTCTCCCTCTCCCCTCCTATTAAGACACGTTTTGTTTTTTAAAAAGAGTGTCATTACAGTAAGCTAAGCTTTTGAAAGTCTTATTTCCTAACATAACAATTTGGCTCTAAGGAAAACATTTTAACATTTTTGATTTGGGAAAATTAAATCTCTTCATATTCTCAGGTTCGAGAGCTCAAGTTTTTATTATTTAAAATTACTCCTCCCCCCAAAAAACAAATCCTCCATCCAAAAAATAAAATAGGAATCCACCGTTTACAGATTGCTGTATATTATATATTTTTTGTTTTTTTTTCCTTAAAGGGACTTGCTTTGTTTTTTAAAATCAAAAGTGTGCCCATTATTCTGCGACTTGCCCTTCTCTCTAAATATGTCTGGAAGTATTTACATTATAGTAGGCCGCCCCTCATTTATTAGCTGTATGGATACCTAACAACTATTCCAACCCTTCTCTCTTGATAGACATGTAGCAGAAGTACATGAAAATGCCGGTTTCCCACACCTTGGTCAACAATGTCTGCATGCGTGGAAAGGGAGGGTAACAGTGAAGCATTCTGGGAGTCACATGGTTCGAAATCCTAAGGCAGACGTATCTCTGCCTTAGCCACCAGTCCCTGTCCCCGGAGGCGGTCGCATCAGTTTCTTGGGTGTCCATCTAGATATTCAGTGCATAAGGAAAGCATACTCTATGAGCTTGTTCGGCTGCCATAACAATGCAGACTGTGTGGCCTCAACAGTGGGAATTTCTTTTCTCACAATGCTGGGGGATAGAAGGCCCAGATCAAGGTGTTGGTAGGTTTAGTTTCTCCTGAGGTCTTTCCTGTGGCTTGCAGATCATCTTTCCTCTGTGGTGGTCCTCCCCATCTATGTCCGAATTTCCTCTTACGCCAGATTGGATTAGGCCAGCCCAAATGGGCTCATTTTAACTTAATCACCTCTTTAAAGGCCCCATCTCCAAATACAGCCACATATTAAGGGTCTGGGTGGTGGCTAGGACTTCAACATATGAATTTGGGGGGTACGGGAACAATTTGGCCCATAACTGTAGGTATTTACAAAATGTGTAACTTGGGTAGTTACGTAGATTTCACTAATAGCATTTTTTTAAACTTTTAAGCATCTCAACTAATCTATTTTCAGATAAATCCTTAAGGATTAGATTAGTTGGCATTCAAGAGGTCTAGAGTTGAGCAGCAAAAATGATCTAAGGACCAGGTCTACATGTGTGTGGACAGGCTGACAGAGGGGAAAGTAATCCAGCTTCACACCAGGTCTTTAAGGGGACCCGGGGAACAAGGGCTGATCTACCAAACATGGTGCTGAAATGTGATAACTAAGAACAAAACCTGACTAGCTCTGTCCTTCAAAGCTGCTACAGCCAACTGATGGAAAAGCTCTTCAACCGGCAGCAGCAGCAGCGAAAGGTAGGTGAAATTCTTTTGAAGAAAATCAAAGGTGCTTTTAATTGGCTGGTGTTACCTATACAAAGATGAGAAGTATGGGAAAAACAAGAGTGGGGAGCAAAGCAGGTGCTGCGGGAGTGTGACAATAGCCGCAGAGCCCCCGAAGGGCGTGGGAGATCTGGGGTTCGGGAGGCGGGGGCCTGTGACGGTACTGCTGCCGCTTGGCCTGGGGCCGCCTGTGGCAGGGCGTTTCCGTGTCGCTGCGGATGCAGAGCCTTGGAGTCAGCGGTAAAGGCCGGCCACTGGCCTTGGAGAAAGGGCAAATGGGCATTTGCCCGCCGAGATGGCAGAGTAGGCTGTGGAAGGTGGAAGGGTACTCCAGCAATGGGTTACTTCAGACTTCTGAAGGGAAGGGTAAAGGGCCGCCTTCACCCTTGTGAAAAGCTCCCTAGTTGAAGTTAAAACATCCTAAATGTTCCTTGTCTTTAAAGAAAACTTTGCTTTACATTTTTATAAAAACTTAAGCTTTCACCGTAATATGACACGGATGCCAGTTCTCTTAAAATACCAGTGACTTGCGGGGCAGTGAGGTGTTAAGTAGGAAAAACGGCCCTGCGGGTTGTGAGGCGTCACCACGGTGGACTGCGCCCGGGAAGTGCTGTTGCGGCTGGAGAGAGAACACGGCTGTACCGGGTAGAGCGGAGGGGGCAACAGTGCAGCCTTCTAGGAAAGGGGACAGAACCAGATCGCTGCATTTTATCTGGGTCACTTTGGGAGTGCTAGCGATCACAAACGGAACGCTCACAGGTCTGCGCTCCGTGGAGCCTGATGTCCCTCCATTGCTCTTGTGCTCCGGGACCACCTACCAGATCTATGCTTTGCCAGCTCTCTCGTTCTGCCCTCACAGCAGTCCTAGTTCTGTCCCATCAGCTGTCCTCTCCCCATGCCCAGTGGGGCTTTTCCCACACCTTCTCGCGGCATGTTCTCCCCAGGAGGCCCGCCTAGAGCGCCTTCAGAGATGCAGGCACCCGTGAAACCTGGCACTTAGCTGCGGTAATGTACCCGCAGGGCTCCTGTTCCTTGTTCCCTTCACAGCCTCTCAAGCCCACAGAGAAGGATCTGTTCGCAGGGCACCCTTGTGCGACTGAGCCAGGCCCTGCGGGTGTCCAGCCTAGAACTTCCTGCTGCTGCTCCTGGCTGGCCCTGCTATATGGTCATTGAGGATAGAGCAAACTACGTAAAATAAATAACGTGGCGGGTCTCTCCAGTGAGCATGGCTGAAATTACTCCTAGGTTTCTAGCTTAGTATCTTTCTCTGCTGCTCCCAAAGCTCTGGCACCTAATTTGAGGTGATCTGAGTTCTGTAAAATGTGTTAAGATATAAGTTTGCAGACTTTTGATAGGGGAAATAAAACTAAAATGGTAGTGGTGGTCGGGTGAGCAGCACTTTAAAAAAATTCGATATTAAACTTCCACAATCCTGGACAAACATCTTTATTTAAGAAATCAAATAAATAGGGTAAAAAAAACTGGTAGCAACTTCACACAAAGATACAAGACCAAAGTTAGAATTACTTGCTCAAGTTATTCAGAAAGGAACAAAATTCTTCAAGTGCTTACAATTAGCACAGAAAATACGTGGTTATATTACTTGCTTTTCAACAGACAATTACTCGTTTACAGTAAGATCCCACAGTCATTACAAGAGACCACTCCTGCCGCCTCCGGTGTACAGCCTAAAAGGCTGGGAATGCAAATGTTAATGTAATTCAAGCTGTGCTTTGTTTACAACTCTAAAATTGCCTTGCAACTTTTCACTAACAGATATCAACAGGTTCATTTCATCCTCAGTATACTGTCTAAGGGAAAGGATCCCGGACTCCAGAATGACAGCGGGATCACCGTCCCGATCCGGACAGGGGCCGGCATGTGGCATTAGGCGCTGCAAATGCTGTTTGCCTGGGCTTGCGGGGCAGGGCTGTGAACAGTGCCTGTACGTTTTTATGTCAACTCCAGGTGTATGGATAAGCCCATGTGTGCGTTACCGTCATTCCTCACTGCGGACGCTTTAGTTTTAAACCTGGCTACCAACTCTTGACAGTGACGTATGGTGGTGGATTGTTACACCAAGATTAAGCTATATGAATGAGGAAAGTCAAAAGCTTATTCTCAAAATTTTAAAGGTATTTCAAGGTTGTTGAAAAAGAACTTATAAATAACTGTTCAGAAGCAAATATTAATCTATTGATAATTCTAAGAAACTGAATGTACTATTTTTAACTATAAAAGGAATTTCATTAGGTTTAGATAAATTGAGACTACAAGTAAAACTTTTCCAGGCTATTTAATCAAGTAACTTACAATGTACACATTCCTGAGTATACCCCATTGTAGCAACATTGTTTATTTCCAGATTTTTCTGCATTTAGCTTAAAAGGTATTTCTTCCCAAGAAACTGAACTTTCCTGTCAAATGCACTGGATCGAATAGGAGAATTGGGTTCATAAAATGGATTCATTGCAAACTAGGAAAGAAGAAAGAATTAGTGAGTTTGTCAGAGTAAAAAGGCTGACAAGTAATAGGCCTCTAAATAGTTTTGAGTTTTAAATGAAATCATCAAAGACATTCAAAACAAAAGTCTGAAGACCATATTTTTAAGTTTCCACGAAAATGTTCCATTGTTAAATAGTAACTTCCCCTTAAAGAACTTTCTTTCTTGGTGTTTTAGTTTTGAGCAGCACCTGTGGTAAAACTGATGGTAGTATGCATAAGTGTTGCCTGTGTAAGCAAAATTAACTTTCAGGATTCACCCTGTGTGTGAATTACTAATCTCCTCACATTCACTGTAGACATGTGGATTAATCTGTAAAACCCTTTGGCTACATAAAATACAAACTAAAAACCTGCCATATGCTCAGAGATAAAGTTATACCACACTGACTAAAAGTTACTAGTGTGATAATTTTTTAATAATCAGGTTTTTAACACTCTCTTTAACACAAGGCTAAGTGATCAGTTTCTCAGATAACAATGAGTATACCATAATGTCAAAGAAAGTTACTAATGCAATCACTAATGAGGAAAGGAGTTACCAATTTTTATACCTTAATCACTGTGTCTATCTTTATAAGAGGGCTAAATATTCTTATTTGCTACTGCTGACTAGGAATATTGTTAGCTGTGCTGATACACAAAAAACCTTGTTCAAATACAGAGCATTTAAATGATTAAGAAATACTGTTGTCAGCACTGCAGTTTAACCACCGATATCCTATTATTATTTTATTTTTTTCCAATCAAGTATCAAGAAATGTGGGTGGCACAATTCTCCTTGGGTGACTATTTGACAATATATGAATCACTTCCCGCTGGTTTATGATCTGTATTCATTGCACTGTAACTTATTTGTAAAGTAGGTGGAAAACATTTTAGATTAAAATTATAAAGGAATTTCTCATATGGAGAATACTTCCTTCTCTCTCTTTAGGGTTCCCTAGTAAAAACTATATGCACCAAAATGGGGAGAATAAAATCGATTTAAAAATAACCATGAGTTCTTTTCCTAAATACATGATAACCTGGTGGTGAAGACTTGCCCATTGAGGGAGCTGCCAGGGATGGTTTTGACGGAGGGAGAGCTAATCTGAGATGAAAACTGTAGTATAAAGGAGTCACTTCAACAGGCCAGTTCCCTGCCAAAGTTTGAATCTCTTGTGATTATCAGACTTAAAAAGTTACAGAATACACATACCTTTATGTATAGGTCATAGACATCAGTAAAGAAGTTCTTTATTCCATCTTCTTGCCTCATGTCATGAAGCATAATAAATCTCATATGTGAAATAATTAAGGTATAATTTTTAGAAATGAAAAACGAAAAGCAACCAGTTCAAAGTTAGGTTAGTTTTACCTTAAAGAGAACATAATCTTTTAAAGTTAAAAAATAAAACCACCCTTGATAATGTTCAGATAAACCTTAGTTTTATATATGAGACTTGGTTTTAAAATGATGTTAAATTACAATGAATTTTCCCCCCTAAAAATAGTGAAACCCATAAGCAGCAATTTTTCACCTGACACTTCGAAGCGCGCAGACGCAGCCTGGAACGTGTGTCCCATGCTCTAGTTTGCCACCCAACCTTTACTTAGGTATCTTTATTCGGAAGGTAAGGATATGACCTGCGGTAACAAACGCTGACACAAACCACTCGTTGAACTTGTCCACAGTTTTCAAGTACATGTTGTTCGTCAGCCACATGTTCTCATCCACCAGGTCGAGGGCGGCATGAGCGATGAACTGGTTCAGATGACGATGGTCGTCCTAGATGAGCGTGAGCGGCGCCAGGTTAACGTTTCCGTACCGCACCAAGAAAGCCAACACTGCATTCTGTAAATCCTGTACATAGCTCTTGTGCGGGGGACACTTTCTTTTACTTTGCTTATTAATGGCATGAGACTTATAAAAGATCTTTTGTGTTTTCACATCATATTCTACTTTTAAATTTGGTATCTAAAAGTCAACAAGTATAAACAGCCAACTATAGTAATTAAAATAGATCCTTCTTTCTAGAAGCTTGTATCTTTTTAGAGGAAGACAGGAAAAAATACCTAAGACGTTGTGGTAAAGGACAGAACTTAGGTGAGCTGGGGCTAAGGAGGCGGCGAAGGAGAGCTACAGAGAGACGCTGCTGGCACGGGCCTCAGGCTGCGGTGAGGGGAGCTTCCTGCACAGCGACACCTGGCGAGGCGGCAGCAGTCCCGAAGGGCTGGCACAGGCCTCTTTCAGGTGTAAGGAGTTTGCCTGGCAGGGGAACCTGGGCGTGGCAGGAGGCCCTGCTTAACCCGTGAGCAGTCAGGCCCCTGTGTGAGAAATGGCAGGACACAGTCCTGAGAGAGCTGGGAGTGTCTTTTTCATGGGCTGAAACAGCTTAACTGGAGAAGGTGGGAATGTCCCGCCATAATGTAGAGGGAATTCACAATCTGAAAAGCAGTCTTACTCCTGTGGAGTTCTTATTTTCAAAATGCATTTTTCAAAGAACACCTCTGTTACGGGTTGAGTTGCACCCACCCCCCTTCCTATGCTGTAGTCCTAACCCAGTACCTCAGAATGCCACCTTATTTGGAAAGAGGGTCGTCGTAGATGTAATTAGTTAACATGAGCTCATGCTAGAGTAGAGTGGGCTCCAATCCAATATGACTGATGTATTTATAAAGGGGGACACTTGGACACAGACACATCCAAGGAGAACGCCATATGAAGACTGGGGTTCTGCTGCCACGAGCCAAGGAACTACCAGAAACTACCGAGGGGTCCTGCCCACCCTTGATCTGGGACTTCTGAGCTCCAGAACTGTGAGACAAGACGTTTCCGTTGTGCTAAGCCACCCAGTTTTTGTATTCTGTAATGGCAGCCCTCGGGAACAAATACAGCCTCTTTGCTGAGGAGGCTGTTGTCGTGACTGGGCTGCAGGAAGGCTGCCAGTTGCCCTGGAATCCCTCGCACAGCTAAAGCATGTTTACTTCACTCCTGCTGCCATGATGCAGCTAATTTAATCCTTAGAGAAATGGATGCATTTTGTGTCTGGCTTACAGCAGCATTTTCCATTACTTTACAGTGATGATCAATCTGGAGAGATTAGGAGAAAACTGTAGAAATGCTTTCAGAAGGTAAGTGGTACCATCTTGCAATGACGTGTTTTTACATGTACTGCTTTACGTATCACCAGGCCACCGGAGTGCACAGGAACTATATTTAAGTAGCTGTGTGACACAAAGCAACAACTACTATAGAGATGCCGCAGACCAAAGTTTTAATGAGCAACGTGCTCACAGGAATGCAGAAAATGATGTAGCAACAACACCTGGTAGGATAATCACTTAAACTTCTATCGTATTTTAGTGGCAAGGTCTGAAGAGTTGAAAAGCATCCTATACTGGACTGGACATTATGCATTACAATTAATTTCAAAAATCAATTCCTGTCTTAAAGAATGTGAAAGCTTATTTTGGGAGGTTGGGAGAAACACAGCACAGTTTGCTGGCAATTAGGAACATGGACTAGTACAGAAAGATGGAAGGGACCCAGGTGTTCTCACTTTAAGACTATGGCTCTGTTTACTCTGAATGGAGACATGTTCTCCAACAGAGCCTGTTTTTCTAGAACCAATCTTGACAACAAGGAAGCCAGGTGTGTCACTGGGGAGGAGAGCATGTGGGCACCAGCCAGCAGATAATGTAGAAGGTCCCTGGAAACAGCCATTGCCTCAGGGACAGCAGGAAGACATGTAAGTAAGGGTTCCTTTTAACCCTCCCAGGTGTAAATGGATCTCCTATGTATGTCCTGATGAAAAATGTGACTTGCAGGGAAAGAATGGGCTTTTATGGCATTTCAAGGCAGCAACAACTATTTTTCCAGACTGACTACAGGTGGATCATGTGCTTAAGTAGTAGCTTTTCCTAGTCGGGTGGCACAGGGAATAGAAGACCAGAGTATCCTGCTTGTACATGCTAAGTGTGTGCTGATAAAGGAGAAATAAACAATTCAGAGGACATTCCGTGGCTGGCTTCTGTCAACCCGTGGGAATGCAGAGCAAGCCTTGTTTAATTGTTACTTCATCTGTCCAAGTCTCCAGTTCTAAAATCATATTATACCATTATCATTACAATAGCATGACAATTCTTATAGGATTTTTTAAGGTTCCATACGCACCTTCGACTCTGCTTTTCCAGGTGGCAAAAACTCCATTTCAAAAACAGGATTATCATGGTGGCCAACAATTACAAAGTAGAAGCTTCCAGACATTGTCTTCAATATATGGCTCCTAATTAAATGAAAAGAAGACATATTTTTAGTACTCAATACTGAAAACCAAAAATGGTTAACTGGGAGTGTCCAGTCCCAGAGAAAGTACAACTGAGTTGTGCCAGAGCCCAGGGTGCATGAAGCCTCACTGGGACTCCTGCTGATTCACACAGAACGTGCAGCAAAAGCCAAAGAAATAGGAAATGTATTTCCTAACAAATACAACATTTTGTCAAGGAAATCTGGGCACAGCTGGCACGTTTACCTCTGGAATTGGAAGGCCATAGCTGGGAAAAAAGGCAGACAGGAGACTGTTGGTATGATGAAGTAAGTAGGATTTAAAATATTATTTGGGACAGGGGTCGTCACACTGCAGCTTGTAGGCCAAATGTGGCCTCATCTGACTTACAATCGTCGAAGGCTGCTTTTGCCCTACAGTGGCAGAGTTGAGCAGTTGTGACAGAGACCACCTGGCCCTTTACAGAAAAAACTGGTCCCTGTTTTAGGGGAAAATGAGCAAAAGGCCCAAATAGTAAAACTGGATAACAAAGACAAGCAGAAATGATACAAAAGCTATGCAAAACTAGGAGAATTGGCCATGACTGCCAAGAGAAAGTGAGGGGAAGAGGGTGGGAGCTTGAAACTGCAACCAAGTCAACAGTGATATCATCCATTTTTGCTGCAATATAGTTTCATAGCTGGAGCGTGCCAAGGGAAGGGCTTACTTTCTTAAGCACAAACGTTTAAGCAGCAGAGATAAAAATTAAGGCAGACCCCCCCCACACACACGTTTAAGAAGCAGAAGACAATATATGTTTAAGGAAGATTACCACCCCCACACACTGTCCCGTGTGGAGATCCATGACTGAGGGAGAAGCATGGTGCTAAGGACAGAGTGGGGATCAACAAAGGGAACTGAAGGGAACGCCGAATAAAGACTATCTCAAACTACACAGCTGGGCAGAACCTGAGCCGCCAAGAATCTGACTTTATGAATAGCCGAAGGGAAGTAACTATTCAATTCTTTTAAAAAATATATCTTTATTGATTTTAGAGACAGGAAGGGAGAGGGAGAGATGGAAACATCAATGAGAGTCATTGATTGGCTGCCTCCTGCATGTTCCCCACTGGGGATGGAGCCCGCAACCCAGGCTTGTGCCCCACCAGGATCGAACCACGGTCTCCTGGATCATAGGCTGATGCTCAACCACTGAGCCATGCCTGGCTGGCCAACTCTATTCAATTCTGACAAGGAAAAACTGAAAGGTGAAGTGAGAGGAAAGGAAACCATACGACCACATTGTCTCAGGAAGGAAATACCCACAATCACTTACTGTTTGAGGGCTTACTATGCCTAGGTAGTGGGCAAAGGGGAGACACTCTAGGACTCTGTCTGTCCTATACATGGAACTTTCTGTGAGAATGGAAAAGTTCTATACCTGTGCTGTCCGATGTGGCAGCCACTGGAGGCTAATGAGCACTTGAAATGTGGCTAGTGTGCCTGCAGAACTGAATTTGAAATTTTATTTGATTAAAATTTAAATAGCCACATGTGATTCGTGGCTACTGTATTAGACAGTGCAGCTCTAGATCAGTGATTCCAAACTTTTTTTTTTTTGAAAGTTCTGGAATCTCCTCCACCTTCCCTCCACCCATGAAGTATTACTTAAACACAAATACAAATAAAGCAACAGCTGTGTGAGTTGTGTAAGTGTCTGCTCGGCTTTCCCATCACCTGAAATAGGGGCCTTCAAGTATCTCCAAAGGAGACTAGGTCTCGAGGTGTGGAGGAGGGAGCTACACAGAACTTGGCAATGGATTAAACAGGTGAACCGAGGACGTTTCCAAATGTCTGACTGAGGTCATCAAGCAGAATATAAGGATGTGCTGCTATTCACCAAGAAAAGAGGGAAGAGGGAGGAAATGAACATGTCAGTTTTGAACATGGGGTGGTAGCCAGAACAGCCCTCCCACCCGGCTCCCGCCCTGCCCTCAATAGCTCCTCATCCTAATCTCGGGAACCTGTGAGTTAATTTACAAGGTAAAGGTAAAGGGGAATTAAGGCTACAGATGGAACTAAGGTGGTTCATCAGCTGACCTTAAGATAGGAGAGGATCCTGGCCAACCCAGGTGGGCCCAATGTAATTATAAGGGGCTTTAAAAGCCAAGGAGGGCGGCAGGAGAGGAAGTCAGGGGGGAACGTGACTACAGGATGGTTACGAGGTGCAGTGTTGCTGGCTTTAAAGATGGACGAAGGGGCCACCGGTTACGGAATATGAGTGGCCTTCAGCAGCTGGAATGGACAAAGGAACAGTCTCCCCGAGAGCCCCCAGAAGGGAACGCAGCCTCCTGATGCCTGGATTTCAGCGCAGTAAGACCCATGTCGGACTTCTAAGAACTGTAATGTAATGCATTTGTGTTGCTTTAAGCCACTAAACTTGTAATTTGTTATGGCAGCAGCAGAAAACTCACACACGTCAAAGCTGAAAAACACACACACCTTTACAGGTATGAGAAAAAAGGAAATATTCAAGGAAGTGTCAGCAAAAAGGTAGAAGGTGCACTCTGTAAAGAGAGTGGGGACAAAGGGAGTTCATTTACCATGGCACATGGGTTTCAAAGCATGTGGGAAAGGTTGGGGGGGCGAAGGGCATCCAGATGACGCTATTAGAGCAATTAGGGGATGAGAGCATGTTTTTTTCCAGCCTAAATCCCTAATACCGAGCCCAGCATATACTAAGTTTGCAGAATGGCGCTGCGAGGAGGGGGCTGTAGTTTAGACAGTATTTTTGAGATGACCCTGGAATATGGGAGAGGAAATGGAGGAATGAAACGCATGGTGGGATTAACTAGCCCAGCTGAGGCCCCGGGTGGGGGCGTCTCAGGCTTGATAGCTGAAGTCTGTGTTCAAGTGATCAACAGCATCTTTGTGAGAAGCTGCTTGAGGCACTACAAGGGACAGGGCTTGTTGCCTGAAGGTAGGGGAGGCAGGACTCACCTGGTGTGAAAACGGCAGCTCTCTCTGGTAGCTAGAGTGCCCCTGAGCTGCTTTCGGGAGAGGCAACTAAACAAACCAAGGTGGTGCTACATGGAACTCTGTACTACCTTGAACTCAGGATGGGCAGGGTACTAACTAGCAATGAACACGGAAATGGGACCGGGGACCAGAAACCTGTGAGGCTAGCTCAGAAAGGCAAAGCCCAAAATGAGCTGAAATGTGTGGAATATGTTAAGACAAACAAGCCTTTTTTACTAGAATACAAGCAGGAAAACGGGAGAAAGAGCAACTGCTTCAAGCACCTGGTGTATACAAATAACAGAGGACACAGGTCTGCTGAACTTCAATTTTCTCGAAGAGAATGATTTTCAAACAGCAAATGTGCAAGAAGGTTAGGCAGGCTATGAACCACAAGATGGCAATATAAAAAAAAATCTAGACATTTCAATAAATACAAGTCTTCAGGTTGCAGCAAACTACATGTCTTGGATTAACAAATACGATTCTATATCTAGTGATCAGTCACATTTGAGAAGTTGCTGGAACAGAAAAGAGCCATAGCATCAGATATAGGTGTTATTCCTATTTTCAGAAACAAAAAGGCTTACCTCCTAGGCTATAGTTGGGTACATTCAAAGAGATTAAAACGCCAACAAAAATACGTATAAAATGGTTGTCTTTAGTCAGACACCACTAGGAGGTTTTATTATACACTTAAGTCATTTAACATGAATCCCTAGACAAATACAGAGTAGGTTATTATTCATTTATATGCTCCTGGTTACACTGAGAACAAGTCATGGCAAACCTAAATTTTCTGTTTTGGAAGGGAAATCCAGGAGACAGTAAGTCCCTTTGGGAAGTAATTTGGTATCTACCTAAAAACAACTAGAGATCTTTAGCTTGGATGGCAAGTCTGTGGTATCCCCAGAGCTACAACAGTGCCGGAGGCCCAGGAAACACTCATATGTTGAATAAGGGACACAACTCATAGCTTACTAGAACATTAAAGTGCTCCAAGTCGGACAGCATGGGGTCCCTGGGTAGCCTTTGAAGTTGACCTTAACCTAGTCCAGCTCCACATTTGAATCAATAACAACTTACCACATTCAAAGATAACCCGCAAGGGCAGCAAATTTATTAAAGGCAAAAGTCAAGATTCAAAACTATCTCCACAGCTAGGATAATCAGGTGTGAAACTGAAGTAGAATTTAATAGGACACAAAATAAAGTCCTGTACTTGGGCTTAAAAACACTGCACAACAGGATGAGAAAACCTAGTTTAAGAGTTCATCTACAAGAACCCAAAGTTTTCATTGATTGCAAGCTCAATAAAAGGCAGCACTCTGATACAGTGGTCACAAAAAGCGAATGCAATTCTAAGCTGCATTAAGAGAAGACAATGTCCTCTTCACTAATACCATCATCTCTGGGGAACATACTCGGTTCTGGGAATCGTATTTTAAAATCAATAACAGCTGTGTGCTGGGAGGAGGGAGGGATCTAGGGTAGGGAATGTTCTGGACAAACGCTACTGAAGGAACTGAGGATGTTTAAATTGACCAGGGGAAAAGACTTTTTTTGGGGGGTGGGTGGGGTGTCGGTGTACAGCACAACCTAATCTGTAAAGATGATATGCTGTCTAATGGAAAAGGGATTTGACTAGGGGTGGCAAATGGGTTTCCTTTCCTGAACCACGTCTAATCAACTGGTAGTGCCTGCCAGGAACTGGTGCTGCGAAAGATTGAGACTAAGTGTGGTCAACGGGAAAGGTCCATTTGCACTGTCACGGGTTAGGGGAGGGCAGTTGCCTACGTGAGTGCCAAGTATTTGCTTTTTGTCACCATCCAAATAATACCCATTAAAGCCTAGATAAATCACATTTTCCCCACAGAGATGTCTCTGCGGGCGGGCTTCCATCTTCAACTACCTCTTTTTCTAAACTGTACAGTGCATCTTGGTTCACCTTTATTTTCCCAGCCTGCAAGACGGTGGGTGCTAAAGTCTAGCTCACTGACTTTCCACCGGTGATTTTTGCCTCCCCGAGGGGATCTGGCAGTGTCTGGAGCCGCTCTCGGCGGTCAGAACGGGTGGGGAGGTGCTGCTGGCATCTAGTGGGTAGAGGCCAGGGAGGCTGCTAACCACCCCGCGGTGCACAAGACAACGCCCACAGCAGAGATTTTGCGGGCCCCAAACGGCACAGGCCGCGCTTAAGCAGCTCTGGGTTACTGAGCGACCTGGTGAAAGGACAAAGCAGCGAAGCCCCGCAGCTGCCGGCGTTGGCCGGGTGCACTGCGCGGGCTGCGATGGGCGGGCCCGCATCGGGACATAGAGGAAGAGTCAACACCCAGGTCTCGCGGGGCTGAGTCCCCCTGGAGCCGCCGCCCTCCCCCGCCCCCAGCCCTCGCTCTAGCCCTACCTGCGCCGAGACGTAGACCACGTAAATATCCGGTAGGTTCCCGCGGTGCCGACCCGCGCTCCGCGGCTTCAGTTAGGACGCCCGGAGCGTCCCTCGCGATACCCGGAGGTTCCGCTCTCGCGATATGTGGGCGGGGCTTCCGGCGGTTGAGTGGCGCGGGCTCGCGCAGGCGCTGGAGGGCTCCGGACTGGGAAAGCTCGGCTGCGCTCGGCGGTAGAGGGCGGACCGGTTGCGAGCAGCGCGTCCTCACGTGGCGCCTCGCCTCCTAGGTCCCAGGGTTTCCCCGGCTTTGTCGCTCGACGTCGCTGCCCCGCGGCGGCCCCGGTGAGAGTCGCGCTCGCGCCCAGTGCCCGACCCTCCCCCCCCCCACGGGACCCCGAGGAGAGGAAGTGCGTGTCTCGGCCGGGGTTCCTACTTCGCAGGGGGCGGCAGAGCGTCGAGCATCCCGATTCGGCGGCTCCCGTGCGGGGCGCGGGGACTGCCCCGGCGGGGACTGCGGCGCGGCGTGGGCGGGGCTGGCGTGGTGGGACGCGGCCGCCCGAGCGCGGGACCAGGTACATGCCGCGGCCGCCGCTCGGGCGCCGGAGGAGCGCGAGCCCCTTGTGTGTGTGCGTTTCGGCGCCGTTCCCCGCCGGCCCTTTCCGAGCTGTCCCGCGGGTTAGCGCCGGTCCGTGCGTTTCCAGAAAGCCCCCGCTCTGCCTGCCCCGTAACCGTGAGCATCTTCTCTTGCAGTCCACTATGCCCCCCAAATATGACTCGTTGAGTCAAGACGAGCTACGCAAAAGGCTGTACCAGACGTTTAAGGACCGGGGTATACTGGACACGCTCAAGGTATCGGCTTTAGGCTTATCCGTTAGATACCTTTTACAAGTGGACGCCGTAGCCGGCAGTCCACGTGGGAATTGACCCAGGCCTTGGTGTTGAAAATTATGTGCGTGTATACGTGTATATATAGTCTTGGTGTGTGACCTTTTGATGTTTTGTATAACTCGTTGTCCTCGAACAAGTCTCAAATGCTTTCGAGTTCGCGCGGTCTTTATATTCTCATAGGTTTTTTGAACTGACATTCAGATAGGAGCGAATAACTTTATAAAATGAACACATTTTAGTAAGGTTAGGCTTGTTTGATGAAGCTGGTTTATAGGTTCCTGAATTTAAATGGTATCGTAATAGTCATGCTTGAGTGAAGGAAATTGACATGATATGGAAAACGTTAAGTGTACTGCTTACTGTAGAATAGTTTCAGGAATGAGAACATTCTTTAAAATATCTTTGAAAGTATGAAGGTTTCATTTGCACATTAGTGCAAATACTTATTAGTATGAATTAACTGCAGGGAGTCGGATTAACAGCAATGAGTAGAATTACTCAAACATGTTTTCATTACTGTATACATTGCAGAAATATATTTTACACTTAAAAATGGGAAATTAAGGAAAAGTGAGATTGCTTTTTTTTCCTTCTCCCGCCCCCATTGTTTTTGTAATTAAAAAACACACAAAACAAACAAACAAAAAAACCCACTTCAAACTCATCGGAAAAGTACAGGAAAACATGAAGGAGGAAAGTCATCTCTGATAGAACCACTCATTGGCATAATATATGTGTGCGTATGTGTGTGTTCTTCTTAGTTCAATATTATATGGTGAGCATTTTCCTTTGTCCTTAAAAGTTTCTTCAAATTCTCATTTTCACTGGCAGCAGGCTCATGTTTGGATGTATGTGTAATTTATGTAGCATTTCCCTGTTGAATATTTAATTTTGGCAGCAAACATTTATTAATACGTTTTATATATATAAATTAACAGCGAGGAGTAGGATTAGTTCAGACCCGTTTTCATAACTATATGTATTTCAGAGGTATATCTTACACTTAAAATGTTGACTAGGTTATACCCAGGTCTACACATTCTTCAGTTGCATTTCTCATTTTTTTGCCTAAAGTGGTATTACTTATGGTCTTCTATGACTCTGTCCTGGAAAATCGCAGGGCGTGAGCACTTCTTTTTAAGGCTCTTGGTGTCTCGTTCTAGAAAGATTGTAATAGTGTATATTCCACCAGCAGTTTGAGAATGCTTGTTTCACTCCAGTATTATCGCATTTTAAAAACCAATCTAAGATTGAAAAACTCTTATTTTAGTACTTATTCCTTTGATTATTAATGAAGTTGCACGTATTGTCTGGCTATTTGTATGTTTTTCATGGATTGGCAGTTCATGTCTCTTGCTCAATTTTTTGGAGTGTTAGTGTTTTCTTACTAACATATAAGAAATCATTTAATAGAAACTATTAATCTTTTTTCCATTTTTGTGGCAATGCTTTTATCTTGGTGTTCAATTTTAATTTGGCTCTAAAAATGTTAATGATATATTTTTATATAGTCAAATCTATTGATTTTTTTTTTTTTTTTGCTGATTATTCTCAGTGAATTTTTCTCCACCAGTAGCATGAATAGTCACTTTTTAAGTTTTTCAAAAGATTTCCCTTTTTATAGTTAACGCTGTAACCCACCTGGAGTTAATTGTAGGGTATAATGCATTAATACAGCTTCTAATGTGGGGTGGCCATTGTATTTCTGGGTATGGCATATTTTCTTTTTCTGTGTTTCTGGATTAGATTTGATAGTGTTTCTCATCCTATCTGTAGTCACAATTGACATTGACTAATCCTTTTTGAGCTCTCTCTTGGCTTTGGTGTGGGGATTATGCTGGCCTTGTTGGCTGTATAGGTGCAATATATCCTTGGGAGAAATGTTTCCTGTTTGCAGCTGTTGTTTCTGGAATTCCAGCTTGATCAATGGCAGGACAGAGTTTCACTCTTTCAGTCTGAGCTAATTTTTATTTTCTCAGTTCAATGACTGGTCTGGGTGCGTTCTAATTTTTAAAATTTCTCGAATTTTTGAATGGCCTAACTCATATTCTATTTGGATGTTCGAAAAGAATTTGTATTTATGGTTAAGTACAAAGTCATAGATACCTGTTAAATGAAGTTTACTAAATCTTTTTCATATTTTGAGTCCACTTAATCTGTCAATTTCTAAGAGATGTGCTGAGGGTCCCTAAGTCTCTTCTCTCCCACTTCCCCTCTCCCCACAATAATTGTACTTATTTTTACCTTAGGGACATTGCAAGGTTTAATTCCGAGTGTATTTTCCTCTTTGCATTGGCTGCTGGAAAGGCCCCAGCCAGTCTTGCCATTTCTTCTGGCAAGTGCTAGATGGCATGCTTTTTGTATTTGCCAAGATGGAAATTCATCTATAATGTCATTTAATTTTTTTATACTCATTTTCCTTTTACCCTGCTCATATCACTCATTTAAATTTTATCTTATTTCAGTACTTGTTTGCAAGATACTCTGAGTCACTTTTGTCAATTAAGCTGGACCTAAATATATTACTTCTCTAGTATGTTACAAGTCTTATTAAACCACCTCTGAATTTTATTGGTGGAGAATGCTGTAGTTTCTTTTTTCTTGCTTTATTATTGCTGTTACTGAACTCTATTAGAGGAGGCAGAGCATGTATATTCTGCTCAGTGTAAATGTCTTTGGTACTATAGGACTTTCTATGTGTAAGTCCTGTTCTATACTGGTAGTTATAAACTGTTCTCTCTAGCTGAAGGATAGAAGATAGAGGTATAGCAACTCCATTTGTTTCTTGCTTGTATTCTATTGATATGAATATATTAGATATTATTTAGTGTTGAACCCCATGGATATACGCAACGTACTCTTAAGCTCAGCCCAATTATATGTTTCCAGATTATATGCAAAATAGATTAGAACAAATATCTAGTAGTTCAGTTAATTTAGAGATTTTCTTAAAATCCAAAGGAATAATACTAGTTATAACCTTGAAAAAATTACCCACCTTGAACCTGAATTTCCTTATTTATAAAATGTCTTGAGATGTAAATACTATATATGAAAGTGCATCTTAATAAGCCTTCTTGGAGATTGCTCTCTTGCATATGTTATTTCCTTTTGGGGAACCCAATTTTATTTTGATCAGTATACTCAATAAACTGGTTTCACCCAATATTGTTTCATATCCTCCCACAATCCACAGAGAGTTGAGAAAGCAGCAGAATTTTCTCTTATATTTGCTATCCCAATCAAAAGCTGCTGACATGGGCTCGTAGTCTACATGTGTTGTAGCTAACTACCACTTCACTTGGCAGCTGGTTGAAGCCGGCTGCTTTGGCCGGTACCCATGGCCTGCTCGTCTCACAGGTTAAGACAGTGTGCAACAGAGATGGTCTGACTTCTGGCCATGGACCTAGAACCACTGTGGAAATCAAAGGAAGGGTTCTAATTCACGTGGCACATCTGTGTATGTGCCGTGCAGTAATCCTGCTGAAAGTCGGCTCCCTCGTGTTTCTTCCCTCTTTGTCTTTGAGCAGACACAGCTGAGAAAGAATCTCATCCACGAGTTGATGCACCCGGTACTGAGCGGAGACATGCAGCCCGCGTCCATCCCGGTGGAAGGGAGCGCCCTCTTGATAGGCGCTTCCAACTCCCTGGTGGCGGATCACTTGCAAAGATGTGGCTATGAGTATTCACTTTCGGTGTTCTTTCCAGAGAGTGGCTTGGCAGAAGAAAAGGTAAAGTTTCCCTCCCCGTTCCTGAATTTTCTGTTCGCGGCCTCTTCTCAGATAATGGTTAAGTGCTGCGTAGTAGCGGAGTGCTCCTTGGCTGGCTTGGCCCGTTCTCAGTCAGCTGCAAGCCACGCCGTAGAGTTGTTACATAATGCAACTAAGGAGTACTTAGTTTCATATGTCGGCTCCCGCGTTCGGGGTTTGTTAAATTGTGAGGTGCAGAATCACAAAACACTCTGGAGCTAGAGTTGTTCTTATATTCCATGTAGTTGTCTAAGTAAGACTCCTAACTGCTGTTTTTGTTGACTGCTGTTGTGAGCTCAACACTGGGCTAGTCGCACTGCAGGTGTCTATGTGTCCCAGGTGAGGAACCAGAGTCTGGAGAGGTGGGTGATTTGCTCAGGATCACGGGATTCTGGGGTGGCAACACGGGGCAGTAAATCTAAATCTCTAAAATGTGCTCTCTTTATTTTTACCTCTGTCTCTAGATATTTCTCTTTGTGATTATATAAGAGAAGTGAGGAATAGATTAATTTTTTAAAAGTCTGTGGTGGTCTCAAATATTAATACATGGTTTATCACTTTTCTAATTGTTTTAACTATATTCCTCCACTGTTACCATTGAATATATGAGTCACACACTTCATTATTTTAAAGGCAGATATATCGAATTTTCCCTATATTTTTAAAATAGACTTAATTTTTTTAGAGCAGTTCAGGTTCACAGCAAAATTGAGCAGAAGGGGAGCCTTCTTATCTTCTCCCTCCCCCACATGTGCACAGCCTCCCCCATTACCAACATTATATAATCGGTGAGCCTGCCTTGGGGCACCATTATTACCAGAAATCCGTAGCTGACCTTAGGATGCCCTTTGTGTTGTCCTTACGTTTATCTTACTGTCTTATATGTCATTGTCTAAAAGTTTCATATTCAGAAGTTTTAAGAAATCATGAATAGTGTTAGTATTTGAAAACCTTAAAATTTAAATGTGCTGTATTTATTCATTAACAACCAGATTTTATTTATCAACATTAGGAATTCTTTTTTGGTCCATCAGTCTCTAAGTTTGTAATTACATTTCACAATTTTGTTTATTGCATGAGCAATACTCAATTACATAGTGATTAGAGCAGTAATTAATCTATTTCATATAATTAAAGGTTTTTACTACTATAAAATGCCGTGCAGAATATTTTCTTTAAAGGAAAACCAATAGAAAATAAATCATATCACTGTTCTCAGGGTAGATATAGTAAATGATACTACATACTGTACTGGGAATATATATTAAGAATAGCTACCCAAAATGGTTGTTTAAACCTATTTTCAGTATACTTTAGTCATTCATAGTTGTAAAGACAGTAAAAATTGCGTTTATTTACATTTCGAAGCAAGAATACTTAAAAAAAAGAAAAAATTGTTGCAGTTGAAAGACCCTGGAATTCACTCGTGACTCATGTATTCATTGGTTCATCAGATATTTGAGTTTGTCATCTGCAAAGCACTAACCATTTCTGTGGTTTCTGTTAGGCATATCATCTTCATTGTGAAGTATTTGGAGGTTAATTACATGATCAAAAAAAGATTTTATCCACTTGATCTCAGTATGTTTATTGTAATTTAATAGTATAAGGAACAGCTTCAATTTTATATTATTAGCACAGTTAAAATCTTTTTATTTAATCTGAAGATGGTTCTTAGTCTTATATTCAGAAACATCCTAATTTATCATTTAAACATTGATGTAAAAATGTCTACTTAATCTTTTTTTCTGAAGGTATTTACTATGCAAGATCTATTACAACTCATTAAAATTAAGCCGGAATCCAGTCTCTACAAATCACTGGTAGGATTATTTAGATTTTATAACTTCCTTTGGTTTGTTAATTATACCTGAATAGTTGAATAAAAGTCAAATATTTTCTTTTAACAGGTTTCAGGATTTGATAAAGAAAACAAAAAAGGTAGGAGCTTTCATCTTTATAGAGAAATAGTAACATTTTTGTCATACCTTTTTCCTATAAAAGTATGAAACTAGTAATTTTTAGGGGGAAGAATAAGGAATCTAATTTGAATTTAATTATGATTTTTTTGCTGACAATACCTGACCTTTTAAATAAACAACAAATCATTTGTTGTTTTGACAAATGTAGATAATTTTCTCCAAACTTCAGTCTTTTTAATAGCTCTTAGATACTCAAATAAGAAAATTGTAGATAGGATCAGTAGCCCTACAACTGGATTGAAAGAGTCTCTTTGTAAAGCTACCCAATGTTTGGAACATTTCCACACACAAAAGAGAACAAACTAACGTTTAGGCCAAGTATCTATATCCTGATATCCCCCCTCAGTTAATTACCTACCTATTGATGGCGGTTTCGTCTCGTCTGGCTTTGCCGGTGTCCACCCTTGGTGTCCCTGGGGAAGTGTAGCTGCGTGAATTCCCGGAGGTGGACTGACTGAAGGGCATGTGCATTTCGAATACACACAAACACTGACAGATTTCCCTCCCAAGTGATCGAACCTGCTGGTTTCCCCACTTGAAGTCAAAACTTCAAGTGTGGCCCTGGCCGGTTTGGCTCAGTGGTTAGTGTGTCGGCCTGAGGACTGAAGGGTCTCGGGTTCGATTCCGGTCGAGGGCACGTACTTGGGTTGGGGCACGTGCAGGAGGCAACCAATCGATGTGTCTCTCGCATCAATGTTTCTCTTTCTCTTCTACTCTCTAAAGAGCAACGGGAAAAAATATCCTTGGGCAAGGATTAAAAAAACTTCAAGTATGGTCAGAGTTTTAATCTTAGCAATGTTCTAGGGAAAATAGGATCTCTCTCTTGTTGTATTAATTTACATTTATTTATGATTTTGTTCATGTTTATTAGACATTAAAATTTTTTCTATAAACTCTTTGTCCATGCTCTTTTAGAATTTTCTTGCTGATTCATAAGAGTTCTTTGGTATTATAAAAATTAGTGCTCTGTCTCCATATTATAGCAACTATTTTTTTCCAGCGTATGGTTTGTCTTTTGACTTTATTTCATGCCATATATAAGTTCTTAATTTTTTATCTTGTTAAATATTTCTCTTTATTCTGGATTTTTGTGCCATACTCAGGAAGGACTTCCCTCAGAAATTATTCTTAAAAGATACATAATAGCCTGGCCGGTGTGGCTCAGCAGTTGAGCGTCGACCTAGGATCCAGGAGATGCGTTCGATTCCCGGTCAGGGCACATGCCCGGGTTGCGGGCTCCATCCCCAGTCAGGGTGTGCAGGAGGCAGCCGATCAGTGACTCATCGTTGATGTTTCAGTCTCTCTCTCCCTCTCCCTTCCTCTTTCTGAAATCAATAAAGATATTTAAAAAATACGTAATATAAAAAAGGATAATGTTATAAACTCCAGACTCCAAATCGATAAACAGTGACTGAGCAATGGTTGAATGAAAGGTGTTGTGAGACGAAACTATGTACATTGTGTTTTTTAGGTTTTCTCGTGGAGTTTTTAAAAGAAATGGCACAATATCATCAGGCAAAAGAGACTTGTGACATGGACACTCAGACAAGTCCGATGTTTCCTAGCAAAGACTCTCTTGGTAATTGCAGGCTTTTTTCATAACTTCAAGTTTTCTGTTTTCTCTTTGAATGAAGGAAATGACCCGACTTCCCATGTTGTGTGTGTTCCTAGACTGGGAGGGATGTAAGCTGCAGGCGGGGTGCTCATTCCTGGAAGGGACCAGACTCTGTCGTCAGTACTGCCCTTCCCTCTGTGACCACCAGGGTGACCCTTTCTAAAACTCGAGGGGATGCAGAGGCCCACGTTCTTGTTTGCTGGGTTGAACCTCTCAACTGGGAGGCTCTTCCCTGTGTCTCATCTAACTTTATTTTGTGGCCACTAACAATGAGAAGATCCTAGACTATTTGTATTGCAGAGAACTAGAGAAGTCAGTGGCCCATCACTTCATTTTATAGTTGAGGAAACCGAGGTCTCCAGAGGAAGGAAAAGCAACTTGGAGACACCCAGTCTGGGTCAGAACTGATACTAGAGTCCAAGTTTTCTGGTCCATGATCCAGAGCCTTACCCGCCGCGGTACAACCTTTCTACAGTACCGTCCTGCCCTTTAGTTGTATGCTCAGGAGAGAAGGGAAACGGCTGGCTAAAATGCTGTGATTAATCCTGTCCCCTCCTTACTCTTAAGGAGCAACAGTGCCTGTAACTTGTTAGACAGTAAGTCCAAGAATCTTAGTCTACTTGTGCCAGCCTTTTTTCCCTACGCATACTTGTTTGTGGGCACTGGTGTTTACATGATCGAGACAGTGCTCTCGCTGTGGGTCTGCACTCTGCCATGTGGTTGGTTCTGTTCCCCATTTGGTGTGAGGGCCATGGGTCTGCTGGAGAGAGCGCTGGAATGAGAGACCATCAGTAGACCTGCCTTTCATCCTAGTTACACCAGTATGTAGTTGCTTAGCCCTCTGACACTGTGTGGGCATCTGTGTCCTCTGTAAAATGGAAGACTTGAAACTCATGATCTTTAATTCATTTTAAGGTCAGTGTTTTGAACACGTGTCTCGATTTTCACCAAAGACTGATCAAAGAACTCTCTGCTTTGGCACTTAGAGACTAGAAGGAGATACCAGTGTTTTCTGGCTTAAACTGCTTTCTTTTTCCCTGACATCTTATGAAAATTTTCAAACATACAAAAAAGTTGAAAGTTTTACAGTTCACCATTAAATTTGTATTATACTTGCTTGATCACTTTCCGTCCATCCAGTAATCTAAATTTTTTGAATTATTTCAGAGTAGACTGCAGACATTCCTGCACACTCCCCTACTTGTACTCTTTGCTTTTGAACAGACTTCTGGCCTCTTGCTCACCTGACCACATTCCTTTACCCTAATTTCCTGTGTTTGTTTTAATAGCTGAGAAATTTCAACATATTGACGATCAGTTTGCGGGTGCTTACCCTCAGCATCCAAAGTTAGACTCTTTAGAAATGAAGTTAAATGAATATAAGAGGGAAATAGAACAGCAGCTTCAAGCAGAAATGCATGAAAGGGTAAGTTTATCTTGTTGCTGTTAACAAAAGTGACATTTTTGCTTATATTTTCATTCTTAATCTTAGGTATATAGGAAAATATCTAGGATCTTTATTAATGAATGTGATGCTATACTGTTGTGCATATTATTTTTCTTTCCCCTTGATGTCATTTCTTTTTCCTTTTTGAATGAATCCTGACAGGTACAATGAATGAGATGAAACTAAAGATGAATTAAACTAAATATATTTAGAGCATGAATGTTAAACCTAACCATGGAGAATTTGTTACTGTTTTTTTTAGTATCATTATTGGTATTTACAATTATTTGTGCTCAATTGGCAGTTGAAGCATTTTAAAAATACTGAAATAGTAAAAATTAAAATGGAAGAAAAAAGAAAGTCTGAGAAGGAATTGGCGAAGTTCTGGAATGATGTTGAGAGAACTTGTCAAGCAAAATCTGAAGCCCTCCTTTCTCGGGAAAAGATGTCCCTTGAGAGAATTCAAAAGCACCAGGAGGTAATATTTTAAAATCATTTACTGGGTAGCTCTTTCCTGCACCTGTTAGTCGATTGGCTCAAAGCCCAGGAGCAAGGTGGGGCATTTGCTGGAACAATCAATGGTTCAGGCCCTAGAGGAGCAGTAGGGACTGCGTTCAAGAACGCAAGTGGAGGAATTGGCCTTCAAAAGGATGCCCAGACTTCTTTTTCCGAGACTGCTGGAAGGAAAGTGGGTGTGAAGGTTCGCGTCGGGGGCGTAAGCACTCGCACTGCGGAGCGGCTGAGGTGAGGGCTAGGTAGCGATGTGGAGGAGACAGCCAGAGGTGTGGAGTGGCTGCTGGAGGTGAGGAGGAGCAGAGCAGCCCTCCGAGGCGGGCGGGACTGCTCGAGCTGCGCGGCGGCCCTGCTGAGGTGGGCAACCTGGAACTGAAGCAGACCAAAGCAAGTGCTTGCAGGCGGTCGTTCTGTTGCAGCTCTTGGGAGGTTTTGGCAGGTCAGTGAGGGCAGAAAGATGGTGGTTGAGAGCTGAATTAATTTGACTTGAGAAAGGCAGCCTGGTTAGTTGAAGACATTGGGGTTCAGCACGATGGTAAAGGGAACCAGAGCGGAGGGTGGATGCCACTACCCTAGGGTAGGAGAGAGTTACATGACAGTGTCAGAGACCTCAAGGGATAGGGGCGGGGATGCTGACAGGTGGAAGGGTAAGGGTGGACCAAGAGGGCGGAGTTGCGGGTGAAGCAGGAAACCAAAGGCAGTGTGCTTCCATCAGAGCAAAGGCGAAGCTCCCTGGAGTAGAGGAGTCCAGGGCTGCAAGCACCATCCATGTGGCCATTTGACCTTGTCACCCAGGAAAGTGACTGGTCAGGAGGTGGGACAGGTTGAGGAGTGGCAGGGAGTGCGTGTCAGCAGGAGGATTTGGATCTACTCCTTTAGGAAAAACGGGTTCCTTTCCCCAGGGGATGTCAGACCAGACTGGATTTGGGGCATGGGTTTCTATGTCCAGCCAGAGCTACTGATGCCAGGAGATGGTGGAAGTAAGAGGCTTCCTCTCGGCATCAACCCTTGCTTAGAGCTTCTCAGTGAGACCCAGTTATTAATGGTAATTGCACCCCCTCTACGATTTTGTGTAGTGTTTCTGGGAATTGGGCTTATTTTAGCTATAAAAATAAATGTTGAAAGCACTGGTTTTTGAGATGGTTGAATTGTGTTCAGACTAACACTTTTATCTTTAAGATAGGTGACTATATCAGATCCACCAGTTAACAGCGCAAGTCCCCATTTAGTCAACAGGTTCTGGGAAACCTTCAGAGAAGGTTGCCATTCTCATAAAAGGCACCATGCCTTTACACCACCACCCAGAATGTCCTCCTCCTTCTCTCCCTGATAAAACTGTCCTGTCCTTCAAACTCCAACTTGAATGTCTCCTCGAGGTGACATCTTCCCTGACTGCCACTGATAGACTCGATTCATTCTTGCCGGGGAGACTGGACTCTGGTTGTGAAATCATCACACTGTAGCATGATTGTTTCTCCCTTAGTAAATTGAATTTTTTAAAAGACGGGTACTGTATCTTCATCTTTTCATATCCAGCCCCCAGTGTGCTTTCTGACAGGATACTCAGTAAATCCTTGCTCAGTGAACACACAAATGGAAGTGTGGCCTGTTCATCCAGGGCTTCATACGAGCTTTCTAAAGCTGAGTCAGAATGACCTATGACTCAAACAACCACTGACCCATGGGAATTCTATTTTGTTAAGTCTTACTGCTGAATGTACATTTTGTTTTTGTGGTTTTTTGCTGAAGAACTTACCAAAAATTTAAGTGTCTGAGAGATGTTAATTAAGTAGAATAATTACACAAGGGATGTTAGGAATATAGGGTAATGTAGCTTTAACAGTCATTGGGGGAGGGAGTAAATTTTTGTGTAACTAGAACAGGCAAAATGCATACCTCAAGGTGGAACCTTTTGAGAGTGAAATTGTTACTCTAAATGTCTGTACTTGGATTATTCTCTGGAATTTAGGAAGCAGTCCATTAGTTCAAATCTGTTTTATTTTCTTTAACTTGCTAAAAATTAATGCTTTCCTGTACAGATGGAAACAAAAGAAATTTATGCTCAAAGGCAGCTTCTACTGAAGGATATCGATTTGGTAAGAGGCAGAGAAGAAGAGCTGAAGCAAAGAATTGAAGCTTTTGATATGTAAGTAGTAAGTTTTCATTTTGGATATTCAGAGCCTGTGAGATTAAAAACTAAACATGTCTAAGTATTCTAATGCTAATCCCCAAGTAGGGTTCTTGGTTGTAAAGGTGCCATCACCGAGTTTTAAAAGGCACAAGTAAAGAGAAACGGAGACTAGGATTTTGCTTTTGAAATAGTAGACATTGGGGTGAACAGCCGAGTGAGATACCATCACCGGGCTGCAGTAAAACCCGGCCAGTGCTTTGAAGAAGCTGACGCTGCTTTAACAGATGATGTTGCGCGCTCACGTTCAGTCATTCGGATGTAACGGTGGCGTGTGCATGTAGTAACCGAATTGCAGACACGTCTCCCTGCTCTGCTGTGGGAGGACCTGCGGTGGCTCTGACGGGACTTGTACTGGGTGAGGCGGCCTGTGATGTGTGTGTGCTTCTCCTGAGTGCTCACCAATGTTTCATTCTTCACATCTTACCTGCGATTAATAGCAAGCTCACCAGTCTAGCGTATGCAGTAAGCTTTCTTCCCAGTTAGGGTCTGCTGTGAGTTGAAACTCACAGGTACTCTTATTCATTAAAGGATTTGTCCCTTCATTAAGGAGCTTCTCTCATTTGTATAGGCTCAGCTCATTTGATTTCTTCTCTCTCCCTACCTTACTCTCCTTTTGGCAGTAGAGAAGTGGTAAGTTAATCCGAGAGGAAAGGAAAGGGACCAAATTTGGGAGATAGCTCGTGGTCATGTGCTCACTTTACATTCCCCCCCCCAGCCCCTCCTCGCTTCACATGCAGTTCACGCCCCTTCGCTTCCCGGGTTAGCCCGCGGGGGGCGAGCACATAGGCTTTCGCCTTCGCGCGGAGCCCTCGGTTCCCTGGGCTGCTCACGGCCTGATCTGAGGACCCGATTCCCTGGCTCTGGGATGGATTTAGGGTTGACTGAAGGTCCCACTTGAACACCATTCCGTTCTTCAGTATTTGGAAATTCTGATTGATCCCTCTATCTTTTGCTCTCTCGTTTGGCACCCTTTTCAGTTTTCAATCACTAGATTATTAAATGCCAAAAATAAATGTTCTCTCTTTAATACCTGTGGGCTAATCAGTTAAATCTCACAGAAAAAATCTTACAGAAGAAACAAGCACTGAAGTACACTAACAAATTTGGTTTGTAGCTCTTACTTAATAACATTATTCTTTCACCTCTGAATTGATTATGGCCATTTATCACCTGTAACCGTTTTGTAACTGAATCATCTGCTGTGAAAAAGCACCTTGGCTCAACACTTTCGCACTCCCTCCAGCCTGGTGCCACCTTATAGCTCTATTGGCTACTTCAGATCCCTCATAACTCGGTCAGTTCATAAAATAGAAGGAGGACTTCTGGCTCTTTTTGTTTATTTCCCAGTGGTGACAGTCACATCGCAGTTTTAGTCTGTGGAGCTAACAGCACGTTATTTTTCTGTCTTAAAATCTTTACTTGAGATATTAGTTTTTTTATTTGCTTTTTATATTTTTGCTAATTTCAGGGCTCAGAGGCTACAGCAAGAGAAAAATAAAAGCATGGCTGATGCACTTAGGAGACGGGAGCTGAATATAAAGAGCATGGAGGAGACCTATGACCAGAAGCTCAAGAGTGAAATTCTAAAGTAATTGTTTGGCATTCTTAAAAGAAGTAGTATGTTTGAATTAAGTTGTTAGAAACATGGCAACACTAGTGAAGTAGATTAGGCTAACATTTTACGGTGAAAGTTAGTGTTTAAAAAATACATGTTTTCACTGACAGTCAAGCCTTTCCCATGAGTATTTGAGTTAAGATGATTTTAAAAGGATACAGTACAGAGAATAGCATCCTCTGCTTGTTCTTACCCGTAGCTTCTCTAACAGGTACTGAGGGACCTGCGATTTGCTTTAATTTTTAGGGCACCTTGTGACTTGCTCAGTTTGCACTGCTGATAAGCTATAAAAGCGGAATTATAATCACTTAGTATCTCTTTTCTTCTACCCCACTCATACTGCCCCTAAGATGGGGGTGGCTAACAATTTATAAATTATTCTACATAGCGGTTATAGTATTTGTCAGTGGACATGTGTCTTGTATTCCTTCAAGATTCTGCAAAGCCAGAATGAAAAGAAAAAAAACTGAAATTAACTATTGATGAAGAAAAAATGATACAGGGAAAGGAAAGTATGGATAACTGTGGTTACCATGGCTTTACTATAGTTGACTTTTATTGTGTTACATTGACTAGTATCTTAGTGCAAAGACAGTTAACCAGTATGGTAATTTTTCTCTCTAGTGCTCAGTGTAGTGTCTGGCACATAATAAATGTTCAGTTAGTATTCATTGAGTAAATGAATTCTTGATGAAGAGATGACTCAACTGAGCTGCTCTGGTATTTCTTAATCATTGGCCTCTTTTTACTGCCTTGCCCATAATTTGTCATTGATATTCCATTGCATAGTACTTGGAAAAGTTTCTTGAGCTTATTTAAAAGAATTCTAATAAAAAAGAGATACAGTACCTTTCCATGTATCGATTTTGAAATGATGGGTGTTATCCCTACATATTTTATGCCAGCTCCTTGAGTATAGTAGCAGACACATGCATCTATAGTTGTTAAACTTTTAGGAATAAGTGAATAAGTGTGTATGTTAACTTTCCATCACCACGGAGATCGTGAACTGTCTGGTGTTATTTGTCTGCCTTGGGTATCCTCTCTGACTTTGGGAAGTGTTGGAGTTCGCAGGATATTCACCACAGGAGTGCTTCTCTTTCCTTTCTCCCATCTCTGAACCGAAACGTCTGCTAGTAGCAGTTGGTGGAGATAAGTAAAACTGCTTGAAAGTGTGCCTTTTGGTATTGCTAACCCAGGTATGAAGGTGTTGGCAGTTGGCTCTTAATACTGTGCTCAGCCCCTGATAGGGAGTGGGGGGAGGCGGGGCGGCAAGGCAGGTAGATTGGATGTGACTGACTTATCTTTTGGGATTCAGAGTCAGTTGCATACAGTATAAATTTAACTTAATTTACTTTTTGTGTCAGTCCAGACCACTGTGGAATAATGGTTCTCTGTAACCTCACAGTAACTTGAGATTTGGGGACCCAGTTTACTGGAGTGCAGCAGGCTTTTACTGGACCTTGTATATTCAGAATTTGGATCTCTGGCCTTAGTACTGAGAGACCTTGAAGTTATGCATGGCCCTGTTCAGTGCCCTTAGGTGCCCGAGTGCCACAGATACGCCCACATATTGATAGCGATCTGTCCAGGAAGGTGAAAAGAAACTCATTTTAGTCATTCTGATCCTCAGGTTTCAACTTGAGCTAAAGGACGACTACATTGCCAGAACTAACAGGCTGGTTGAAGAAGAAAGGAAGAATAAAGGTGATTCATTGTTAATACAAAATTACACATTGTTTTGTCCTTTTAATTTCACAAAATTTAAGAAATAATCATTGTCTTTCACTACATTTTTGCAAACCTTCATGTTTAACCTTTTGTACATTCACAAAGGTCACTAATTGGTAGGATTTTATCCAACTTTATATATACTTTTTACTTTATATTTTAAAAAATATGTTTTTATTAACTTTAGAGAGAGAGAGAGAGTGAGGGAAAGAAACATTAGTCGGCTGCCTTCTGGACACCCCCTGCTAAGATTGAGCCCACAACCTGGGCATGTGACCTGACCGGGAATCGAACTGTGACCTCTTGGTGCACGGGATGACACAATGCTCAGCCAACTGAGCTACACCAACCAGGGCTATATGTATTTTTTAAGTAAGAAAAGTTATATGTAAAAAATGACCCTTAACTGAGAGGAAATAGGGTATTCAGGAATTTTTTCTACCCATCTGCCTCCCTCCCTTTGGCAACCATCAGCTTGTTATCTATATTTATGGGTTTGTTTTTGTTTTGTTTGTTCATTTGTGGTTTGTATTTTGTTTTTTTAGATTCCACGTATAGGTTAAATCAGGCAGTATTTGTCTTTCTCTGGACTGACTTCTCTTACCATAATGCCCTCTAGGTCCATCCGTGTTGTTGCAGATGGCAAGATTTCATTCTTTTCTATGGCTGAGTAATACTCCATTGTGTACATATACACACCTTCTTTATCCGTTTATCTGCTGATGGACATCTAGGTTGATTCCATTTCTTTGCTGCAGTGGACATAGGGATACATATGTATATCTTTTCAAATTAGTGTTTTTGCTTTTTTTGGATATCTACTAAGAAGTAGAATTGCTAGAGCACATGGCAGCTCTATTTTTAGTTTTTTGAGGCCCTTCCACACTGCTTTCCACAGTGGCTGTACCAGTCTGCACTCCCACCAACAGTGCATGAGGTTCCCTTTTCTCCACACCCTTGGCAGCACTTGTTATTTGTTGATTTATTTGTTTTTACCATGAGAGACTTCATTTTTTACTTACGGAAAATTTTATTTTAGCTTCTCTGTTCCCTGTGACCTGGTTTCTTATTTCTTTTACTTCTAATATGTTTTTGTGCCTCACGACATTTTTATTTACTATATAACCCCCTTACCTGTAGTATAATTAGCTGAGGATTAGGAAAGTTGAATGATTGTTCAATCTCCAGATTTTACATTTCATTATATTTCTAGGAACTTGCCTGTGACAAGAAGTTGAACTTTAGTGGCAGTTTCCAAGGGATTCTTGGGAGTAAACCAGGGCTGGGTACCTGATAGAGACCTGTAAGGTCATCCAGTGTGTGGCTGCCTCTCTGTGACTGTCTTGTGGAGACTAATACTTCTTCAGCAGTTAGTACCATCATGAAGTCAGCACATTATTTTTTGATGACATACCTGCATAGACTTATATTAGATGAAGTGAAAATGACAAAATAGCGACTATAAAATCATAAGGCGAATTGTTGTCTTTGAGGAAATTCAGACCTGTTGGCATGAGAGCTCTGAGCCGTGGTGTGACTGGTTGGTATGTGCAGCAGAAGGAAGTTCACCACATATGTGACCGTTAGGACTAAGTTCCCATCACCTGTTGGGTAACAGGGTTTATTTCTACTGATTTTTGACTCTGATACCTGCTATTTTAGATCATGAAATAATGGTCATTAGGTCTGACATATCGGCCGTAATTTCTTAAATGAGTTTTGTATTCACTAGAAAAACATGTTTAATTGGTTTGCTCTCTCTTACAGAAAAAGCTATACTTTTGCAAGAGCAGCTCATAGCTGTTAATTCAAAAAGGGAAGAACTCTATCATTCTGCAAATCGTGTGAAAGAACTTGAGGTAATTGCTAAGCCTATTGTTTTTTGAAATTGATGTTAGGCAATATATGAACTTTCAGCTTCAGGCATACATAATTTAGCTTGTTATCCTCTTGATGTGTTTGGGTTGTTATTATTAATTCAGTAGTACTTCCTTTCAGTCTTAGTTTCCTAGGGAAGCATAGAAAGAGTGCGTCCTTTGGGGCCTGGAGTTCTGCTTAAACATTGGGGTGTTGCCCGCATCCCATGGTTGTTGAGGTTCCTCAGCTGACTTATGTGCCTAGCCCATAGCAGGTGGCCAGTATGTTGTAGTTTATACTTCAGCCTCTTCCCATCAGCAGTAGGTAAAAATTTCTATCATTACATAGGGATCTTGCAGGTTAAAACAAAATGAGATATGTTTTTCACATGCCACTTTCGCTTTATTTCTGTTCATTCATGTGTGCTAACTTTCAGTACCTGAGTATGTCCTGTGTATAAAATGTATTTTTGCAAACTTATTTGAGAACTTTATACGCTTTTGTATGCAAATATGAGATGTACAAAGAAAAGGAAAACACCCCAGCGTGTTTGTGATCACTCACCTTTTCATATTTAAAAACATACTGCTACAGTCTGATTGCTATTGGGAGCTTCATTGCATCTGGAAAATGGGGTGATAATCTTAATCGAGAACACTTGCTTGTTGGACAGGGTTCTACATAAGTATAAAGTTGGACGAACTTCCCCCTGCCCCACTCCAGAGCAAAAGATGCCTTTCATTATTGCAGTCAGGCTCTTCTTACTCAGAGAATGAGACTTCTGTCGAGTGACCTTAATTACATCATGAGGCCCAGCTTAAAGTAGCCTGCCAGCCTTATATGTAAGCAGTACTTTGGAGTCACTGCTCAGATACAGGTTTTACTTTCTCAATTCCAGCTGGAGCTCGAGTCTCTCAAGGCCCAGTCCTTGGCAATAACAAGGCAGAACCACCTGCTGAATGAAAAGATAAGAGAGATGAGTGACTATTTACTTCTAAAGCAAGAGAAACTGGAGCTTCAGGCACAAAATAAATTACTTAAACAACAACTGGAAGAAAGCAGAAATGAAAACTTGCGTCTCTTAAACCGTATGTCTTTTTTTCCTGATGGCATGTCTTTGTTATTGATATTAGCTTAGTATGGCGAAACTGGGCTTCGTACCTGTAAGGGAGGCTTCATTTGGGAAAATTTTATAAAATTAAGATTCTTGAAGTTACTTCCATTCACTTGCTATTGTATGATTAGTAGTGTCACTAAGAAGAAATATTTTTAAACAGTACAAACCTGCCTCTCTGGATTATACCGGTCTCCCCACCCTCTGCTGCTCAGGTTTGGCCAGTAGGGACACCCTCAGTGCTGGGAAGGAGGATGAGAGTGAGGCTGAGGTGGCGGTTATCCCCTTCCCACCACCTCCTGACCCCCTGTGCTCTAGGCTGGCCCTGCGCCTCTCAGCCGGGTGAGATCCCAGTGCTTGTGGGATGGCCTCGCACCAGTGCTCTGTACCTGCGCCAGCTCATTCTCCGGTTCTGGGACTTCTTCCCTCTCTGACCCTCTAGGCTCAAAGAGCATGACCCTAGTCCAGGGATTACGCCATCCTTTGTGTCTACCCTACATGAGTCGCCCTTTATTAAAGGGTCCTCAAGTGACTGAAATGGGGGAACCCCATCTGCTCTGCCTGGCCCCCGAGTGTTGCTGATATGCACAGACTGGATTGGACCCTGGGTGGTCATCAGCAGGTTTTGATGCAGGCCTCCTATGCCTTCTGTGTGTGGTGGAGGAAAGCGGCGGGGTTTCAAGTTCATTTGAGGATTTGAAAGAATTTCTTCCTTGGAGTGGGACTAGGGAGAGGAGTGAAGTTTGTGTTTGCTTGTGTTACAGCCTTCTGAAATTTGTGTGTCAGGATTGCTCTTAGTCCATTTCATAGAATTGATATAACTGCATGTGTACAAAGAAAAGAAAGAAAACTTTTACATCTCTTAGCTGCTTTTGCTAAGTGAAATGAAAAAACTTACTGTTGATAATCACCAGGCTTTTTTTCCTTCTTAGGCATAGCTCAGCCATCTCCTGAACTGATAAATTTTCAGAAACAGTTAAAGAAAGCAGAAACTGCTATTGTGTTAGGGCATCAGGAGTTTGAAACCCACAAGGAAGCTCTGCACCAACAGCTGCAGAACGAAGTGAGTACCGCTCTTTGCTCAGCCAGGTGGCAGGCCAGTCCACTTTGTATGCTTGTAAACTTGGCATACGTCACACCAGCGTAAATCAGATTGATTTTAACATCAAAAATTACTCCCCAATATGCTAAGGGTATCCTCATCTGAGAAAATTTTTGAGTGATGATATGACATTATATTCATAACAGTAATAAAATCCAGAGGAAAGCAAACCCTCGTAAACACAAAATAGTCCAAGTTCTGATGGTGCCCACTGTTAGTGTCTCTTTTTTAAAAACATTTTTTTTTATTGACTTCAGAGAGAAGGAGGGAGAGGGATAGAGATAGAAACAGCAATGATGAGAGAGAAACATGGATTGTCTGCCTCCTGTATGCCCCCTACTGGGGATCGAGCACACAACTCGGGCATGTGCCCTGACTCGGAATTGAACCAGTGACTTCCTGGTTCATGGGCGGACACTCAACCACTGAGCAACACCAGCTGGGCTCTATTAGTGTCCCTTGATTCTTGCCCTGTGACTTAGAAATATTGACACTCTCTCTGATGTCTGCATTATGCCCTGCAGTAGCTGTTCTTTGAGATGAGTGAAAAGGGAGGTGGGAAACTTTGTGTGCTTTGTTGTTTTCTCGGGACCTGTGGATTACGGGCATAAAGCTGCTCAGAACGGGCAAAACAGAAAGAGAAAAAAAGCTCAATAAGAGACTTGTTCCTTTTGCGGTGAATTGGGATTTCTTTTACGTTGATTTCTTTTCCTTCTCTAAATCTTTTCAGATTGAGCATTCTGCAAAGCTGAAGGCCCAGATATTAGATTATGATGCCTCTGTAAAGAGGTTAAGTATGCAGGTGGCTGATTTAAAATTGCAACTGAAACAAACTCAGACAGGTTAGAGACATTTTTAACCTATAAATGTGTATGTGTATGTGTAAAACTTAGGACGTATGTGGAAATACAATGGTTATTCACTGAAATTTTAGTAATTCTCATAGTAGGGGAAAAGCCATAGAAATATGTCATCTTAGAAGGGTAAGCTCTTGGTACTCCATTTCACGAATACCAACCAAGTCGTCAGTTACCGTGACTTGCTTTTTATAGGTGCCCCATGGTTTGGGAGAGCCTCATACCCCAAATTCATCATGGGCCTAGGCTTTTCTTTTATATTTGTTACCCCAATAATATCAGTCTGACTCTCTTGATAGATGAGTAAACATATGGGAGACGCAGGGTGGCTTATGTCACAGCGTAAATCACGTTGATTATACATAATGTTTCTGTTTTTGCACCCCAATTTTGAAGTCAGTTGATTGACCTTGGGCACATTTAACTACCTTGGATCTCAGTTTGCTCATTTGTAATGGGGAGACGAATACCTGCAGTGCTGTGGTGAAGAAGGTGAAATGAGGTGGGTCCCAGCCGAGTGCCTGGGACCCATCGGACACTTGGAAAGGTTACTGCTATCGTGTTGTTGCACCTCTTCACTGGGGAAGCGCATCTGCCCCTTCCGACTTCATAAGTGTGCTGAAGCTTAGACACCTTCTTTCGCTGCTTTTCAGCTCAAAGGAAGTTTCTGTGTTAGCAGTTGAACTGATTTTTCCCGCTTCCTGGCCCTGAGCCTTCCTCAGTTCCCATTTGCACTCTTTCCTCTCTTTCCTCAGTTCTTGTTCCCTTCTCCTGCACTACTTTTGTTTTTATCTCTTGACTCATTTCTACTCCTTCCTGTTCATTATTTTCTCTCAAGTCTGTTTTCCAAACTGCCCACAACTGAAATTGGTGATCTCGAATGATGAAAAATAGTTTGAGGATGGGACCTTTTCAAACACATGCGTTGCCGGAGAGTAGCGGCCCCCTGGACTGGCTGTGCGTGGCCTGGCTTTGCGTTAGGGAGCCCCAGTGTCTGTGTAGCTGGCTGCCTGTGTGACCCAGCCTCGGCCCTCCAGCTGGAACGCGGGAGGAGGGAGAGCTCTTAGCCTTGTTGTGACTGCAGGTCCTCATTCCCGTATCTGAAACTTGGGCCCTGGGGGTGCTGGGGCTGCACCCTTCAGTGAACCACGTTTGCAGTCACGTGTATGACTGTCCGTGCTGGGTGGAGTAAAGAAAGACTATGCGTGGGTTTGTATCAGTTTAGGTCAAGTTTATTAACTAAGTGAGTTCAGGTCTGCTTAGGCTTTGTGACCAAATAAATTATAAATTTTCAGTTCTAAGAACTTTTTGGATTTCAAGATTGTGTATTGTGGATCGTGAAATAATACTATGCATTAAGAAAGAAGGCCTTAAAAGACCTGTGAAGCTGTAGCTGGTACATAAAAGCTCTCAGTAAATGCCAATAAATAATTAGTAGTATTACCATGGCTTCAGAAATTGTTTAATGTGCATACTTGTTCTTATGACTACCTCTTTCCATTTTTCAAAACTTCTCAAGCATGTTTGAATTTTATTTCCGCTCATTGGTCACATTCTCTCTTTGTAACCCACAGCCCTAGAGAATGAAGTGTACCGCAACCCAAAGACGTCTCTGTTACGTTGCTCTGCCAATGGGTTCCAGGTGTTTCCTAGTGGTGAAATAAGTGGGGATTTCTTGAAAAATCTTGAAAAGGAAAAGCTGATGGCAGACACAGCGGTACCAAGGATTAGAAATTATCCATATGCAAGCACGGATGGTAGCTCCCCCGATTCTGACCTTGAGTTTGTAGCCAACACCAAGGCAAGAATGAAAGAGCTGGAGCACGAGGCCGAATGCTTAGAGAAAGCTTTCCTAGATTACCGTCAGAGAGTGAGTCAGTACCCCACCGCTAGAAGCCCACTGGCATCCAAAAGTCTGCCACCCCTGCACTTGCAAGGACCTCTCAGGAACATCATTTCAGGTTCCTCCGAAAGACGCATTTTTGCAGAGGAAGAAGCTGTGCCCAGGCAGCCTCTGGCGGACAACGTGGCAGAAGTGCTGGGGAGCGCAGCCTCGTGGCTCGGCAGAGACCCTGCCAGACGCCTCTCCTCCACTCCCCTTGCTAAGCGAAGCCTTGACGGTGAAATACAGCTGGAAGGTAAGCTGCTGCAGAAAGGGTTGCAGCGTGCCCTGGGCTTGGGTGGTCCTCGGCGGACCTTTATCTGAGTTAGAGCAGCCCTAGACAGCGGGAAGGAGCAGAAAGTGCAGGCTCAGCTGGCCTGGGGAAAGCCCTGGCCTGGGAAAGCCCTGGCCTGAGCAGGTGCTTCCTCGCTGCGGCTGTGGCTGCCTGCTTACCGGCGGCGTCTGCCCTGTGGCACGGCATTGGTGTGGAAGGCAGTGGGATCGAGTGGCAAGTCCCAGCACTTTGCTTGGCAGGCAGACATGTTCAGACAGTGACGATCAATGGCTCTTCCCTTATTGCTGATTAATTTTACACATTTTATTGTAAGCACTGCAGTTTCATTTAGGTGCTTGAATCATTAATGCTACGGGTCATGTATACATCATACTCAACTGTTTGCAAGAATAATAGAATTTCTTTTCAAACTAATAGAACTCCTTAAAAACCACGTTGCTTTTTTCTCCGTGTAATTTGTAATATTCTTGCCCTGATACCTTCTGACCCTTAGGTCTAGGCCAATCCCACATTGCTGCCCACAGTCCTTATCCTGAAAGAATGCTCCAGGCTTCACCAACTGAGTCTCGGCACCGCCTTTCCACCCATTCATTCTCCAGCCCTCTGGAGCAGAAGGCCAGGTAAGTTCCATGTTCTGGTCAGCCCCAGCCAGGCCTCGTTAGCTGCATGGGGTCTCAGCCTTGACTTGTGTGGGGTTTTAAGGTGATTCTCAAGACCATGTGGAGTGTAGAATTTGCTGTCAGATTGTAACATGATGTGTAATCTTCGAGAATCATCTGAATTACCTGGGGAAAATTCCTTTAGCAAATTACGTAATTTCTCCTTGTTTGCTAAACCTGATGTGTACACTATGCACTGCGGTAGCAGTAAGCATCTTCATAGTTCCATGAATAGACTAGGCTTATAAAGATCAAAAAGCAACATACAGAATCTGCAAAAGCAAATGAATTCAGTTTATTTTTAAACTTGAAGTAGTTTCACACTTTGGCATTTAAGTCCAAGCACACAAAATTCAAATTTGTCTATTGAGGTAAGTTGTGAAGTGGTAGTGGGTTGTAGGGTCCGATCGCTGAAGCAGGGTGGAGTAGACCTATGTAAAGCTTGGTGGCGCATCACCCAGGCTGGGACTGAGTCACCTGTGGGAGTCCTGCCTGTGCCTGATCCTTATGGTGGGAGACTCTGACTCCTTAGTTCTGGGCTCCAGGCTGGACTTCTGTCTGCATATTGATTCAGTCCCACTGTACAGAGGTGACAACTGCCACATGTGCCCATCGTGGTCCTAATGTGTGTAATGTATATGTGTTTTATATCGCTCTCTTGTGGTAAAACCAAGAGGAGAGACAGGACACCCACTTGGTGAGCTAGGGCACTTGGATGCACATGGGGCTTGTTCTGCATCTTTAGCTGACTCAAGCTGATTGTGTGTAGAATTTGGTTTTTTCAAAAATGTTTTGTGGTTCTTGAAGAAATGAAGTCCTAGGAACAGCACTGAGAAGGCGGTGCTCTTCCTCGTTAACCATGGCAGCGCCTGCCTCGCAGTGCAGGGGCTCTGAGGGCGCGAGCTGGCGTCTGGATGGCCCGGGGTGCCTGGCGCGGGAGAGCGCCCAGGGCGGCGCGGGCTCACCCTCGCGAGCACCGCTCATTCTGACGCGCTTCCCCAGTCACAAGAGGCTTTTCATTGTCCTGCGCTCCTGGGTTTTACGTTGTTACAGCTTCAGGCTCATGAATTTTATTCTTCCTACCCAGTCTTTATGGGAGACAAACTGAACTTCAAGACAGAGATGGAGTTTCAAATGTGGACAGCCTATCCTTGAAGGGTAATGAGGAATTGGAATCATCTTCTGAATGTAAGTTCAAATAGGACTGGCTTTTATAAGTTGAATATGTAGAAAGCTTAGTTTCAGTGAAGCATATCCATTGTTATAAAAATCAAAGCAGTAACAAATTACGACATTTGTATTTGTGATAAAACCATAAATACAGATATATTGCCTCGTTTTTATATCACAAAGATTTTGAGGGGTACGTTGGGAGTTTCATTTTTTAAAAATCTCAGGATAACCAATAATTTCAAAGTTGGAGCCCACAAGTGAACCCTTAATTTAATTTACCAAATTGGACTCAGATTTAAAACGTGATTTTTAATTTTTTTTCCCTTTTATGGAATATGAGAATGCTGTTACTTTCTTTAAGCCGTACAGATACTGTCCTGCCTCAGACTTAGAAAACTCATTCTTAGTGAAAGGATGGAGTGAAAGTATATTAGCTTTGTTGTCTGGAAACTAGAGTCCTGGCTCTGGCCCTGCCTTAGATTGTTCTTTGGGAGCCTACTGCTTAAGTATAAAATTGAGATGTACAGTCAGTCAGCTCTGAGGTTCTCTCCAGCCTCAGACATCTTTATATTTGTATATAACTTAGTTCACCTTTTTTTTTTTTTTATATGTCTTTACTGATTTCAGAGAGAGGAAGGGAGAGGGGGAGAGAGAGAGAAACATCAGTGATGAGAGTGTCTTTGATCAGCTGCCTCCTGCACGGCCCCGACTGGGTATGGAGCCCACAACCTGGGCATGTGCCCTGACTGGGAATCGAACTGTGATCTCCTGGATCCTAGGTCCATGCTCAACCCCTGAGCCACGCCCGGCCGGGCTCATTTCACCTTGTGAGCTTCACTACCAAGTCCGAAAGTATATTTTGAACAGTTAAATGAGAGAGCTTAGTAAAATTTGCAGATTCTTTGCAACTCACTTTAATAACTTTATTAACGCCTTGCTCTTTAAATGGAGCTCAGATTATTGTCAGCAAGCCAGGTGAATTCTTCTATCACTTTCCTGTTGGGTTATGAGTCTAGGTTTGGAAACAAATCTAACTTTTGAAGTGTAAGAACAGTTTGTGGGGCGAATACATCAGCAAGCCGTTACGCTGAAAACGTCTTAGAACTAATTCTGTAGGGAAAGGGCTGGCCCGTTTGCTTTGGCTGAGACTTGAGCGCTCCATGATGAGTTACCTCCACGCTGCACTCCCTTCTCTTGCTGCTGTTGTTAAGGACTCATGGGATACTCATTTGTACCTCATATAGATGCAGGGGACATGTCAATGCAGTTTGAAGTGAGTGGTTTCCGTCCTGCTGGCGACATGCCTCACTTGGACGCTGCTGCGGCCACTCTTCCTGTCTCTTCTCACTACGCAAGTAAGTTTAACTTGGCTGTAACTACAGGTAGTATGACCACGTACTAAACACCAGTCTGTGCCCTGTAAATTATTTCATGTATCGTGGGAGGACTTCTTGTAAGCGTAACTTATTCAAGTCTTAGGGTTCGGGTGTTACCATCGTTAATGACATTTCTGAAGTGACTCCCAACCTGAACATGGAAAGGAGAAAACTGTTAAGGAAAGACTTCTCATGTAGTCTTCCCGGGCCAGTGGCTTTTAATATTTTTTCCTTTCTTGTCCAGAGTCTGACAAAGCACTTACCTTTTTGCTTAAGACACTTCTGTAAAAACCATTCCATCTTGGGAAATCATAATGGTGGTTAATACCCATATACATCTTCAGTGTGATTGTAGTATGTTAATATTTCTTTGTGTTTCCTTCCTTCATGTCTTTAAACATTAGGACAGAAAAACCTTTATGTTTCAGTTTTTGGAAGAGCTGATGACGCTGGAGGAAACCGGTCATTAGATTTGTCTGGCCCACTTTCTCTTTCCTCTTACTTTCTCCAGTACCCACTTCCCTCATCAGCGTGGACACACAGGGAGGACAGCAGAGGGGGAGCTAGAGCTTCGTTCCAGCCAGGTCTTCTTGTCCTTGAACCAAAGTGTTTAAGCCTCAAGTAAAATCACCTGTCTCCCCAGTGTTTGGGTGGGACTGTCAGGCCCCAAACCTATGTATGCAAAGCCTCTTATAAGTAGTTCCTTGGTTTAAGTGAGTATACTCAGGGATAGGAGGAGTTACTGAAAGAAGCAAGAGTCTTTGAAAGGGCCGCTGTTGCTGTTTCCAGAGTCAGTCTGGAAAGCACTCATTTAGTGAGACTTGGTCAAGAACCTTCTCCATGCTGGGTGCTTCCTGGGAGCTGGGCATACAAGCCGTGGGCCAGCCCAAGCCCTTGCTTCACAGAGCTGCTAGTGGGGACGTCGGACAGTCAGCAGCCCACCACGGAGGACCTCCGATGGGATAGGTACTGAGTAGGGGCCGTGGCCACCCAAGAGCAGATGTGATAGGCAGCCATTTGGCAGAGACCTGGGTGAGTAGGGAATAAAAATAATGTCATAGAACAAGGGAAACCAACCGAGCCCATAGGTGTTCTGCCTCTGAGATGTAGTATACATTATAATAATGGCTTTTAAAATCTTTCTTAGTGTGTTTACGTTTTGATCATTGAAAAACTTTATTAAAGTCATCATTTCCCCTTTTTATCTGGGTACAAAGGGAAGTGAAAAAGGCCAAAACTTGGTGTCTTTGAGGTGCCCAGTGGAAACGCTGCTTTTCTTTGCTCTTACACCCAAAGAGGTTTCTGTATGTTACTCTGCAGCTACAAAGTGCAGCTGTGAGCCGCTTCAGCGGGGATATATTCTGAGGAACGTGTCCTTCTGGGGTTCATCGTTGCGCGAACCTCAGAGTACACTAACACAGACCTGGATGGTACGGCCTCCTACACACCTGGCCTGTTGCTCCCAGGCTACAGGCCCGTACAGCGTGTGACTGTGCAGAACATGAGATTCAATCAAGCCCAAGAGCCCTGGCCAGTTTGGCTCAGTGGTTAGAGTGTCGGCCCACGAACTGAAGGGTCCCAGATTCGATTCCAGTCAAGGGCACACACCTCAGTTGCAGGCTTGATCCCCGGCCCCAGGCAGGGCACGTGCGGGAGGCAACCAGTCGATGTGTGTGTCTCACATCGATGTTTCTCTGCCCCGCCCCTTCCACTCTCTGAAAAGCAATGGGAGGAAGATCCTCGAGTGAGGGTTCAAAAGCACACAAATCACGCACAGGAGGAAGTGATGCCATTGAGAGACGTGGCAGTAAACACGAAGTGCGTGGGGGCGCTGCCTGCCAGGCACGGCATGCCATTTTACAGCAGACTTCTCCTCCTCAGCAGAAAGGGCCCTCTGCAATAGCGATACAGAGTGTAGCGTGGTGAACCCGTGAACCAGTGACGCGGTCGCTCACGGTCGTCACCAAGCGCTAGGGTACTGGACGGAGCCGTAGGCGGCGCGGCGGGCTGGGCTGCGGCACCCGCACGCGAGCAGTGGCCGCTGTGCCGCGCGGTGACGGCTGCGGCGCTGGCAGCAGGCGTTCCCCGGCTCCCTGACGGCCTGGCGGGGCCGCTGTCATAGATGCGGTCCGTTGGCTGAAACTTTGTTACCCGGTGCGTGGCTGTATACCGCACAGCAAAGAAATAGCCCTGTTTTCTTCTTTCTGTCTCAGTCAGCAGCCAAACAGCATTCCTGTTTTGAGATTGCTATTCCATGTGCGAAAGCGATGCCATTTAGGAATAACCGTTCTTCCACCAGCAAGGAGGAGATTGCATTTCTGCTTACGGACATGATCAGCTGCTCCTCTGGTATTTGAATTTCATGACCAGGGCCGAGAGACAGAGAAGGCTGTGTTGCTTCTGTCCTGTTAGTGGAACTAACTCGGTTCCTGCCAGGGACTTAGAGCAGGGCAGAGCACAAATGTTCAGAGTCCTCTGGTGAACCCGAGTTTGTCTCTTAGCATTGCTTGGAGGAGGGGGAGTGTAGCCTGCAGGAAGTTCAGGCTTCTCCAGAGCCACAGTGAAAAGGTCAGCGTAACCGTCTGTGGGCCTGAGAGCGAGTGAAACCTGAGACGCACGGGGCTTGTGCTGCTAGCCATAGGGAATAGACAAAGCCCGAACGACAGACGCAGGACAGACACGCGCGCGCACACGCGCACACACACACACGCGCGCGCACACACGCACACACACACACACACACACACACACACGTGGTTTGACAGGGCAGGTACAAAATACTGTGACCGTGGTGGAGAGGTAACTCACCTTAGGAATGGGGAGGACCTCGCCGAGGAGGAGGCACTTCAGTGGGCCTTCCTCGAGGTGGGGTTTTGTGGGAGAGGCGGGAGGAAGGGAGCTGAGGCTGGGGAGTCAAGGCGGAGGCCCCCCGCGGGCGCCTGCAGCGCTGCTGGCGGGGCAGGGTCCCGGGCGGAAGGGGTGCTGGCGGGGCCAGAGCGCGGCGGGGTGGGCTCTGCCCGAGCGGAGCCGCACGGCACGTGCAGGTCTCTTCAGGAGCGATGGGTGCTGCTGAAGGGGCTGCTTGGAGGCTCACTGAGGTCAGGGAGAGCGTGGACAAGGTTAGTTCAGCCGCAGCCGTCCAGGCAAATGGTGATGGGGGCTCTAATTGCCGCCGCAGGAGGAGCTAGAACCTGTAAGCCCTGGTGGCGAGGGAACGTAGCATAGAAAGGGCATGACTGGGGACAGGAATGCTGATCAGATACGGAGCTGATGCTGTGGCATTTCCCTGTGTCGATGGCAGGGAGCCCATCAGAAACGCGGGTGTGAGGCTGGGGGAGAGAGCAGGACTAGAGGAAAAGATGTGGGAATGAGCCCGACAGAGGCCATAGCTAAAGGCCCAGGAAGAGATCAGCCCGGAGGAAGTGGGGAAGGACAGCGAGGTGACTGGGGGGGTGCAGGGCTGGGGGCTGGTTTTGTACTGTTCTGGGCAGAAGAGACTCGAGTGCCTTTGTGGGAGTCGGGGGACGGGTTATAAAGCCACTGTGGCAATAAATAGGGAATAATGGTCGAGTCAGAATCCTAAAGAGTGGAGGGACTAACCAAGTGTAGGGGCAGAAATGCGGGGCTGGGGCTGGAGGGAGGAGGGTGACAAGGATGGAAAAGGTGATGGGGCGGCCAGGATGGTTGAGGTGGTTCGAGGCAGGGCCAGTCCGCCCATCTCAGCAAGGGGAGGGCGGGGCGGGAACCTGGCAGTCAGCAGGCCCCCTCTCGGCAGGGCGCTGGAGCCAGTCGCGGTTGCTGGAAAACGTGCTGGAAGCTACTCACTATTTTCTGCCCCTTCAGGTGCAGATGAGAAAGAAATTGGAGAAGAGAGTGAGGAAGAAAGGATTTGGAACCTGCTGAAGGAACAAAAGCACAGAGAAGAAAGAAGGAAGAGTGAGCAAGAAGCTTCAGAAAGGGAATGGAGAGAACTAGAAAAGCTGGATCAAGAAAGGGTAAGAGCTCCAAGTGTAGCTCGTGGTTGCCGCATGGCCCGCCTTCAGCGAGCACCTTGCTCTCCGGGGAGCGAGTCCTTAGTGTGTCCCAGAGGCGGAGCGGCAGGTAACTTGGAAGCCCTGCCGTTCGCACCCGTGTCCGCTCCTGTGCTCGGCGCGCTGAGAAGGGCTCCGTATGCACACCGGAGGAGTCCCCGGGAAGGGGAGCTTTGCAAGCCCGTGGGCATGCGCTCTCATCTGGCCCTGAGGACACACCCGGGAAGGGGGTGGACTCTGCTTTGCTGTAGATGTCCCCTGTGTAAGGGGTTTCCAGGTCCACTGGCTGGGACGCTAGGAACCCCGGGGAGGTGGCTGCCAGTCCACGGTGGCTTCCTCAGGTTGCCCTGCCCTCCTCCTTCCTTATTCTCTTTGGCCTTCTATGTCCTGATTCTGGTCCCAGACAGATGGGTTACTCCTCCACTTCACATGCCAGCTGGACCTTAGAAAAATTAATCTTCCGTATCCATGTTCCTGGAACACCTGGTTCATTTGGTCTAGAGCACAAGACACTTTAGACAAAGGAATCCCTTCCTTAATTGCATGACATGTTTGTCCCTCTTTGATGGTAGCAATGACTTCAAAGAAAAAAAATGATTTTCTGGCATGCATGTTTTACTTGAAGGATCAGAGTTATAGTACTATGTGTTTTAAAAATATTTGTGTATTCCCTATTTTGGTGGCCATCTACTTGACAGCGATTGATTAAAGAGTCTTTGAAGACTGAGATGGAGAAAGAAGTGAGTGTTCAAGAAATGGAAGACAAATCTGTTTGTGGAGAAAATCCTTTGGAGAAGTACATGAAAATCATCCAGGAGGACCGAGACCTGAAGATGGCAGATAAGGTGCTGATGCTGTGGACCAGCTGTCTGTGGGTGGGGGGCACACGGGCTCCTCTGGTTTGTTAGAAAACCTCTGGACAGGAGCCCGCCTTCTCCATTGGAATCAAAAAAGTAAAAGCAGAGGAAATCCGAAATTCAAATGGATCCTTGAGTCTTTTAAGTATATTACATCCTTGACAAAATTTTATTGCTTTTGCTTGGGTAAAAGATTGAACAGATCTTGATTTGTCAAAGTTTGTAAAGGTTCCGATGTCTCATTTTCAGAACAAGAATGAAATGTAATGAAAGTCCTATAAATGAATAACAGATATGTATTGGCACTGTCTGAGACATTAGTATGTTACCTAGGTCTGGAATACTACTGCTGCTGAGAATGCACAGGGGATCCTTTGATGTACTTGCTAAATTTCATGTTTAAGAGTCACCTCCTTTTTGGACTCTTAAGTTATATATGTATATTTCGAAAAGTTCTCAGAGAAATCAATAATATTAATATCTAATTTCAAAATCATTCTTCCCCCTCTGTATCAGAGCTCAGTGAAGAGTGTCAGAGAAGGTTCACAAGTGGACACGCTGCCCTCTAGTGACAAAGATGAAAGGTATGCTGTGTTCTTACGGAAACCATTATCATATTGCTGGCTTTGTGGGCAATGTGTTGGAGTCTGCCTGTAAGAAATTATCGAATTAATCAAAATTACCGACTTCAAAACAAATCTGTTGCATTTTGAAGTTGATACTGCTCCTGATACAAACTGTAAGCGAGGGCAGAAACCCCAGAGGGAAGGAATGACATTAGAAAGGTCCCCGAATAAACTGGACAAGAATTTAACACATTTTTAAAATTTTTGTCTTTCCTTAATTTAGTTTCCCAGGCCTTTCTCATGAAGAACCAGATGATTTTTGGTAACCACGTATGCTGCCAGCTTCTTTCTCATGTAACACAATGAAAGGCCTCTGCGTTCTCTGTAATAAGACAGAATTTTCAATAAAGGTTGTTTGTTTAATCCAGCGTGCTTTTTTTCATCATTTTATATGGTACTCTAGTGTGTAAGCCAAAAGTAATCTAGTCAAGTGACACCTTTTCAGAATTTCTCATTCTTAGGCCTTCCATTACATTAGAATGAGCTGCTATGGGGTTTCCCCCCTATTTTTATGTTAGATTATATTTCTTTGAAAACTTATTTGTCAAATTCTAGTCCTGCATTTTGGAAGTTTATTCTGTGTTCTTTGCTCTCCAGAGTTGGGCTACCACCTGTCAGACAAGAGGCCACCTTCCCCAACTCTGTCTTTCTGATTTGTCCCTCAAAATAAAGACACAGGTTTTTCTATTCTAGGCTCTAGAAATAATACAGTATCACCACTGGTCTTTACTTCTGACATCTTTATCTTGAGACTCAACCCAAATCCTTACATGGTAAGAAGAGAAGGTAACATTTACTGGGCACTTACTGTGTGCCAGGTGTACTTTTAAACTTGTACCTGTATTTACTCAATGCCCATATCAGCCATATGAAGTGTAGGTGCTGTGACTACCCACCTTTTACGGATTGGGAAACTCGGGGCACAGAGAGCTTAGAGACTTGACCAGGATCTTGTGACTGTCCCATTGTGCAGCCAGGAGACCCAGGTGTTGAGACCAGCACTGCCTCTAGCCTGGGCTGTGCTGGAGCTGCTCCGGTGGAAGACACCCCAAGACTTAGAATGGCTCACCCATGGATGCTCCTCTCCAGAATGACCTTTAGAAACTACACATCAGCCAAGTCAAGGTGACCACATTCAAATGCAGCACCAGCACAACTTCCATGCAGGTAAGAGGAGGCCCGTTGGCTCACCCCCTTCATCTTTGCACACCTGCAGCTCTCAGTCGAGCATCTTGCTGTGGGAGCATCTCGGGAAAGTTCTTTAATGACACTGCCACTGCGGTCGCCGAAAGTGCACCCAGGACTGCTCTGAGGGTAAGCCACCATCCCGGTTGGCCTGGACTGGGAGGTTTCCCAGGATCTGAGACTTTCGGTGCTAACTGATGGCCACCCAGCTCCTAACAGGAAGGGTTTGTCTTGTCCGTCTATCCAAGAAAACCCTAGAACCGATCATTTTCCATTACAAATACAAGCTGAGCTGAGTTGTTTCGGCCAGTGATACTTGCCTGGCCCTTGCGTTTGATAACGGGGTGTCTTTCAAACCTTTGTGACGGTCCAAGCCTCCTGCTTTGTTCTGGGTACTGCTCAGTAGTTGAGGGTGTGTCTAGACTGGTCAGTGTCGCAATGGGGACGATCACAGTGAGCACCTAGGTGCAATTTGATTGGAAGCCAGACTCGGACAGCAACTGGGCAAGTGCCTGCAATAGTCCACTGTATCCATTGTTTGGCTTTCTGCAGATTGTTACCCATGGTCTGAAAATATTAAATGGGAAATTCCAGAAATAAACAATTCATAAGTTTTAAGTTGCCCATTCTGAGTAATGTGACGAAATCTCACGCCACCTCGCCTGGGATGCGAGTCCGTCCTTTGTGCAGCGTGTCTGTGCTGTGTGCACAGCGGCCCGTTAGTCACGTAGCAGCCATCTCGGCTATCGGCTCCCTGTCATGGTGTAGCAGTGCTTGTGTTCACGTCGCCCTTATTTTACTTACTAATGACCTTGCAGCCCTTCACGTAACTTTTATTACAGTGTGTTATAATTGTTCTACTTCATTAGCCACTGTTAATGTCTTGTTGCTCCTAATTTGTAAATGAAGCTGTCTCCTCGGTACGTATACGCAGGAAAAGCATGGAAGGTTTGGCGCTGTGGCTCCGGGCGTCCCGAGGGCCTCGGAGCGCCCGCCCGCGTGCCAGTGGACTTGTGCAGTGGCCCGGGCCAAGCTGGGGGGCGCGTCGCTGCCCCCTCTGCCCTGGCCGGGGCGGCGGCCGCGTGCTCGTTCCTGGTGAGAAGGGCTGTGTGCGCTAGCCCTGCGGGCCTTGGAACGTGAGGCTGCTGGCGATCGGAGCGGGTGGGCAGGCGGCCTTGGCTCTGCGGCCGCTAGAGGGCGGCTGTCGGCCCTCAGGTGCCGAATTGGAAAGCAGCCGGGCCGAGGCAGCAGCTCCCAGTCCCTGCCGGCGGACCGACGGGGGGCGGGGCCCGTGAGCCCGCGGGAGCCGGCAGCGCTATTGGTTTGCTATAGCCTTGTGGGCCTGGGGCACAAGGCCGAAGAGCTGGGTGTTCGGGGCCCATCTGAGGTGGGAGTCTTGACAGCTGGGGCACTGGGTGTGGGGTGCGAACCCTTTGCTCTTCAGGGAGACCCTGGTGGGCAGGCGGTGTCTCCCGAGTGTGTGGGGTGTGCGGGGGTTGGGCCCTGGGCCCTGGGCCCTGGGGAGAGCATGTCTCCGCCTGTCCTGATGTGTTTTCGTTCACCTCGTGTAAGAGCCGCTCAGCTAGTTTGGGATTTTTCAGAAAACCTTGTTCCATGTGTGGTGGTACATTCAGTGTGTCCATGGGAGAGGAGTTCAGGAGTCTCCTATTGTCGCCACCTCGGACGAGAACCCTCAGATAACTTCCTTTGTTTTTTTATTTTCCAGATTTCTAAAAACTTATCTTTATTGTTGTAAGTATTACAGATGTCCTGCCCTTTTCCCCCATTGACCCCTTGTCCCCACTCCCACCCCCTCCCCAGGCCTTCTTAATACTTTAGATTATTACTTAGTTTTTCCCCCCACCTTGTATTTCAAAGCCCTTGTCTAAATAACTGATTGTATACTGTGTTTTCTAGCTTGGGGTTTGATAGGTTCATTTTTTTTTTTTTTTATTCAACCTAAATTCTAAGTGTTCTTAATACTCTATGTCGGGGCAGAGTCCATTTAAAGAATAATTCATTTTTTTAAAATATGTCTTTATTGATTTCAGGGAGAGGAAGAGAGATAGAAACATCAATAATGAGTCGTTGACCGGCCGCCTCCTGCACGCCCCGACTGGAGATCAAGCCTGCAACGCGGGCCTGTGCCCTGACCAGGAATTGAACCCCGATCGCCTGGATCCTAGGTCGATGCTCCACCGCTGAGCCACGCCGGCCGGGAGCAGTAAGTCATTTCTTACGTAGCATTTCAGGTGGCACGTCAGCTAGAATGCCTATGACTGCAGATTTCAAAATGCAAGACCCCCTGCAGCCTGTCTCGTTTGCCTCACGAAGACCCCCTAGGTGAGTCTCTTTAAATCTTGCCCAAGTGGGTACAATAATGTTTATATTTTTTACATATATTTAACATTGATGTGAGAGAGAAACATCCATCAGTTGCCTCCCATATGCATCCTGACCAGGGATTGAACCCGTGACCTTTCAGTGTACGGGACAACACTCAACCAACTGAGCCACAGCAGTCAGGAAACAATATTTAAATATCAAAACAGCAAGGAAGATTACTGGGGCAGTTTAGAAAAAGAATGTTCTCTGGCAAACCTGACTTCTATTTTCATTATTTCCTTAAAGCTTTCTGTAGTTTTATTCATTCTAAATCTTCAGGTCCTTATTTTTTAATGGACTTAAAGAGTTTTGCTTGTTGGTTTTTAAATGAGAAGATGCCTCCCCTAAAATTGAGACCTTTTTTTATCTTTTAAAAGTTGTTACACATGGTATAACTAGAGGAATGGGAAAACGTCTGCTCCCCACTCTAAAGTTTTCCCATTTGTGGCAGGGTTGCTGTTAAGATCCCTTGCAGTCTCTTTTTATTATCTAGCCACAATTTTCACAGAACTTATCCAGGTGATTCATGTAACTTAGGAAATCATTGCACAAATGCTCCGTAAGCAGAAGGTATGAAGTGGAGTGTGACAAATAACAGACTAATTGGGCTCCTGGTTGGTTCTGCTGACTGAAGGAAGGGTGGTGATCCGGGGCAGCGCCTCACTTAGAAATGCCATTGTGGCAACAGTGACAGAAGCTGGTCCTGCACTGAGAAAGGTGAGAGGGAGAAAAGGCAAACGTGTGATCATGCTGACGGAAGGCGTTGAAGCAGGTTATAAAGTGAACTCTTAGGGAGCTGATAGAGCTCTGCTGCTTTAGGAAATACTGTTAGCTCTAGATCTTGATAATGACTCCCGAATACATCCCCTTCCAGTAGATTTTATACCTCGGGTTTAATGACACATGGACACTCATGAAGGTGGTTCCTTGGACTTCCCCCAAACTTAAGGTTTGTGTTCATCCCATAGGTATGTTGCTTTCATTGATGGAAGCTAGTCAGAAAATTTCTATCCTTTTCACAGAGAACTATAAAGTGTACTTTATGTAAAATACAGCCCAGTGGATGACATCACTTTCTCAAATTGCTGTGGCTTAGAAGAGATTTGTCAGAAATGAAACGTGTAGCACCCTCATAGAAACTGGATTTCATAGGAATGTGAAATCTTGATTATGCATATTATTTTAAAATGACACCATACTGAGGACGGAGAAAGATAGTATTTATGTATGTCAAAAGGCAGCTGAATGAAGCTATAATTTTATTTCATTTCTGTTAGTACATCCACAACTATTTCCACCTAAATAGATCTTTAAAATAAGCATACACAGGTATCGACTATTATCTACAAATATTTATTGTAACACTTGAATAGAACTACAGGAAGCCCTTGGCACGGATAGAAAATATTGATTCACTGTTAGGTTACAAAAATTTGTACATAGCAAAATTTAATGCTCTTTACATAAAAAATATTAGACTACTTGAACAAAACTTTCATTCTTGGTAGTAGCTACCAGAATTAGAAAAGTAAAATTAGGCTTTAGACACTGCTTCTAGAACACTGGACTCAAACAGCACCTGCACTGCTGGAGAAAACATGGAAGTCTGTCATGCAACAGAGAGCACATCACCAAGCTATTCTGGAACAACCGTTCTACACAGAGAGCTCCCAACTGAAAAAATAGTCAAGGTCCAAATAGGCATGTTTAGGCATTAACAACAACAGAAAGAATCCAAAGGAAATGTACTTGATGTTCAATTTTAATAGCATATTGATAAAGGTACGCTTCCTTTCATTGCCAAACATTTCTGCACATGTATATGTTTTAAAATCCAGGAAACAGCCAAACCACAAGTTACTTCTTAACATGAATATACATAGTTAACCCTATATTATGCAGCCCCTTTTAAAAAGCACTGATGCACCCAACAGTTACATGTATTGTTTCATAAAGAAAACACAAAGTTTACCATCACTAATACCCAATACCTATAGTCACTTAATGTTCTGCAACACAACGATTTAGAAGGCAAGTTGCTTTTGAAAATGGCTTAAACTCAAGCAGTTGGTTGTTTTTTGCTGAACATCGAACTTTTATTATTCCAGGAAACTCAAGAAAAAGCGAAATAAATACCCTAATTTAAATTACTTAAGTCTTCAAGTCTATAAAAGTAGGAGGCCTGTGGTCTGTTTGTAATTAGGTTTTAGATAGTTGGTATGAAACTGTAAACTCACTTTTCAGACCACATAAAAATGGTTTAGAATGGTGGTCATTTTAATAAGGTAACACTTCTTAATTAAGAAAATTGTCGAAAAAAATTCTGTGAAGGATTTGGGATCTCCCGTTGTGATAGGAGTTCTTAGAAATTTATAGCAAATACTCATTAAGGCAGAGCTGACATTTATTTCCCAAGAAGAATGATGACAAGTGAGTCATTCTATTAAAATGAGGTCTTTTATAAAACTGCTTCCGGAAAGCTTCTCAAGGAGTCAGAATTCAGCTTCTTTAATGGTAGGTATAGCAGAATTATAGTAGCATATTTTAGCATTATTGAAAAAATGATTTCCGATTGGATCATAAAATTAAGGTGTCCTAATTAATTGTAAGAATCACGTTATCTTTGATGAGCCACAGTTTAGTAAATGCCGGCTGTCAGAAATGGAACTTCACACCAATTCCATTTTATTCCCTATTAGATTCATCTATTTAAGGACAGATGGCACACATGAATTGATGGCCGCAGCCCTTGATGCTGGCATATCGCTGGCCCCTGTGGAGGAGTATGCCATATTCTCAATGCCGATCTCGGTAGGACTGCTCTAGCAATAACTGTGAACATGCCACAAATTTGAAAAAGAGGAACAATCATTTTGTCAAAGTGTTGCCTTTTAAAATGGCTAACATGAAACCTCCAATATCTGTTCTAAAGAAAAAGGTTTACCTACTGGAAGGTTTTCCTAGAAATACATCCCAGCAGCTTGAGACAGTGAAGTGTTTGTAGTTTTACATGAGTTTTTACATGAGTTTGTTTGGTGGGAAACATCGGGACTGCAGAGCAGCTGTCTGATGGTTGGTTAGAGCTGTCAATGCGTCGGCGAAGCACTCGGGCAAGCATTTATGTGTAAGAATTGAGTTGCTCTTTGGACCGGGACTGGATATCTTGCAGTTCCTGCTCTTCCTTTGCTTTGATTTCCTGGTAAGCCTGCATTTTGCTGGCATCCTTTAAGTAAGCCCAGTTAGAAGACAGTATCATGAGGAAGTGGATCTGGAAAAGAAGGGTGAGCATGATGGCTAGTGAGCAGGTCAGGGGAAAGCAAGCTGCCAGGCGAGGCGGATTAGCTGGCCTTTCCGGGGGCGGGGTACTCCGGGTTAATGCTCACTGTGCGGGCGGCCCCAGGCACCCAGGCACGGAGAGCATGCTCTACTAGGGGGCTCAGTAGTAAAAGCTGGAGAGAAGTTAGTACACAGGCACAATGCACTTGGAAAATGGCCACAGTTATTGTTAAGGGAAAGCAAAAATAAAACACAATAGGGTGTTTACCATTTAGAGAGGAATTATAAAAACTGATACAGAAGTTCAGAAACACGCTGGTGGTTATTTTCAAATAAGTGCGGTGCAAAGCTCGCTCTTATCTGCAGATAAAAATCAATAACCCAAAAGGCCTAAAAGTGTGAACAATGTTTATTTTGAGTAAATAATGAAAAACTACATATTTAACATGGAAAAATTAAGTGAATGTGAAAACCACACTTAAAAACTATAAGCAAAGCAGTCAGTCAGTCTCTATGTTAACACATTTTTTAGTAGTAAAACTACATTTCCCATTTTGTAACTGCCATTATTTCATTTCAAAAGTATAAAAATCCTTATTGGCATTCTTTCCAGTTGATGTGGTCAACACTTTTCCCCCATCTTTCCTGCAAAATCTACATTTCAAGTTCCTTCTATTTCATATTTCCTTCTCAACATACTTGAGACTTTCAGATGCAGCAACGATTTCTCTTCCCATTAAAATCTTACGTGCAGTGTGAGAACTGGCTTGGAGGAATCGCTTGGTACTCACCAAAACGACTTAAGGTTTCGATTTTGTGGGCTCTGCTAGGAAGGACTGTGTTATGTAAAATAAAAAGAACCCATACATAGAAGGCCTTTTATCACAGGAAACAAATGGGTGGTCTTTACTTTTCTTCAAAATTTGAGGGGCATTTATTTGGTAGTGAACTATGTAATTGCAAAAAAAATCTTAATTAAATTTAAAATATATTTGTAAAATATTTTCCAGAAGGAGTCTGACAAATCCAGACTAAGATGCTTCTCTTCCATTTCATCTTCGGCACTTGTTTTCATTTTCACCATTGAACTTGGTTATCAAGCCAGTGAAAATAACAGAAACTGCAGGTATGTCAGAGTTTTAATACTTCATTTAGCAATACTGCTCAGAGTTTAGGTTCAAGAAAATTAATTTTTAATGGCTGCTCAGCACTGTCAGTAAATAACTGAATCCTTTTCAAAATGTGGAAGTAGCCAGATCTCTTAATTTTGTAATTTGCGTGCGGTAAGTCATCTTATTAATCTCCCATGTGGAATGAGTTGACTAAAGCTATTTACACATTACTGGTACAAAACTGCAGAAACCTAGACTCTGCTTTAGTCTGGGTGCCAGTGATATTCGTGCTACATCGTGCAGCGCCCTACAGCTCCTTACGGGCCTTATGCAATTAGAACTTAGTGCAGCAATCTTCCCGACTCTTAAACTTCAAAACCGCATAGTTATATGTGGTAGCCATCATGTAGATCAGCTGGTGGAAGAGAACAGAACAGGACAGTGAGACAGAGGCGGGGGGGCCGGCCAGCCTAAGGTAGGTCTTTTCCCCTTTAGCGGCACCACGGACGATTCTCATGTCCAGCACACACACCTCTCATGTCACATACACACCAGGCCTCCGTACGTTCATTCAAAAGACTGGGACATGCTTCAAGAATGACAAGACATGGTTGTGGGTCAGCAGCGCACGATGCAACTAAGGGCGCCGTATTCCCCGCATCCTTCCCAAACTACTCGGCGGCAGTTAGTCCCCTCCTGCCTGCTGTTCAGCCGGACAGGCGCTCTCGCTGCACGGGCTGCCTGGGCCAGAAGGGCTTCAGGGTGGGGAAGCTGGGAATGACTCGTTCCCGACTTGTGATGGATGTCCCCCTTGCCCTACCAATCTGAATTCTGGAACTCTCAAACCGAGCCCTCCCAAATTATGTATCGATGCGCGCGCGCACACACACACCCCCCTATTTGTGTTTGTACAGCTGATCATTATTTGCAGATTCCATATTTGTGAATTTGCTTACGTACTAAAATTCCTCTGTAACCCCCACAGCAGCACTCACAGCACCTTCACTGTCACCCATGGACATGTGCAGAGTGGTGAAAAGGTCTCGGCTCCCAGCGGAGCTCGACCAAGGTGACACTGCCTTCTTGTTCTGGTTCAGCCTGTACACAGGTGTCCTTTCTGCAGTCTGTTTAGTGCCATGTGTTTTGCATTCTTGTGATCACTTTAATGTTCCTACTCGAAGTGCTGCAGTGTTTTTAAGTGCCAAAAGGTGGTGAGCTGCCTCAGACATGTGCGAGTGACTTTCATGCCGGTATGAGGCGTAGTGCGGTCAGCCAGGTCTTCAGTGGTAGCAAATCAACAACGTATACTACACGAGATGCCTTTGAACGGAATCACAAACACAGGGCTATTTGATCGGTTTCACAAAAAATGTGACCAGAGGCTAGCAGAAACCTAATCCTGCATTCTCCCGAGGAGCAGTGGCTCTGTGTTCATTATTGAGCATAACTACTGTGCACACCAAGATCAACGGTACAAGTATGTGTGTATATAAGCACGTTTCCTTTGGGAAAGTGAAAGGGTAAGGCCTCGTGTGACCACTTGTCCGTGATTGACGTCATGAAAGGAAGGGCTGAATAAGCCACAGTGCAGTGTCCCAGTCCTAGTAAACAGGTGTGCCAGGTATAGGTGCCCTCTTTCCACAGGATCCAGTTTACATTCCCTGCAGTCGGGGCCAGGACAGCCAGCTCGTACGCCCTGCCGTCTAGACAGGTGGTAGGTTACACGGGTGAGAGTGAACTCACCTTGAGTCGCAGGGCTGCTCGCTGGAAGGGAAATCTGTCATTACGGAGACTGCGGGGAGGGGGAGCTAACCAGGCCAGTGCTCAGGCCAGTACTCACCAGGGCAATGACGGTGGCACCAGCTCCGGCACAGGCCACAATGAACAGGTGGTAGGACATGTAGAACTAGGAGAGAAGAGCGCAGCAGGTAAGCCTTCCCCGGAACGAACTGGCTCCACCCCGCGCAGCGCAGGGTGCCGCCGCCCCTTCCCTGCAGCTGCTCTTGCGAGGCTGGGTGTGGGTGTGCACTCCAAGCCCCGCTGGGAGCACCTGGTGGCTTTTAGAACTTTGATACCCTAGACAAGTGACACGGGAGTGGGGGCTGGGCCTCCGCCATCAGTGTATCATACGGTCGGGAGCCCGCTGTGAGCCGGTCCACACTGTGGATACACAAACCAAGCAGCCAGGGCGGCAGGGGCTCATTATTTTGGTAACTGGTTGCTCTCTAAAAGCAACAGGAGGATTCTCTTCCACATGCAAGTTTCTGCGAGTTAGTGCATTTAAGGATTTTATGAACAGTTATAAACCAGCGCCTGAAGAATATTCTAGGGCCTGGAGATTTTAAAGCGAAGTGTGTTTGTGTTAGGATTTACTGCCAATTAAGCTTGACTAAGAAATAACAGCAGTCACTCTGGAACTATAAATGATTAACTGTGACTTGATTTCTAAAAATTTGGCTTATGTGCAAATACAGGGGACTCTTTTCTCTGAAAATTAATTTACATTTGTTCTGTGACAAATGTCCTAGTTTGAGAAACTATCTGAAGGTGAAACAGAAGTCTCTCTATATTTTCAGATTTGCAGGGCTGGGAGCAATCCCAAACTGTTTCCCAAAGAAAGTTTTCCGATTGCTGAAAACGTCACCGAGAGGGAGGGCCAAGTGAAAGGGCCCCGTTCTAGGGACTGGTGATGGCATACAGTTCACTCTAAAAGTGCAGAGCCATTGCTCCGGCGCTTGCTCCTCAGGACTGACTGACTCCTATTTGTGCCACATGTGTGTGCGCCTCCTACCGAGAAGGGTTTTACCTCATTTGTGTTGCAGATGTTCTCTAGGGCGGAGCCGCAAATTTTCCCTGGGAACGCATTCCAAGGAATGATACCTGTGAAGGGAATCCCAGTGGAGAGTTAGGTATTCGTGCAAACTGCAGTGCTTTGTGCTCACCACTTTGGACGCCAATCACGGTGCAGTTGTAGGCCATGCTCTTCACCAACAGTGAACACATCTGCCCTCTGCAGAGCAGGCTTTTTGGAATAATTAACAGGTTCCATTCGGACTATCGGGCATGAGCAGAGTCAACTAGTCTTAAGAGACTTAACCTGATAGGAATGGATTTTCAAAGTGAGGTTTTCCCTCCCATGAATAACAGCTGAAGGACAACCCCTCATAAAGCACTTCTCCATGCTGAGGTCAAGTCCATTTCCCCGTGAATCCCTGGTCTGCGGCCTTGTTGCTCAAGCTCTTTGTTTAGTGGTTTTCTGTGAGATAAGTTCCAAAATTGAGTCTGTGCTTACACCGTTACATGGCAGATGACAGAGTATGTTGATGTTATGTAATTTGGACTTGTATTTTATATCTTTGCTTTTATATTCATTTTTATTGTGTTTTACAGATGTTTTAAAAATACTCTGGGATTGAAAACACTGACCTTCATCAAGAGTCGGGCCAGCGTGGTCTGTGGTCTTTCTCACTGTAACCGCCCCCCCACCCCTGCAGTGACATTGCCCATTAGGCGCGGCTGCTCTTTTTGCCATTAATGAGCAGGTGAGTGCTTAAATATTAAACACGGCTCAACTTACACTTCTCCCAGGGGGGGAGGAAGGCGGATTTGAAAAATTCCTTATTTCCCCCATCCTTGCTGTGGGCCAAGTGTGACTCTTTATGCTTCAGAAAAATCGGAGATGAGGAGTCTTTAAACTGTCAGCGAAACCAGGGATTTCAAATACAGATTTAAAAAGATGGTTTACAATGACCGAAAATTTGTAGTGCAAATATTTAAGAATAAGGAAATGCTATACATTTAGACATTAATTTACAAATACTTTAGGCTATCAAAAAGGACAGTGTGGCCCCTGACCGCTTTGGCTCGGTGGTTAGAGCATCAGCCTGCGGACTGGAGGGTCCTGGGGTTGCAGGCTTGATCCCTGGCCCTGGTCAGGGTGTGTGCAAGAGGCAACAAATTGATGTGTGTCTCTCACATGGATGTCTTCGTCTCTCTCTCCCTTCCACTCTCTGAAAAGCAATGGAAAAATATCCTCCAGTGAGGATTTTAAAAAAAAGGACAGTGTGGTTGAGCCTTGGTCTGCATGAGAAGAGATTATTAGGCTGATGGGCAATTTAAGGCAAGTTCCCTATTATGTCCTAAGGTAAGAGGCTGAGGAAAGCCACATGGGGAAAAACAAGCAACAGAAATGAAATAGTCATCTCTCTCTCTCAAAGCTCTGAAAGAACAGTTACTTCCTCTCCAGTTCTAATGAAAAGCTGTTTTCCCCTGGTTGGTTCTGCCAAGAACAGGATTTCTTGCCATCCTGGCTAGAAGCACTAATTAAACTCTGTACATAGGGGACGTTGCCTTCTCTCACTCAGCAGGGAAATCAAGCCTCAAATTAATTGACAGGCACAGCCATGGCCCCTTCTGTGGCTTGTCAGAATGAACCAACCTTAAGTGCCTATTGGGACGGGCCCGTACCTTTGAAAATATGCTTGAACCTATTTCCAATAGCCAGCTTTTATAGAATGTGTACTCATGACTTTGTATTTTTCAGTATAGATGAAATTTAAGCAGTTGGTTATTTAAAAAAGACCTGTTTTGCAGAGTTGGATGTACAAGTTAGTTGGATTATACAGTGTGTGCACTATTTTGGATGGGCAGGAAGATGGTACAAAACAGAAAAACTAGAAGGAGAAATGCATAACCCTTTAATAGTGGGCACCCAGAAGCCTTTTTTTTTGAAGTGCATTATGAAGCAGCTTCTCATAAAATTTTTTTGGCTACAGACTTGAGAAAATTTTGAATGGCACCTTTGAACAACTAAGACCCTAAACCGTCTTTCCATTCAGAAAATGGAGCGTATTGAGGGAAGGAGTACATACTGTTCCAACAGAAGAAGGTCTGACAAAGATCACGATGGTTTAGAGATGCCCCTGTAAGAACTGAGGTGCAGGCACACGCACAAGGGCATAAACATCAACGGGGGGTTAAAGCAAGTACCGTATTGTCGGATATCCACGCAGATCTGCTCCACACCAGCTGTCCCGTTGGTTTGGGGTGACTTGATGACTTCACAAGTTGACCATATGTTGTAGAACATAAACACGGGCACTGCAGAGAAACCGAACACGCCGAGCCAGGCCACTCCCAGCACATAGGTGAGGAAGACAAACTAAGCCGAAAAGGAAAGAGCAAACACTCAGTGATCCTGGAAAGGTGCACCCCCGGGGAGGAATGACTCTGCAGCTCCCACCTAATACTGAACCTGTGGGATGTATGTGGTTCAGGGCACCACCCGGGCCACAGAAGCAACAGGCAAAGTGACCAGGGAGAGGAGAACCAAGGGCTGGCAGCTGGGGCGGGGTGGTCACACTCTCCAGGGCTAAGAATGGAGACTGTTACTACCTGAAGCCAAGTTAAAAGGCCTTTTAACTAACAAGAACCCGAGACCCCAAGAGATCATCTCCCTTGTCCAAGGTCACAGAGCTAATTAGTGACAGGACCTCCCACGTGGCATTCTTTTTAAATATCTGTACTTACCGTGGGACAGTGTCTGGGTGGTTTCACTGGCAACCTGAATTATAACTTCATATTAATTTCCCCCAAATCACCTTTATTTTACATAATGGGTGCTGTAATAGCAATACAGGAAGCCCTTTCTCAAAAGGAACTTCACTAGTTTTGTGATCCTGTGAAATAACTAAAAGCATTAGATCTTGAACCTATATGAAAAGTTTAAAATAGCCTTGAACACAGCTTAATGCAGTGAATCTGATCAGATGCTCATTCCCCCCCTCCCCCCCCGTAGTGTTCATCTAAGATCCACAGCAACTCTGCAAGCAAAGCCCTGGCTTAGGACAAAAGTGTGGTGTTCACCCACATGTTGCCATGGGCAATTTCAGGAAGAATGCAACCACATTGCTTTAGTTTCTTCCTAACCTGCCTTGACTACCAATTTTCAGAGAACTTTGAAAGGCTGTTTCAAACACAGTGTGGTATTTATATTTTCAGAATGCGCACCCACAGAGTGTGTGGGTGAAGGTTTAGAATCCTAGTTTAGCTTTTTAGTTTTTAAGATGATGCTGAAGATGTGAAGGTTCCATCTAACTTTCCACACTGCAGGAAATACCTCCATCTGCCAGGTAGGCCTGGGGTGGGCTTGGACAGGACACCTGTTGGTCATCCCAGGAAACTGCAGGAACTGCATTTGATCTCAAGGACATTTACACTTCGGAAGCATTTCTAAAAGTATTCAAAGCAGATTTCAGTAGTTTCACAGGCTTCCTCCCCAGTGCTTGTGGGTGGGCTGCTCCAGACTAGGCTTTCTTTTTGTGGCCCTCCAGAAAAAACTTTACTTTCTGATAATACCACAACGACTTTAAAAGGGCTGGGGGCTTTTTGCTTGGTGAGCAGTGCTCAGAGCCCCAAGGGCAACCAGTGCCCAGGGGAGAGGGCCGTGGGGACATTCCTATACTGGTGGCCTCCAGCATTCAGAGTTCTGTCCTTAGTGACAGACTGTGAGTGGCCTGCAGAGCCTAAACCGATTGCCATCTGGCCCCATGCAGACAAGGTTTGCGGACCTCTGGTCTAGAGGACAAAGTTTAAGAAGAGTTCATTAAAAGACAGGGTTATAAAGAGAGCCACACCACGGAGGGAAACTCAGAGGGCATGGAGCAGCCAGCACAGGTAAGTCTTCCTGGCCATAACCCACATTCAAGACCTGAAGAGGAGCACGGAGACAATATGCAAGTTATGTCCTTTCTTCGTGGGAATGTGAGGGCCAGAAAGATTAATCATGGTCTGGTAACCATGCTGCTTCTGTTCTGATCAGAGAAAGCACACTGTAACCAGGCTGAGCGTTGTGCGCCCTGGGATACGGGAAGACGTCGGCGTTAACCTGGTACCTTGGCCCATTCTCCTATTCCAAGAACTGCTTATCATCATGGAAAGATCAACAACCTTGTTCCCAAAACCATGGAGTCCTGGAGGCGCCCGCATTGCCTGTAACCATGTAATCTTTGTCCCTCTACCCCATATAAGCAGCTTGCTTATGGGGGGCAGGTTAGAGCAGATTTTATGTGGGTGACCTGCTGCTCTCCCATACTGCTGGCATTATTGGAATAAACGCTCATATGATTGATTCATCCTTGTCTCCGCTTAATTGGCTCAAGTAGTGACAGGCAGCCCGGACCCATTGTGTCCGGTTTCAGGAACTTTCTATGTGAAAAACCTTCAATACCCTCATTACCTATACCTTGATAAGGGAAATGTTTCATTCAATACTACCAGCCACAGCTTTTATTATATATTGAAGGTATTTTCAAATTCCTAACTCTACATTAAGAACACTCCAGGCATACCCTAGTTTTACTGCGCTTCGCAGGTGTCCGTTTTAGGCAAGACCTTCCACCAGCAAAAAGATCACAACTCCCTTTACTGCCATACTTGCTTCCTTGCGGTGGTCTACAACCAGACCTGCAGTATCTCCGAGTTGTGCCTGTATGTGGCTCATGGACTCTCCCTCCACTCTGTGACCTCGTAGCTTTCCCCAGCTACAGAGTACAGAGACGTGTGGCTCTGGCCGTGTATTAGACAACCTGAGATGCGAACTCACCATGCCACTGATGCATCGGCCACAGGCAGTGGTTTTAAACTCCCCATGCAGCTCTTTCACTGCACTTGTGGTGTAAAAGCCTTCTGCCAACAGAATGATCCCATACAAGAAGAAAAAGGAAGCAATCCCGTAGATGACATACTGCATCAGTTGGATTCTATGAAAAGGAAGAAGAGAGCTTGAAAAGTTAAATCCAGCCCTGGCTGCCGTGGCTCACAGCTAGAGCATGGGCCCATGCACCACAGGGTTGCAGGTTCCATTCCCAGTCAAGGGCACGTACCTGCGTCGCAGGTTCGCTCCCTGCCCCTGGTTGGTGCTCGTATGGGAGGCAACCAATCCATGTGTTTCTGTCACTTCAATGTTTCTGTCTCCCCCCCCCCCCCCCCTTTCCACTCTCTAAAATCAATGGAAAAAATACCCCCACTCCTTGGGTAAGGATTAAAAAAGTTAAATCCAGTGCCCGGTGAAAAGACAGTGTTTCCAGCCTCTGGAGGGAGGACATGAGAGTGGTGTTCCTGTGGTGTCCCCTGCTCCTCTGATGGCTGCAGTGCTCCTGGGGCACTCCAGACAGGCATCCCACCCCACCCCACTGCACCCAGGGCCTTTCTTCCAAGGTGGGCCCACTGTTGGGTGCACAGCCTTTCTAGACAAGGGAGTTGTCCCTTGGGTCAGCGACAGAGGCCCAGCTGTAATCTTACAATACTTACCCAAGGCCTGTGCCTTGAGGGTTAGAACGCTCATTTTGTAAATTAGTAAGCACAGGCATTGAGGGAGGATACAGAGCTGGTGGCAGAGTCAGCATTGGAACTCTGGTCCAATGGACAACATGTTCCTCCCGCCATATCAAATGCTTCCCAACCAGGCCTAATGGTTAACGCTGTAAGCGCGCACTCAGGGCTTTCTTAAGGAAAGTTCTTTCACAACTCATTTTGTCCTATGAAAGCTGACAGGGATCCAGGTGACTGTTCCTCACCCTTTGCCCACCCACTGGAACTACCTGGGGAGCTTTAGGAAATACTGGTACCTGGGTACTATCCCCAGAGATTATGACTTAATTGGTCTGGGGCAAAGCACGGGCATGGGGAATTTTTAAAGATTCCTGGAAGTTTGAGAGCCACTAGCTAATTATCAAGCTCACTAGCTAGTTACAGCAACCCCTTCCCCGGTTTGCTGCGGTGAGGACTCCCGGTCACTCCACGCAGTTGTGCGCACTAAGGATCCTCCTCACAGCCCCCACTGCCCCTGCTCATTTCCTTGGGCGTCATTCACGAGTAGCCGAAAAAGAACATGCCCCGAGGACTCTTCCAACAAGATTTCAACGTTGTTCCATAAACATTCACTCGTGCCCTTTTCAGCCTGGTGGAAAAGTTCCTTATAATCACAAGACCCCTAAATACTGTGAGACTTCGCAAGTCAAGGAAAGAAAAAGACCACATGAAGGCAATGGAGAAGGGGCAGAGTGTATGAAGGAAACAGAAACGCTGCTGCTGGGCTTGCGCGGCTAGGACAGTCTGCACGGGAGCTGCTGAGACTCCACTCAGAATGATTCCAGAATGGGGAAGCAGAGATTTTGGGCTCAACCCCCAAAGTCCCCCTTTTCTGCACGGGAAGATGTTCGGGGATTTGTTCTGCCTGAAGGACTCACGCCAAGAGTCCTGTTCCCGCAGAATTAGAGGGCAGCCCTAAACGGAGCCTATGCTCCAGGGGTGGTCATTTCCTGTGAGAACACTGGAGGGCGCCTCTCCCTTGGGGACCATGATGACCCTGGTGTGAAGATCTGACGCAGCCTCAACCTCCCGCCCTGCTACAGCCCCCCACGCCCACTGCTGCACTGTGCAGTGTCCTAGGAGTGCGCCGTGCCGTGCCATGCCCAGGTGAGGTCCCAAACACCCGCTGCACTCTTGGCCCTTTCTTTTCCCTTCTCTCGTGGACCTTTTTCTATCTGCATACAGTGAGCCGTCATGAAAAGCATCAGCTTTTTGCGGGGGAGCACGCTGCAGTCTTTCTGAAAACGTGGGGTAGTTGCATTTGAAATCCATTTTTAAAGGAAAGCAGGTACTTACACCTCACTCAGCACGGCATGGTCACTGGTGTTGGTGGAGAAGTGTTGCTCAAGAATCGCCACAGTGCCTGCAAGAGCCACATGTCCACAGCCGCAGAACAAGGCGACCCCGGAGAAGCAGAGGATGGTGGCCACCAGAGAGGCGTAGGGGACGCCTCCCAGACACTTGATGCAGCATTCGAAGCAACCTGGACCCAAGGGAGAGACAAGGCAGCTGTTATGGGCAAGATACCTCTGGTCTTCATGAACACACATTAGCAGAGAAGGTTCTACTCTTCCATCTTCCCTCTCAGACTCTATGGGTAACAGAGCAGCATCCAGAGGGCTGGTGGGGTCCTTGTCATCATCTAATATTCTGTGGGTGAGGACCCTGGGGCTCCAAGAGGGAACGTAGCTTAATTCGCTCCGGGTGAGTGGCAGAGCAGCCACTGATAATTATGCGGCAAGTCACAACTCTAGAGCTTCCCGACTGACCCAGGGTTGGTGGAGGGACCTGCTCGAGTGACGATGCGGAGCAGTCATTCCACTAACAGTCAAAAGAAAGGACAGCAGTGAAGCTGCAGGTCTAAGAAGATAAGCCACCATCGAGTCCCCCCGACCTCAGCCTGCTGGGGTTCCAAGTGTCTCTTTCTGTAGCAGCCAATGGCTTTGCTGGAACCCTTACCTTCTGGGCAGCCAGAAGAGTCAAGTACAGTAATTGTACTGTTGCTGCATTCAGGAAAACATGAATGGGACCACTTTGGAAAGGTGATGGGTATTTTGGTCCCTAGAAGTACAGTCACCCAGATCCACTCGAGTAGATCCCCTCAAGTTTAATTCATGTCAATATCAGAAATTACCTTAACTTTGTAATAAAAACGTCCCCCAGCCCAGCAGCGCAAGCAGTTTATTCATAACCCTCCTCCTCCCCGGCTTCCATCTGTCCCCTTCCCTGACACATATGTTCCAAATAAGAACCCAGAACTGGTGGATGACATTTAAGTACTTGGAGAAAGAAAAGGAACAGGAAAAAAAAAAAACACACGACAAAATGAGCATCCATGAAGTGAAATGGAGGGGAGAGAGCCACAATCCACTCTTCATCTTGAGAAGACTAAGACTTTTATTCATTTTTAAAATAAACCTTTACTTGAGATGGCCATGGAGACCTCCCTGAGGGGCAAAGCCAGGTGCCACTTTCAGTTCAGAGACATTTATGCTTCAGTAGAACAGTGCTAGCCCCAGGATAATGTCACCACCTCCCTGACCTCCCGTCCCTGTTTATATTATCCAGACCCTCAAGTAAATGGCGTGTCAGGGAAATCGAACCCTGAATGCATTATGAGGGCGAGCAGCAATCAAGAGCAGTTCATTACTCAAGGCAAGCACATTAAGCCAGCTACATTTCTCTTCCCCAAATGGTCTTTACAGTACACGGGGAATGACTGCCCAGCATAAAACACCTCTAGAGAGAGCCTTTTCCATTTTGATGAGCATCCCATTTTAAACTAGCATTTGCTCAAAGCCACCACATTACCCAGCACATTACCAGACTTCAGTTCACTGGAAAGTAAAAAAAAATGTGAGGACTTCATAAAGAAGCATATTTCCTTTTCTTTTAGAAGATGATGAGCTGTTTTTATGAAGACCCACCTCCCTGAAATGGATTTATGAAACTACTTAAAATGGGAACCAATGCACAATACAGTTCAAGTTCATTAGCAAGTCAGTAGCTTAAAGAGTTCACAGACACTTGACATTTGTGAACAAAGATGATGGGAGTTCAATCTTATTTTGTCAGTTGGCTTTCTGGGGGCTGAGGTAAGGTGGAAGAATGCAACTAGAAGTCCAAATTCTTTCCAGGCCCCCAAACCAAGAGAAATCCCCAGCCTTGATGTGTCCCATTACATAAAACAAAATAGGCCTTCGTGCATTGTACCATTCACAACCTCGCCCACTCTCAGTCTCTATGAGGTAAGGAACAAGATGAATGCCTCCTTCCTTAGCTAATAAAGTTATATCAGGTCCCTATTGGATAGAGATACGTGGCCTTGCAACTGTGCTGTCCAGTAAGGTAGCCACTACCTCATGTGGCTCTTTAAATTGTTTAAAATAAAATAAAAGAATAAATTCAGTTCCACAAGCCACATTTCACATTCTCAGCAGCCATATGTGCCAGTGGCTACCCTACTGGACAGAACAGATAGAGAACATTCTATCATCACAGAACACTGCTTTGGAAGATACAGTTTCACCTGCCACATATTTGATTTTCTGTAACATGACCTGGGTTTTAACTGAGTTTTACTCTGGGTTTCATTAATTCAGTATTTTTTGAAGACCTACTGGGTGCTAAGCATTGTACTTGGCACTGGGGGATACAACTATGAAATCTTTGCTTTCAAGGAGATCAGTCTAACCCTGCAGGCAGACACATAACCTAATCATTATAGTACACAAGATATAGACTGCCGGGGAGTCAGTGGATGGCGGGTGGGGAAGCGGAGAGAGAAGGAACATAATTCATACTGGAGAGGGATTAGGAAAGACTTTCGACAGAAAGAGCTCATGTGCAGAATACAGCTGACACGGTGCAATTGACATCTAATCTGAATACTTTTGTTTTACATACGTATACACGAGAAAGGATATATCTGTATCTATATCCTTTCTCATCATTTGGAGTTATGTTAGGGGCCATGGCATACCACACTTGCCCTTTAACAATATAACTCATCCTTCCAAATCCAGTTACCACTTCAAAAGTCTTTCATCCAAAGGGTTATAGCATTCTGCTGCTTTCAAAGGAAATATCACAGCTGCTTCCTGACTCAGAAAGACAAGTGGGGTTAGAAGAATGCTGCTGTTCAGTCCCAAATTCAGCACTACATCAAGGCTAGTTTCCCTCCAATTTTTCTCTCTCAAGGACTCCGTATACCCCATGCTGTGGGTCTGGTTTTGTAACAGCAGGGAAAACCAGGGACTCAGGAATTTGGGGGAATCACATCAAAGAATCAGAGTCTATCTGCAGATGGTTGTATTTGCAGCTATAGGAACTCTGGCTCCTATAGAACAGAAGTCGCCACATTGGTCATCACTCCACACACACAAATAAAACTCCCATGGACCTTGCCAGCCAATGTGAGAAGCTTGTGTAATAAATACAACATAGGGAAAACTTACGGGCAGTAATACAGCTGGATGCACAACAGGCCCATCTGAAGGCACAGCTCAGCCCTTACTCAAACAAGAGACACTCTTCCCAGAGCCCTGCTGTTTCCATCACTTTGGGTGCTGCGCTATCTCAAAGGTGGTGTTTAGTGGAAGCTGTCAGTCAGGCAGAGTAACAGATACGGGTAAGGATGACAGCATTAGGAAGAAGGGAGCAGCTGTCTAGTCACTCATTCCATTTCATTCCGTTAGTGACCGATCAATGCGCACCGAGTATCTTCGATGTCACAAGCATTTCGCTGGGCACTGGGAACTCAATGGTGAGCTCAGACAGCCGTGGTCTACACTCTAATGGCGTGTGTAGTCTATGGGGAAACAGTAACCATATGGTTCTAAGCTCAGAGGTGCTAGGAGAGTAAACTATGGGGACTGACTTAGGCTTCTGGGGAGGGAGCAGGCACGGCTTCCAGAGTTTAAATATAAAGGATGAATTTGAATTAATTAGGCAAAGGGAGAGAAGAAGGGGTTAGGGAGGGTGTTTCAGGAACAGAAGGAACAAAAGCTCTATGGCTGAAAAGAGGGTGCTTTCCCGGGCATGAAAGAAGCCAGAACACAGCAAACAGAGCGTGGGACAAAGAAGGCAGGAGGGGTCTATCAGAGGTAGACCACGTAGGGTCTTAGGCTGCCGTAAGGATTCTGGACTTTAGAATCATAAGAAGCCATTGAGCATTTTTAACCACAGGAAACAAACTTGGGTTGCAAAATTTCACCACTGGGGCTGATGCGATGGGAAAAATGGAAGTGGAGATGAGTAGGAACCCAGTGTAATGGTTCACACAAAAGACAGGAGCTTGGACCAGGGCAAAGGTGGTAGAAGTGGGGGAAACTGATGGGTCCAAGAGATGATTAAGATGTCAAATGGGGACAACTTGGTGTGTATTTGATCATGGAATTGGAGATGGATTGGTGAGTACCAAAGATGACTCCTAAATGGCACATATAACTGGATGGACGCTGTGTTGTTCTCTGAGCTAGGTTGGCCAGAACAGGGCTAGGCTTTGAGGATAAAGATGTTGAGTTTCCTTTTAGACATGTTGAGTTTGAGTTGATTGGATGTCATCTTAAGGGAGGATTTCTGGTAGGCCATTGGATACGTGGGTCTGTAGCTCACAAAGAGCTAAAGATGGATGCTGTCAGCTTCTACTGGACATCATCAATGAAAACTTTCAAATGTCAAGAAAACATACGAGTGGACCATTTATCAGTTAAAAGTACTTTAGACCCTTTGTTTGCAAAGAGTGGACCTTAGACCAGCAGCATCGGCTTCAACAGGGAACTTGCCCGTGAAATGCAGAATCTCAGGCCCCACCCCACACCAGATGAATCAGAATGTGCATTTTAACAAGCCTGTGCCCCAGGTGACTTGTGTGTACAAGAGTTTGAGGAGCCCATTTCTAGTCAACAGTCCCATCTTCCCAGTCACAGGAGTGGCGTCCTGAGCCCGTGTGAAGTGCCTGTTTTGTGTTTGACCGTGTTTGGTGTTTTCCCTTAAGAGGTGGCCTGCTGAGCTTGGCCATAACTCTAGCAAATCAAATGACATGTTCCAGGGGCTGCAAAGAAGAAAACAAAATGTTCCAAGTTGTTCAGCTGTCTTGAAAAGAGTGCAACCAGAGTGCTTTTTCTGAGCCAAGCAAGTCCTCTTAACCTCAGAATTTTTGACAAAGATGCTTCAGAGCGACACCATAGATGGGGTCTGAGAAAACAGATTTATTCCCCCCCATCCCTCCCTGCCATGGGGCTAAGTGTGCCCAAAAAGACAAAAAAACTAGGTCTGTGATTCAGGCTGTCCCCAGAGTGAGAAGTCACAGGCAAGGCTGGTGTTTTGAAGTGTGGAGGTGGTGCCAAGCATCGGCAGAGCATCACACTGTTCAAGTTCACGCTAGCTAAGGAAGGCCAATGCTTTTCTTGGATACCCCATAAATCCACACTCAAGTTTTCCCAAGCTTCAAACCAGCAAGGACAACATTGGTTAACATGAACCAGAAAAGGAAAGGAAAGCATTTTTTTATGACTATGATCTACTCAAGTAAAAAAAAAGTCAACACCAGGCCTTCTAGCACATTTTGCTAGTAATTCTCAATACCTCCCATTAAACCCCCAGAACCTCTTAGGTTAATAATGTTGTAAGCCTTCACTTAGCTGGTCTTGGTGGCTAAAGAGAATTTTGAATTTTAGGTTTTGATTCACACAAAATCTCCAGTGTGCATTAGCCTAAGACAGTTTAAATATAAACCACATAGTAGGGAGAAAGGAATCTACATCAATGCCTCTCACTCTCAATGGCCAGTTTGTCTCCAGTATCTCTAGAACCTTTTGTGCAGAACAACAAAATAAAACACGTTTTGTCCTCGGACTTGCGGATGGCCGTTGCCATGGCTGTGAGTTCAGAGTGGCCCAGTGATTTGCCCCGAGTTGTCTGTGATCCTGGCTGTAGATTTAATGCTGGTGCAGAAGGAGGGCCAGCGGGAACAGGGCTCACATTCTTCCCCAGGGAATGAATGTCACACTCACACACACACACCACGCTCTACACACCACGCTCTATGCACGGCCTTCCTTACTGCTTCACCGATTCCTACCGAGTCACAACATTAAAAAGATGAGAAGTAGCCAAGGTTTGCAACTTTCACACAACCAGCACCAGGAAAATAGAAATAAGAGAAGTGGCAAGAATCATACTTAACAACAGCAAAAGTGAATGTCAGCAGCAGTTCTCAATGGGTGACTGTGCCCCCAGGGGACATTCTGTCATGTCTGGAGATATTCTGGTCACCACAACTGGGGGAGAAGGGTGCTGTTGGCTCCAGTGACTAAAGGCCAGGGATGCTGCCAAACCTACAGTACACAGGACAGCCCCCCAAGTATCTGACCCCAAATGTCACTAATGCTGAGTTGGAGAATCCCTGAGATAGCGTGAATAAAGAAACTATACAGGGTTTAGATCAGTGGTTTTCATCTGGGGACGATTTTGCCCCCCAGGGACATTGGGCAGTGTGTAGGGAGACATTTTCAGTCATCACAACTGTGAGGGCACTGTCGGCATGGAGTAGGCGGGGCCAGGGATGCTGCTCAGCATCCTCCAGTGCACAGGGCAGCCCCTTCTCCCCAAACAAACATGATGGGATGGAAAATGTCAGTAGTGCCACAGGCAAGAAACACCACTCTGTTACAATGTACAATCCTGGTCTGAGGCATCTACAATTAAAAAAAAAAAAAAAAAGCTTAAGCCCTGGCCAGTGTGGCTCAGCTGGTTGGAGTGTCGTCTTGTGCACCAAAAGGTCACAGGTTCAATTCCTGATCGGGGCAGATGCCCACCTTTCTGGTTCCGTCCCCAGTCAGGGCACGTACAGGAGGCAACCGATCAATGTTTCTCTCATACGTGGATGGTTCTCTCTCTCTTCCTCCCTAAAAATCAATGAATATGTCCCCGGTTGAGATAAACAATAATAATAATAATAAATTTTAAAGAGCTTAAAATAAACTTTACTTTGATTAAAAAATATTATAGAGCAGAAGCTCTCAAGTTTGCTGGGCAGTAGAATTATCTGAAGGCCGTGTGAAAGCCCCGATGCCCACACTTCACCCCAGACCAATTAAATCAGAATTGTAGGGGGTAGGACTCAGGAATGAGAGGTTTCGCTATTTTAAAAACAAAGCTCCCCATGTAATTTCATTGAGCACCCAGGTTGGAGAACAAGTGTTACAGAGCAGGGTCAGCAAACTGTGGCCCACAGGCCATACACAGCTCTTCACATGGGCTGCGAACCAAGAATGCTTTTCTACATTTCTAAATGATGGGGAAAAAAATAAACCTCAAAGAATAATAATATTTCACAACGTGAAAAGTATATAAAATTCAAATTTCTGTGTCCATAAAAGAAGTTCTGTTGGAACATAGCCACACTCATTCATTGATTGTGTGTGGATATTTTCATGCTACAAAGGCAGAGTTGACTGGTTGCCACAGATATTTACTATCTGATCCTTTACAGGAAAAGTGTGCAGATAAATTCCCTGGTGAGCTTGTAAAAATGCAGATTATTAATTAGGCAGGTCTGGGGAGAGCACTGTGCGCTTCTTCCCTGCTGCCTGGCCGCGACTCCATTCTGCCAGCTCACCGGCCCCACACTGAGTCAGGAGGGCAGATAACAGAGTTCTCAAAGGAGGGACGGGTCTGTGAGGCCTGGGGGATGCTGAGACTTTCGGGGGTCAGCGAGCCCCACACTTCTGACAGCGGCATGAAGCCGTCACTGAACCGCTGTGCTCACGTCTCCACAGTGAAGCGCCGACGGCCTGGCAGGAGGCGGGCAGCGCGCTCGCAGTACCAAGGGAAACACGAAACAGTTTCGCTCGGGCATCTCCTGGGTGCGGGAAACGACGAATTTTATTAAATCCGAACCCCAATATACACCTTTGAAAACTGTGCAATCAGGTGGGAATGATGCAGAAAGCACTTCTGCTGGGCACCAAACTATGATGTCTTGAAGCAAAGTTCTTGCATGATCAAAAAAAGGTAGAACACCACTTTTTCTTGAAAACATGGCTGACAAGCTATAGTTACTAACACTGAGGTATCCGGCAGAAATTTTCTCAAAACTGATCCAAGAGAGCTTGTCACTTCAAAGAAAACAACTGATAGCATCTGTTGCCAATCAATTTTGGAAACCTTGCACCTGCCATAGGGAAAGTGCCAGCTTCCCAATACTTACAAGGCTTCTTGATAAAATCGGTGGTAATATTAACAAATGAGACTTTTTTGATATGATATAGTGAAAGATCTGCACAACTCAGAGAACCAATATTTTTCAAATGACCAATGTGTGATACAAAATCATTCTTGAATACAGAGCTAAGGTAGAGCAACAGATTTTGATGGAACACAGAATAAAAAGTTCATTGATACGGTTTCAGATTCCACATAACAAATAATCTTTTAGAAACTACCACTTGTTGAAGTTCGGTGTATTACCAGGAAGAGTTCCACAAATATATGAAAAGGCCATTAAAACAATCCTCCCTTCTCCAACTACATGCCTGTGAGACCCTGAATTTTCTTCATATACTTCATTAAAACTAGATACCCCAAGATGCCTTTGAGTGACTGTAGAGGCAGATATCTGCAGCTGTCTAATATTAAGCTAGATATTAAGGAGATCTGCAAAAATGTAAACAGTACTACTCTTCTCACTGAAGTTTTGTTTTGGAAAATATTTACCTTTCCTAAGTATTATTTATGTTAACATGTAATGGATTTATTATAGGTTTGTTATTATTTTAAATAATAATTTCATTATTTCATAATAAATTTTTCATTTATAGTTTCTAATTCAGAAAATATTTATGCATAAATCCCCCATGAGGAAAAGTTTTCAGAGTTTTTCAATTACTTTTAAGAGTATAAAGGGACCTGTTTTCTAATAATATAAAGGGAATTGCTTTTCAGCAGATCCTTTTAAGAAGCTTGTCTTAAAATCTATTAAATAGATAAAAATCTTAAATTTCATTTACTTTTAATATTTGTAGTATGACCTGAGCAGTATCTGATAAGCAATTACACTGAAGTAAAGGTACATTCACACGGTGAGAATAAATAAATTCAAGTAAAGAAGTAGACACTTCTTAGCCTCTTCCTGGCTTTGTAGGTACTGGCTTTGGTTTTCCTCAAGACCATGTGTGTGTCTTAGCGTAGTAGAGTGGGGGACCAAAGAATCGGGGAAACCAGTGGTGAGTAGGAGAAGCTAGCTCTGAGTTCAGATGGCACAGATTTTAAGAAAGATCTGTAGGTGGTGAAGAAGCTTGACAACTTTCTGCATTATGAACTTTGGCAGCACTCAACCTTCTTGACCATCTGGGCGACAGAGTCTATGCTTCCCTGGATTGCTCTGAATTCAGTGTCTGTTGAAGTGGCGCTGTATGCCAGACACTGTAGTGGGGGCTACAGGGGGGTGTTTTCCCCTCCCAGCACTGACACTTTGGAGTGAGGTGAGGGACAGAAACACAGAAAAAATCATTAAAGCAGAATAGAGATGACTCAGGGACATACTTCCTTGGTCTAGTATGAGGAGCTAAGGGAAGGGTGTATGGTGGCACCAGTGTGGACAGGCCTTGAAGAACAGTAGGATCCCACAGTTAGGACAGATGGAAAAATATGGGGGAAGGAGAGCAGGACCAACCTGGTGAGCGTTGCATGGGGGCAGTTCAGGGTATGGCCGAGTTTATCAAGGGCAGAGTCGGGGCAGGAGCCAGAAAGGCAGGTGGGGCCCTCCTGTGGGGGGCCTCCAAGCCAGCTTGCACCCTGTGGGCTTCATTTTGCTGGCAGTGAGGGGAGAGAGAAGGTCTGTGAGCAGGCAAGGTATGCTTTTGAGAGGTTAATCTGGCACTGGGGTGTGGGCTGGCCTGAAGTGGGTGCAAACTGAACTCTTCCACTGTGGGTGGTAGCAGAATGAGTCTTCCTGAGTTTTCTTTCAAAGTGCACAGGGCGTGTTCAACGGAGGAAGGAAGGATGAAAATCAGACAAAGCTCGGAGCTATTAAGCAGTCAGTGTCACACAACGTTTTATGGGAATCTCTTGGCAAGAAACAGTGAGAGAATTTATGTGAGCAAATCTTCATAAGGGTCATTCTGGAAAATATAAACCCATCTAGAGAGACAGAAAGCAAATCAGTGGGTGCTTGGAGAGGGGAGTTAAAAAGAGGGCTTACAGAGGGACCCAGGGACAGTTCGGGATTGATGAACATGTCACCATCTTGTTTGGGCAGACACATATGTCAAAACTTATCGACTAGGCCACTTTAAATATATGCAGCTTATGCGTGTCAATCATACCTCAAAAAAGTTAGAAAAAAAAAGACCTGCTTTTTAAGTTCGATTTTTATGAAAGACACCAGTAATTTTAAAAGGTTGTGAATCCCTTTTGGGAACTAAAGATTGGCAGCAAAAGATTGGCAGGAGCCACACCAACCTAGGTGGGGTTGGGTAACATATCCTGTGGCTGCAGAATCCACATCCCCCCACTTGGTGACAGGGAAGGGAAGGGGCTATTGTCGCTGAAGAAAGAAGATAGTGCTCGATGGCACACAGGATGCATTTCCACTTTGATACGTTTATACAGCTTGTGACAGGCACCCTTCTAAGATACCCCCAATGATCCCACCCCCTGAGATTCACACCCTTGTGCAATGTCTCTCCTGACTGTGGCCTGGACCTACTGACTTGCTTCCCTGACTATTTCAAAAGACTGTGACTTCTGTCCTGCTAAGTAGCATTCTCTTTCTTGCTGGCACTCTCTCTTACCCACTCACTTGCTCTCTCTGATGAAGTCAGCTGTCATGTCATGAAGGAGCTGTGGGAAAGCCCACATGGCAAAGAATCAAGGCAGGTCTTGGGCCAGCAGCTAGTAAGGAACTGAGACCTCAGGACAACAGGCTGTGAGGAACTGAGTCCTGCCAACAGCTGCAGGAGTGAGCTGGAAAGTGGATGATTCCCTGGTTGGGCCTTCAGATGAGACCCAGAGACAGATAAGCTGAGCCCAGACTTCCAACCTGCAGAAACTGAGATAATATATATTGTTTCTAGTCTCCAAGTTTAAGATTAATCTGTTATGCAACAATAGATAACTAATACACTGCTGTTTGCCTATAGCACTACAATAGAATATTTTTGCATTTTTTTTAGATACACAAAGAGGCAATGACCATATAAAAACATCAAGAGGGGTTTCCTTCAAATTCAATAGCACTGTCTGCTAAGGATGTGGTGATTTGGCTTTGGACATCTTGATAGTAACCATGTATACAAGTTGCCTGTGAATTTCAAGTTTATGTTGTTCTTCAGAAAGGTATTTTGAACTAAAATAACATGTTAGCAAAGATGTTGTAATGAGGAGCTATTTCCTTAACCAAGATTATGATCCTCTATGTATATGCTAGTGGTGGTCAGACTTTAGTGTGCATCTGAATCACCTGGGGAGCCTATTAAAACATACCAATTCCTGGGGCCCACCCCAAAGATGATGGGTGGGGCCTGGGCATCCTAATGTTTAACCAGCATCCTTGGTGATTCCGATTCAGGGCATTAGAGGCCAACACTTTGAAAAATCACTTAAAGAAATGACCCCCAATATTACATTTAATAAAATATAAATAATCTTTTACATATCACAGAAAATAAAAGTAGTTAAAATACACTGAATGGGGCAATAGATGAAAACAGCTCCACGACATCCATTTAACAGGACTTGGTTTAATATGGGAACACTCAGAGAAGGCCCTGAAAGCGGCCAGAGGGGCTGAGCTTCCAGAAAGAGCCAAGGGACCTTCTGTAGAAGAGCTGAGCTTTAGTCTAAAGCCTGTGAGAAATGAGTCCCCCCTTGCCTCCCGGGGAACAAGAATTCTGGAGCCTGGAGAGAAGAAGGTGAGGGCTCTTGAATGGAGAAGATTTCAGGAAACTGCGTTACTAGCGAAATCCTTAGGTGTTGCCTACCCTAAGTAGACTGTATTTGCACTGTGTACCAAGAATGCATTTGCGCTAAGTCAGGCTGGCAATTTTCTGTCAAGGGCCAGATAGTAAATATTTTTGGCTTTGCAGGGAAAATGGTCGCCACTGCTGTATTCTAAATTAGTGCTTCTCAAACTTTAATGTGCATAAGAACCATCTGGAAATATTGTTAAAATGCAGATTCTGTTTCTGCAGGTCTGGGGCCGGGCCTGAGCCTCTGCCTTTGTAATAAGATTCCAGGTGATGCCAATTTTGCTGGTCCACAGACCACACTTGGAACAGAGGATCTAAACTCTCTCATGTTATACTCGGAAGCCTGTGTAACACAATCTGCTATAGCTTGAAGTATTCCCTACACAGTAAGCACAATGGTCCATTGAACGCAGGTGTCCATTAACTATTCCTTCTTGCACTAAGGCCACCATCTCAGATGGCCATCTCAGGCCCAGGCCCCTGAGGCAGCGTCCCACAGGGCTGCCTATGTGGCCATCCACCCTTTGATTTCCTGTAGGCCTAGACAAGATGTGGGTATTACCTGGGTAAAGAAGTTAAAAAATGAAAAAATAAGAAAAAAGCAACACATAGTGAAGGATTAACTACCCAAGTCCTAAAAATGTAATTCTACTGAGAAGTTACACCAAAAAAGGAAAACTGAAAAGATCCAGGCAAAGGAAACTGGAGCTACTGGACTTCCCAATGGGGAATAGGGAAGTTGGGGGTTGGGGAGAGGTGACTGCCGGACGGGGGGGGGGGGGGGGGGGGGGGTTCCTCTGGCCAAGATCTCCCAGTCAGCTTGCATCGAAACCTCCTCTTCCCCTCCCCCACTAGAAAGAAGCTGAGAACTCGGCAAAAAAAAAAAAAAAAAAGACACAAGAGCCATATGGAATTCGCTATTTTTTTGCTCCCACCATCTGGTTTGGAATCTAAGTACAGAACGGCAACTGCATTGATTTGGAAGCCAACGATATCTCCAAGCAACTGGGAAGGTGACCACATGGCTGGGTTCAGTCCACTCACTCCGGAGCCTGCACCGCATTCTTTTTTCTATTTTTATACTCTACATGCAAGGTCTCTGCGGCTGGCTCCTGGCACAAATGGTCACGATTTCAGTCAATGCACAGAAAAAGTTAAAACTACGTGTGGGTAGAGATCATCTTAGGATCTCAGAAGATGATTCTACAAAACGAGTTCAGTGATTTTGTTTCTCCCCCCCAGACAAGAACCTGCTTGCTCATGGAATTCACACATGAAGTATCACCAGCAACCTGATACTATTAGAGTTCTAGTTTCTTACCCTACCATTCCAGAAGTCTAAAAACTCTACAACCTAAGGGTTATTTATTTACTTATTGGTATAGTTCAGCTGGCAACAAAACCTGTTCTGATCCAAACTTATTTGATGCCAAAACCCTATGTGAATGGACCAGAGGCTGTTTATAGGCTTCCTTTTCCCGACGTAGGCTCTTCACAAAGATTAATGTGTCTGATTTGTGGGAGCACCCAGGCCTCACTGGTGATGTCCTGTAGCGCGTGGTGTATGTGCCATGCTACTTTTCAAAAACCCAAACTCTTATGAATTCTGAACAAATTTGGCCCCAAAGGTTTCAGACAAGAAACTGGAGCCTTCTGTTTCTCTCCTCAGCTGCCACTGCTGCTTAGAACACCCGTGTTCCAGTGTTCGGTTGTAGGATTAAAAGCATGTATTTTTCCCATGATTTTACAGGAAACTGCTCAACCAGTGGAGAAAACTCATCAAGAGCAGTTGCTAGAGGGCTTTCCTCTAGTTAGATATTGATGTTTACTCTTCACCACACAATCTAAGGAAGATTTTTTTAGTTTTTTTGCTCGATCTCCAACTAGCCTGGTGTCTTCCAACACATTCTTAAAATAAAGATCGTTCTTTCAAAAAGTAGTTTCTAAGTAACTTAGGGACCTTCTTGTTATGTTAACAAATACCCTTCTCTCATTCTGTGCTACTGAACTGTGCACACCTAATGGTACCTCTGGGGCAGGAGTTAAAAACAACTTTAATGTGATATAGCTTACATATAAAATTCACCTGTTTTAAGTATACAATTCAATGGTTTTGAGTAAATTTACAGAGTTGTATAACCATCACCACAATCTAATTTTAAAACATTTCCAACACTCCAAAAAATATCCCTTGTACCCCTTAGCAGTCATTTCACCCAGGCCTAGCACCTAGCGGTTCTGAGAGACCAGTGTTCCTCATGAGCAAGGAAACTGGAAACCCAACCCAACAGACCTACCTGATGGGATTGGGTACAGTTATCTAACCCCCATTTCATAAGCTTTGACTTTCCTGTCTCAAAGGCAATGACTGACATTAAATCAGAGTGGTGCACAGCAGTGGGGCCAGGAAGAAATCTGGGGACACTCACAGTACTCTCTGAACCAAGGCTCCTCGAGTGTCCTGGTTCTTGGTCCCAAGGTGGACATGGGTGACACCTCCCTCCCCCTTATCAGTCTAGACGCTGGAAATTTTAACAAAATTGGCTAAACAAAAGTGGTTAACAAAAGTGTAGCTCATTGTATACTACTTCCTTTGAGAAGAAGAGGTGAGGGTGAGGAAAGAGGGAAGAGGGAGAAGAAAGAGGCGAAAGATGGGGTGGAATGGAGAGGAGAGAAAAAGAAAGATGATTAAAAAAATTTTAAAGGGCCAATTTCATCCATGCCCCTGTGAACAAATTAATGCATCAAGCAAAACATAAAATACCACCAATTTGAAAGAACCATTACAAATAATATTAACGATAACAGTTGACTTGCTATTAGAATTCACCCCAAGGCTGTATTTACCTGGACTGCTCAAGGGGTTAGCCCTGTCCCCCAGGGTTGGCACGGGACGGTACTGGTGGTTCTTTGAGCCTGGGTACATCCAGTGGTACCTGCCAATTTCCATTTCAGCTCTGCTGTTCACTGCCAATTTCAGGTGGCAAAGAGTCAGTGTCTCTATCTCCAGCAAAGATTCTATATCAGCATTTTAATTATTTTTTTTTACCATATAGTTCAAGGAAAGGGGGCTTTAAAAAAATATGCGATTGGAAAGCAATCTTTCAGTACCATCTTATCAACTCAGCATGATAAATTGAGAATGTTGGACTCTGTTCCTCCGTTTTTCAATTTAAGTTTACAAAAATCACCAAAATTGTCTTTCTTTCCTTATGTTATCCATCTCCCCCACCCTACCCCTTAGAAAGCTCATTTTGGGCAGACACTATTTATAGTAAAAATCTGGCTTCTCACAATAATATTTCTCTTTATTTCTCTTTCAGACCCACAAAGTACCGTAATTATTGCAGCTGCACAAGCAGAGGTGACTACAGGCTCATTCTCCATAATGGTACCCAGACCCAGCCTTGAAAATCTGGCAAAAAAACACTACCCCAGTCTGCTAAATCTTGGGTGAAACTCTCATCCTCCTATTGACATCTGCAATATTCTGTCACCTCATCTTAAACTCTGTACTGCAGAGCCTAGAATGTTCTGGATTAAACCCTGACTCAATGATCTCTCAGTCTTTTATAGACCAAGGGCTGCTGGGCTTGGACCACTGTTCACTCACACACAAGGTGACAACTGGTCTCCTGGGGACTCGAGTCCCTATTTGGTAATATATTTCCTACTTCTTAGGATTGGACAGAAAAAAATCTACTAATTTGCCTGACACAGAGTAGGCTGCTGGTAACTATTAGTTAAATTACAATTTTGAAATCCCTAAGAAAACATAAGGGTCAGTATGCTAGTTTGTTTGGGAACCCCATAAAACTAATAAGGGGTTATATCCTCTGGGGTGCTGCAAATATTTCAGGATAAAAAAATATGATTCTAGCATTGACATAGATGATTATTCCAGCAAATGCCCTGGCTTGGTCTACTCCAAACCTCACAAAGGCTTATGAATCCCAACTCCACTCCCTGTGGTCTTTGCAAAGTCGCAAACTCTCGAGTGATTTCTGATTGGGAAGTGGACACATACTTTTCTAGGTGATGTTTTGGAGAAACCCTTTTTTGGTTTCAAGTTAAAGTAAAGTGTCTTTTAAAGACATTAAAAAGAAGAAAAAGATGCTAGGACAAGCAGAACCGCACACTGAAAGTGTTCGGCTATTTCTGTCGTCCGCGGTGCTGCCAGCTGTAAGTCACAGAGCGCAGCCGGTACCTCATCTGCCACAGCCACCCAGTGAGACGGGTACTGTGCCATTCTTCTTCCATCGTTACAAGTGAAGAAACCAAGGGCAATGAGATGGCAAGTCACTTGCCCACGATCATGCAGCAGGGGTGGAGGAGCCAGGATATGTACCTCGGCATTTTGACTCCATTTTCTATTCTTTTTCTGAAGGCTCAACAAGAGTTTTTCTGAAGTCCCTCTAGAGGTGAACTATGCTTCTGTGCCTCCTAAAGAAATATTTCCGGTCCCAAGCTGTCAGTGTTCTTACATCTTCTTAACTCTCTTCCCTGGATTTAGATTTTTGCTTTGCTGTTCAGGCGATTCTCTCTCAGCCATGGGTTGTGCTACATATTCTGACAGCAAAGTGGCTCAGTGGGGCTGGTGGAAGGACCAGAAGGCCCTGTCGTCTTATGCCATGACCGGATTTCCTCCAGTCAAGTGGCTGTGTGCCTTCCCTGCTGACCTCAAGCAAGAGGATTCCACGTAGCTCTATCACTTTTGATCTGAAAGATTTCCCTCTCCTTTAAAAAAATTTCCCTCTCTATGCCCAACACACAGCAGGTGCCCCAAAATGTGTGCTGAGTAAATATTTGGTTGAATGGGAAGGAGACCCCGTGGACCAAGGAGTGTGCCGTGACCTCACACCAGCCAGGCCGGGGAATTCAGGGACTGCCTGCATGGGGGTCCATCGCCCCCGGGGGGGCAGTCTCCAGACTTTTGGGAGGTCAGGCGCAGCCTGCTAGGCTACGGCCGTGAATGGCACGGCTGCCCCCGCTAATGTGCTTTCCGGGGTGCAGCATAAACATACGGCTGCCCCCGCAGATGGGGGGGGCGGCAAGTGGATGGACGCTTTCCAATGCCTCTGGGAGGGCCTTTGCACAATAGTGAATCTCAAGATATGAAAGAAAAGAAAACCATGTCTATTTCGTGTGTTTGAGCCAAACTTAAATAAAGGCGTTAAATATAAAACTATTTATAAAATTTCAAAGAACACTATACATTGTGTTTAAAAGGACAGGGTCCCAACACTTAGAAGGGAGTCACATGATTGCAAGAAGCCCCAACTTGAGTGGCGTATGAATATGTTACTTCTGGGCAACTGGCAAGAAGTGGGAAGACGTGCAAACCTAGGACCTTGCCTTAGAGAGTGAGACTGCGAATGTTCCCGAGAGAGCAGAAGAGAGAGATGGCAGGAGACCAGTCCATGTTCTTGAAGAAGCAAAAAAGACTGTGACATCTGAGATACTATTTATGGTTGGGGCTTGAGGTCAGCAGTGGTGACTGATGGCCATAGACACAACTGTAGTTGGTCATCACCAAAGGTGGGTATGAAACAAACAATGGGGAATTAAGGGAAGAAAAACAAAACAATGCCTTGTACACTTTTTTTTTTCCCCATTTACTTAGATAATGTGATTTAGTGGTAAGGCTGAATAACTGAACTGCAGACTGCTAAACTTTCTAGCATCTAGGAAATTATCACTGGAAGCAACTGAGTGCCAAAGACTGAGCTGCCTGGAAAGACTATATTCACTGGGCAAGGTCTCTGAAAGCTACATCATCATCCTTCATTTTCAGCTACTGTTTAAAATATGAAAGCAAGCCATAACTACACCACAGAACATAGCAGAGGTCCTGAACGATGGCCGCCTGCTTCTGTAAATGAAGTATTGGAACACAGCCACACCCATTTGTTCAGATACTATCTAGGGCTGCAATGGTAGACTTGAGTAGTCACAACAGAGGCTGTGTGGCTCACAACACCCAAAATATTGACTCTCTAGCCCTTTACAGATGAGGTGTACTGAACCTCGATTTGAATATAGCTAGTAAGAAATACATAAAGAAGTTAATGCAATTAATTAAATCAGCCTATAAAACAGGAAATTATTTTCTCTTATTATATGTTATTTGAAGAGAAATATCACTGGGCTGGCTAAGGATCAAAATTCTCTCTGGCATTGTCATTTGCTATTGACTGTGCCACCAATTAGCAAAATTATGGTCAAAACTAAGATTAAACTACACATAATGGTCCCTACAATGAGTCAGCATCCTTCTGCTCCTATGATATGAGCTGAGAGGATAGAGGAAGGGTAATGGTTCAAAGCAGAACATTATTAAATGAATGAATAAATAAATGAAGGTAAGAACAACTAGGTACATTTGTGAGCTGGGACTGCAGCCTCCCTCTCTCCAAAGCCATCATCTTCTTCCTCTGTCCCACAGCCATCATATTCCTGGCTAACCATTTCACATGGATATACATTTGGTTTCAAGGAGAAAAAAGCAAGAGAGTGTCTTTGGAATAATGCAATTCATCACTAGTCCCAGTCATGGGAAATTTATGTCATGAGGGTAACTGGCTATTTCACATGCTTTTGGATACATCAAGGGTAGTAAGTCATGTTATTAAGATTATTTACTCAAAATCGACCTCTACTTCCAAATAACAGAGAAATATAATTTTTAGCGTTACAATTTGAATTCAAGATTTCCACTCAACTTCAAGGTAAGCAAATCTAAATCTCCAGAACTGGGTCAGAATTCTTTGTCTAATGAAATAGCAAGACCAAGTCTTGAAAAGTACGCTAATGGCGATAATGATATAAAAGTAGATGCACCAAATGGCTCACTGAGATCTTCTCCACACTTAAGTTTTCTAAAAAAATAAAATAAAAGCAAGCTGTATCATACCTACCACATATGTGCAGCACCATCTGGCCAGCCACACTTTTCTCTATAGCCTATCCCCCAGACACCCTCTCTTCAAATGTCCTCCTTGGCAGATTCTTACAGGGGAAAACTGCATCTAAAACATTCTCTGTACCACATTCATATAATTAAGTTAGAGAACATCAGTAAAAATCTTGAAATCAAATAATTCATAGATCACCAGAAATAGTGTAATGTGTTCAATGTGTTGCCCTGGATTTTAAACATACAGGTCACATATTCTAGAGGAGTGATATTCTTCCTAAAAAAAAAAAAAGAGGGTCCAAAAGCGCACACATATTGCAAAAAAAACAAAAAACAAATAAGAACCTAACCACCTAAGAAATTATATCTATTTGATTAAAAGGTTTAAATGGATGTGTTAAGTTTTTAATCAAGTCAACAATTTCAATTCATTTCTTACTTTGACTATGTTCTGTAATTTATTTTAAATTACACATTATTTCCAATTTACTACATTTTTCTTCCTATGTGGTTAGGAACTTAATTTGATGCCTGGAATTCTGGAATTTATTTCAGCAATGATTCATAGGAGCTTAACTAGCCTGACTATGATTGCTTTAGGAGCTTCCAATTTCCTACATGTAATAAAATTAATTTTCATTACAGATACTTAAATTTGTTTCCACGCAATAGAGCAATTGATTCAATTGTTTTTCTACCCCGTGATTCCGTACTCCCAGCAATTCCAGATGCACTGGTTTCCACAAATTAATTGCCATCAAGTAATACTGCACAGAAATAAATAGAAACCTAACTCTCTATTCTTTATTATTGTCTCATAATCTTCTTGCTTTGATTCTAATTCATTTCCTCCACTTATTCCATTTCAGTGAACCTGCTTACTCACTCCTCACATTTTGATTTAACTTAATGCTTCCAATTTTAAAACTGCCATTTGTAATAATTTGGCATTTCTTACATCTGCCTGAGAAAACCTGCTTGCTTTCCTTATGAAATTCCTGAGTAACTACTAAATACTTCTTGTGGATTTTGATCATCCGGTAGTGTTCTGTGACAAAAGCTATGAGGCTGTTTTGAAAACACATTTGCTTTCTTTTTTTAAAAGGGCTTGGATTATTTTTGTTTAAAATAGGAACAAAGTCATTATGATTTAGTTTAAAGAAAGAGCTTTCTTTGTCCTGCCAAAACTCTCGGGAAGTGGCACCAACTAGAAAAGTTGAGGTCAATTTATAAAACTCAATTTAATTTATATTCTTAATAACCGCTGTAATAATTACCCAAAGCCATTAATTTAGAAGCTACTGGGTAACAGCCACTGGGCAATAATACCTCAAATTAAGGGACAGACATCACCTCTAGTACTATTAAAAACAAAGAAAGGAACAGAGGGGGGGAAATTATGTGCATAAAAATCTGTGGGAAGCGACAAAAAATATAGGATTAAATTTGGTAAATTAAACCCTTCCTTGAAAGTTTTGAAAGAAAAAAAAAATCACACCAGCTCATGAATTATGTAATATAGTCTCTAATTATGTCAGATTTTTCAATGTTGATTTCAATGAAGTAAACATTTATTTTATAAATTGAAAATGAAATCTGAATACTGGCGTGAGAAACACGCACAAATGTACAATTATCGTTTTGTGCCTTGAAGGACAATGGCAAGCAAACTGGGGACACTACAAGGATGATACCTGTGTGAGTTTTGACTTGTGCAGTTATGAACTTGCTTGTCTAAACGAAAATTAGGAGAGAAGTTACCCTCCAGACCAATATTTATGGTAGGTGGGTCACATAGCAATCACAAGCCCCATGACTGCAGTGAAAATACACTCCCTGTCCCATATTCTTACTGCAGCACATACTACATATGCGACCAAAGCTCAAGCTAACATGGCATTTTGAATTCCTTAACAAATAGGTGGTGTTCATCAATTTTGGTGATTTGTAAAGTTCCTCCAGAAATGATCTTTGGTATCTAATTTTATCTCCAAAAGCATAGCTAAGGAGATTTCACACCCAGATGGTCAATGGGTGCAGTGGCAGCCTGTGGACTTGGTATTAAATAATATTTAATGGACATAAAATAACAGCGGTCCACAGGACTAACTGATGGATGATGAGGCACACAATTGTGGAGTGAGGCTTTCATATCCATTCCATGCTCCTTGCTTACTTTTGGACAGAAAAACGAAAGCTATGTTTCTGCAGAGACCAAAATGGTTTTATCTGCCACTGGCAGGCACCTTGTTAATAAAAAGTGTGTGTCATCTGTCTCAGGAAAAACCTGTTATCAACTGGGATAGGCTTCCTCACAACAATGCTACATTACTTATTATATCCCCTAATTTCATCTTTGATTATCATGGAAATGAATCTTTAAACTGTCATCTCAGCTCCTCTGCTTCATAAATTCTCTTATTGCTGTTTGCTCATTCGTGCACGTTTAAAATATATACAAACAAGAAAAGGCAAGGTTGTTGGGGGCTTTTGGCTATTGTTTGTTTTTTGAGGGGGTAGTAGGTTTGATGCAAGGATCGAACTAACTACCAGTTTCAAAATTGAAGTGCTATGCACTTAATGCCACTGAATTATACATTTAAAATGTTTAAAAGTCAATTTTCATTTATGTATATTTTATCATACTTTGAAAATAATTAATTGAAAACATGAAATTGCTCTGTTTAGGATGTAATGTTATTACAGTATTGCATACAGAAGAAATCTCATGTAAAAACCAGCAGCCTCAACCCCGGCATGCTGTTAAGCTGAAAACATGGAATTGCAGGTTTTGTCATGTAAAATGGTTGACTATCAGCAATTTCACAGTTCAACCTGCATATTCATAAGTAAAACCTCCATCATGAAGAATTACTACTGTTCAGTAACTGTCAGTAGACGGCAGGCCCATGAGAAATAACCTTCATTCACACGATGGCTTTTGATATTGGAGCCAGTGCGGCTACAGAATCGGTCCCGCGCCTGACAGTCCATAACTTTGGGGGAGGGAGGTCAATTACCATGCAGTGAGATGCCCTTAACCTAACAGCAGCTGAGCTGATTCTAGGGGTATCAAACTTGCAATCAGTCATTATCTAGGAAAAGATTAATTTTAGCTTCTATTTTTTGCCACTTTCTTACCCCAAACCCCTTCTTTCTGCCCCCCCCCCAAAAAACCCCCACCATTCCATATGTCAAAATCATGATATGTTCTAAGATTCCCTTTCAGGAACAGGACTATTATTAATTTCCTCTCCCAGATCTCCAAGTCATAAATAGCAGAAGACCCCTACCCCTTCCATCAGCACTAGGCAACAGAGCTGAATCCCTCTCTCAAGCTCCAACTTAAATGGCTATTACATGTCACAGCCAGGGCCCGATACACAGAAATAGCAGCCGTCTTCAATAAGAAAATGAGAGAATGTGAAGCGAATTTAGTATGCACGCTCCTCCAGTTCCTCCTCAGCATGAGCAGCAAACAATGCACCCCATGTCCCTGGACTGTAACACAACCGAAGTTATGACATTCCATTAATTAAAAAAGAGACAGCCTCCCCCGATCGAGCTCCGAAAGGTGACAAGCTGCTGACACCCTTCTATGAAACACCGCTTTCGGGAGGAAGATTTGGAACAGGAATGGATTGCAGAAAGGCTGCTGTTAATTTAACATCAGGAAAAAACCACCCGAACACAAGACCGTGCCGTAGGGATTCCTTCTGAGCTATTTTACAAGACACACAAAACTGGGCTCCCCCTCTAAGCACCCCCAGTGAAAAGCTTTAAACAGGCTATTGTCAGCGCTGGGTACCTTTTCTCTCTTGGCTTTGTTCAGTATTTTCCTCCGCTGCAGTTTCCATGGCTGGCTTCATACCATCCACCAAAAATGCTTTTCCTGCTCCCCCAGCACACTCTCCCCTCCTGTCCCCTGCCTCTGGCCTCCCCTCCGTCTTATTTACACTCGGGATTGAGAGGCTCTGTTCTTCCCTACAGCAGATCACAGTCCCTTCCAAGATGCAAGTGTCTCGTCAGCGTCGATTTCCTTCTGCCTACTGGTCCATGAAGACAGCTGCCAAGGAGCGGGCGGCCATCCGTCCCGGAGGGTCCCAGCTATAAAGCAGCCCTGTGCGCCCCGCTGTGCGCCGGCCGCGCCCCACCGGGCCCCTTCCTCCCGCTCCCCTGCGCGCGCCCCTCTTTCTCCTTGCCAGCGATGCCCAGCGACTGCTAACTAAGCCTCCCGGGGGGGAGACTCGTGACATCAGAGGAGGGCATGTGGGGAAGAGAAGAGCCCCCTCCTTCCACGTGACTCAGCGGGCTGGCCACGAAGAGTGTTCTCTCAGGAGAAAGCGTGTCTTCCAGAAGTGAACCCTTTCTTTTCCGTGGGGCATCACACCTGGTTTTATTTCATTTACCCCTGACCCTGGCAGACTGTAGTCAAAGGACTTGCCCAGAGTCTCTATTTTATTTGCTTTCTTTCAAATTTCTCTTGCACATAATCTCTAAGTATATGAGAAAAATACAACCCAAACATCATGGTTGTATAACAGCAGTGTAGCCATTTAGTATTAGAACCTGTTTCCTGGTCTCTGGCCAGCATATGTGATAGAAAAACTTTAGCTCAAGCCCAATTAATAAAGAGACACCTGTCCTTATTTTTAAATCATCGTGATATGCTACAAGTATATCTAGCTGACATTTTGGTAGCTTCTTGGAACGAAAATCAGAATAGAATGTTATTTCTTATTGCATGTAGTTATTTCTATATGGAGCTTTCTTCATTACAACCCCTGGTTCAAAGTGAAAAGGGTAGTTTCAGGAGCATTCTAATTGTTCAGCATAAAAGCTATTGCACCAATAATGATTTTGATTGCTGGTTTCTCGAGCCTTCTTGCATACCCTGATAGCAGTGGACCACTGTTTTCAATCTTCCCATCCAAGCATATAAGCCTTATCATGGTTGAGCCACATGTTTCCAAGCATCACTAATTTCCGCACTACGTTTTAAGCATTTGGTGCACCCATTTAACTTCATTTTCCCTATCAAAAAAGTTTATAGAAACTGAAGTAAAATACAGGATGAATACTGATAACCACAGGGCAAAAGGTTCCCTGACCAAGAACAGAGTCTGGGGGTTGGGGTGAGCACCCATCTTAAAAGCAAACATAAACACAAGTTAGAGACCACTCTCTCCAAAAACAAATCTCTCCTAAGTTTTGAGGGTTTCTTGATCAACACTCTAAAAAAATGTATAAGAGACGGAAGCAAAATCCTTTAACAACCTGATCTCTTAACAAATTAGGTCTAGATAAGCCCCAAAGCTTTCTACATTCAATACCTAAGGCCCTGTTACACCAAAAAAAGATTTTGAAAACCAGTTTAGCCTGTATCAACATTTTCTTTTAATTTTACATCTCATTTTTCACTTCAACCATTGTTATAGAAGACCACACCCACAATCAACTATTTCCTTAAATTATGGCCCCAGACAATTTTATGTCTTATGGCCATGAGATTGGCAAGCATGGCAGTCTAAAATTTCAGACTTTCAAACGGAGATTAATGGTGTAAATGTACCATAGCTTTATTTATTTATTTTTTTAATAATCTACTGATGGGCACTTGGGCTGCTTCCAAATCTTGGCTATTGTAAACAATGCTGCAATGAACACAAGGGTGAACACACAATACACTATACAGGTGATGTATTATAGAATTGTATACCTGAAACTTATATAATTTTATTAACCAATATCACCCCAATAAATTCACTAAATTTTTTTTAAAGATGAAAAAAAGAGAAGAGACAAACAAACAAAAACATATTCATTTGTGATGAACTACCTCCACAGGAAAACCTGATGATGTGTCCAAACAGGATGGTCTTAAACATTTCTGCAAAGACTACTTAGGTGCATTCAGTCAGAAAGATGGTAATTGTTACTCTGTGACAGGTCTGTTCTCCCTCAGCAGTTCAAGTGAGAATTAAAACCCAAACAAAATTCAATTCAGCACAAAAGGGGACAATTGTGATTAGCTCTATTATTGGTTTTTATTTTAAAAGTATCTAGCAAGATCAATTACAGGACTGCAGAATAGAATAATTTTTTGGCTATGACTTAAGGATATTATTTTAAAATGTTGGTAAAAGTGGGAAGGCAGAATATGGAATACATTCCAAATTTAAGGACAACTCTAGTTCTGTAGCACAATCTTGGAAATCAAAACCACGGGACAAAATGTTCACAAATTCTCCAATTGATACCTTTACCTACTTTCACCCTGAAAAACTCCATGTACCATTTTTGTATCATTTAATGTACCATGTACCATTAAATGTATCATTTTTGCCTTATTCACAACTTCATCATTTTCTTTTCATTAGGACAATGACATATGACAATTCTAAGAGTTACCACTGTAACTTTATAAACAGTCTCAATAGCATCCTGGATGTTTATGATAAACCATCTGAATCAGAAAATATAATAATAGAGAGATTTTACTAGCAAGAAAGAGTAGATATTTATAACACTTCTTAGGTATGCATCCACTTTTGGCCAGAAAAAATGGGATACTTAGAATGTGTAGGATGGGAAATGTCTCACAGAACTGAAAATAATTTATTGAGCCCCATGCATTAAGGCAATCTAACTGAAGGTAAGAATACTAATAAAAGCCAAAATAGGAATAACAAATATTGACACAAAATAGATGTATTAGATTGAACCATACAATGTTGCTAATACTAAGAACAGTTTCATACAGTTCAACTTAAATATCTGCATGTCTTCTGTAGAATTCCAGCCAATTAAGTAAATGTGCACAGAATAACCTTCCAAGTACTAATATCTACAATAAGCACAGACACACACAGATGGTGCTTGTCTTGGTGTAACACATAGACTAAGGAGACCCCACATGTTAACCAACCTGGAAGCTCTCTGAACCCCCATTCTTTGGGGTTTTATGGAGGTTTCAGTACAGGGGCACGACTAATTAAATCACTGGCCATTGGTGAATTGGTGATTGAACTCAATCTCCAGCCCCTCTCCCCTCCCTGGAGGTGGAGTTGGAGATGGGAGCACATTTTGGGCGTCATTGGTACCCAGCCCCCATAGTTAAGTTCCAAAAGCCACTTCATTAGCAAAACAAAAGACACCTTGTGCCCTCCATCACAGGAGATTACAGGGGTTTTAAGAGCTCCGTGACAGAAAAGGAGATGAAGATTCTTAATATAAATCACAACACCACAATGTCTAAGTATAGTAAATTTGCTTTATGTATCTTATATTTAGACATATATTTAGACATATAAGATACATAAAGCAATATGTGATCTAAATAATTGATGGAACTGTTGAACACAAGACCAAGGTGAGAGAATCCTGTGTATGCACTATGGACATCATCCTGGTTGATTGACTACTTCGTTCGTTCATTCATTCATTCATTCATTTTTTCAACCACGAATCATTAAGCACCGATTGCATGCTGAAAATTGAATCACTATTCCACATTATATGATTATGGTTGTTCAGTCAACTGGGAATTCATTGAGTTGCACAATCATTTACCTACATTTCCTTATCATAGTCACATATCTGTCAATAAAGTTTGTCAAATGTCTACTCCTTCCAAATTTCTGGAATTATATTTTAGGTTTCTTTTGGCCGTCAAATGACGCCTCAGTGGGGAGTCATTAATCACCAACAAGGGATGTTTCCATATTCCTTCAAACTAATTCCTCTGAAATTTTCACATTTCATAGAACATTTTTTCCCCAAAGTCCAGCCTCCCACTCGCTACCCAAGGACAGAGCCTCCTAGTGGTTCCAGGGGACAGGGCCTCATTCATCTTTCCATTCACGTCATTTACCATTTTTGGCATTGACTGCTTTCTGTCTGGATTATTTCTTTCCTCCTGTGATGGATGTTCCCCCCTTTCCAATGAGCCAGCATGTCCTCCAGATTCCTTAAGCTCCTTTATCTCTCTCCTGAGTAAGGAGCTAACACTGCATTCATGGAACACATCATGGTGACCACCTCCAACAAAGACAGGCAACTCAGAGCCAGTGGGTTTCCAGAGACCTATCCCTTCCACAATGTTTCTGGGGCATAAAGGCATTCACATGTCTCCACATAATTCACATACCCAGCATAACCCTTCCTCTTTGCCCTTCAAAGGAAATCAATACCCAGAGCAGCAACCCCTAAACTAAAGACAACCCCACTTCACATTCTAGTGTGAAAATCCTTCACCTGCTCGAATGGATAAATTTTAAATAAATTGTATTTTAAAAGAAATTGTTAAGTGACTACTATTCTCACATTACTTAAAATCAAAGATGTGCTCTGGCAGCAATTATCTGAGCCTTTGGAGAGAATAGAATTACAAATACTGCAAGAATTCTGAAACCTTACATTTAAAGCAGAAAAGATATTTGTTATATAAAGTAACAATAACATTCAAAATATTAAGACTCATGCTGTATTAAAAATGTGGCATAAATTTAAAAATACAGAAACTAGAAATATAGCATAGAGCCAGAAATTCAGAATGTGATTGTCTAGAATTGGGTCCTTTCCATAATTAGAAGTTTTATCAATTTGGCAAAGCTCTGTCTCCCACTACCAGAATAAAATTTCTTCTTAAACTTGATTTTAGAGAGAGAGAGAAAGGGGGAGAGGGGAGAAGGGGGGGGGAGACACTGATTTTTTGTTCCACTAATTTATGCATTCATTATTTCTTGTATGTGCCCTGAAGGGGGACTGAACCCCCAATCTTGGCATATTGGGACAATGCTTTCACCAACTGAGCTACCCGGCCAGGGCTGAAGTTTCTAGTTTTATATCCAGTGTGGGTTTTAGTATGTTTTCTTAAATTGATTTCAGAGAGAGAAAGAGAGAGGGAGATAGTGATAGAAACTTCAATGATGAGAGAGAATCATAGATCAGCTGCCTTCCGCACGCCCTCTACTGGGGATCGAGCCCACAACCTGAGCATGTGCCCTGACTGGGAATTGAACCGTGACCTCCTGGTTCACTGAGTCACACTGGCCGGGTCTAGTGTGGGTTTTTAATGCCTTTTGATGCCTTACACTTATTCCCTTTCTTGATATATTTCAATACCTCCTCTATATTTGTTATACTTTCCTTTCCAGGAAATGACACTGCATAAAACTAAGAGCTGAAATGACAAACCAAATTGGATAATGCATATGAAAACTTATAAATTGCATAGCTCTGTAAGTATAAGCCATCATCGTTAGTGTTTCTCTTTCATGACAGAGGTGGTTCCCAGGCACGCCACTGTCATGAAACTGGCTAATATCTGTAATGATGAGCACACAGAAACCTATGTTTGCCAATATCTTCCCAATCTAATCAGCTGCTCATTTAACAACAGGCCGTGTTCTCATTAGAAGCTACATGAGCCACCAAAATAGCAATTGTTGAATTTGGCAAAAGCAACTTGAGAGGTGATGAGCCTTTTGCTTCTGGCAAAAATACCACTAAACCTCATTTTCAAAAGGAGAACAAGAGGATACATTTGGCAGGAGCAGGCTGAGGCTTCATATGATGGAAACAGGTATGGCATGAAAAGTTTCAACATACCACGCAGGGAAATGGGCACACAGCCCAGGCAGCACTGTGGCATGAGGCAGACTGTGAATTTTCCTCACTGGTGTGGACCTCATCTATCTGTCCCAAAGTCAAGGCCAGAATTGATGCTTTTTTCCCATCTCTTAAACCAGTGATGTTCAACCTCAGAACTAGTGACACCTGGGCTGGATAATTTGTAGGTATGGGGGCTGTCTTGTGCATTGTAGGATGTTTAGCCACATCCCTGGTCTCTACTCACTGGATGCCAGTAGCTCCAACCTAGTTCTGACAACCAAAAATGTTTCCAGACATTGCCAAATGCCTCCTGGAGGGCAATATCACTCCCAGTTGAGAACTACTGTCTTAAATCTATCTTTTCTTCCTAAGTTTCCTCTGGCTATTGTGATACTTTGTCAGCCAATGGCTCTCAAGCCTAGCTGCACACTGGAATCATTTGTGAAACTTTGAAAATACTGATGCTTGGGCCCTATCCCCAGAGATGTGTGGTGGGCACAAGAGCTTTAAAACCTCCCCAGATAATCCCAATATGCAGCCATAATCAGAACTATTTTATAAGAATTATAGAGGGTAGTTTGATGGATGGATAGGAGACCAGAGATGCCAGAGTCAAGGTGACCACACCCAACTGGGGAAGAGGTGGAGACATCACACCCAGTTGAGGCAGAAATGACAAACCGAGCATCTAGTTGAGAGAGAGGAGCTTCAGAGTTTACTCTGAGATAGTTTATTCCAAGATGTCAGCTTGGATCCTTAAAAGGATGGTGAATCCTATAGGAAATACTTGGAAAGATCAGGCAATGTGTTAGTTTCCGAGGGCTACCATAAAGTACTACAAAACTGGGTGGCTTTAAACAACAGCAATTATTCTCTCACAGTTCTGGAAGCTAGAAGTCCAAAATAAAAGTTTCAGCAGGGCCTTGCTGCCTCTGAAAGCTCTAGGGGAGCATCTTTCCTTGCCTCTATCAGCTTCTAGTGGTTACCAGCAATCCTTGGTTTGTAGATACATGTCATTCCCCTTGTGTGTCCATGTCTCTTCTTCTAAGGACACCAGTTATACTGGACTAGGGCCCATCATAATTGAGTATGACTTTATCTTAACTTGTTTATATCTACAAACGCTCTATTTCCAAGTAAGGGCACATTCACAGGTACCAAATGTTAGGGCTTCAACATATTTTCCTGGGGGACACAATTTAACCCACAATGGGTGAGGAGAGTTAGTGCAAAAGACTATCAAGTTTGGAGGCCATGTGGACCATGTCTATGCAGCTACTCAGTCTGGGCAGAGTTTAGAAATGAAGACTTCAGTGTTACCAGCAGAGAGGAGCCGATTATCATCATGGGAGTGGGTGAGATGCCAAGGGAGCTGATATAGAGGAGGAAGCCTTGCTAGTGTCACCCAATTTGGGGGTCTCTAGTGAAAGAACTATTCTCAAAGAATGCAGAGGACATTGGGGAATATCTAGGACAAGGCCCTGTCAGACAGGAGGAAGGAATTTTGAGATGGAGGAGGTGGTTCACAGTCAAGGCAGCCAGAAGGCAAGGACTTGGCAAAGGCCACTGGAATGGAAAATTCCAATTTCCTTACCAGTATCAGAAGAAAGATTAGAATGGAACTCAGTTCATAGAGGTGCCTCTGAAGGACTGGGAAGTGAAGAAGAGGAAGAAGGGGCAGCCAACTTTCTAAAGAAATTTTACAGTGAGGGGAAAACAAGGAAAAGATTCAGGCAGATTGAGGAAAAGAGGGAACACAGTAAGGGAGAGAATTTCAAAATGTTCTATGCTGGAAAGAAGGCAGCGGTTGAAAGAGAAATTGAAGAAGATGCAAGTGAAGGTGACTAAATGACGAATGGAGATCACAGGAGACGTGGAGGGCCAGCTGTGGGTAGGAGGATGGAATGTGAAATGGAGGGAAAAGGAGAAGCTGATTCAAGATTTAAGGAAGTTCATCTTAGAAGAAGTGGTGGTGATAGGGAGGTTAAAAGAGCAACCTGCCTGGCCTTGACAGGGGTGCATGTGTTACCTCACTTAGTCCACATTACAGCCCTAAAGGGAGGTATTATCAGCCCCATTTTATGGGCAACATAACAGAAGACATGATGCTCTCGGTCTTAGTAAGGGAGGCAGCTTGCTTATGTTACCTCACTTAGTCCACATTACAGCTCTAAAGGGAGAGCTTGCTTGGGGGCCTGAGTTTTCAGAGGATCAGAGAGCCCATCGAAAACCCAGGGGATTAGAGACTAGAGGCAGAGTGAGGAAGACAAACAATACCCTCCTCACTTTATGTCTTACCATGTTGAGGGGAAGTGGACCCCAACAGGATGGAACCACACTTAAAACCAAAACAGAAACAAGGACCAGATGGTGGGTTTTTAAACTGGTTTTGATTAAGAAGGAAAGTTTGTACTTCCTGTGTACACAAGACATACATCAGGAGCTAGGCCGCTGATCCATGGACAACGTGCTTCCTGATTCATTATCACATCCCAGTGGGGAGCTAGGATCCCTCGTTAAGAGTGGCACACCATCAGTGAGTTCCTCGTGTGAGGGCTCCCAGTGATCTCATCCGCCAAGTGCACATCAGCCAATATTAACAAAGGCAGACCTTCCAAACCTGTTAGTTGTTGAAAAGGCAGCTACTGGGATCTCAGTCATGTCTTTGGAGCAGCCAGAAGCCGCGGCAGCTAGAGTAGTCTCTTAGAAAGAGACTCGACCTCACAGCTGGGCAAAACTGGGGTGCTCTGAGGGGGATTTCCCTTACCTCATCTGCCAAAACTCCAACTCACATGCCTCCCCAGTTCCCATTCCCTTCCTGAAAGGCACAGCCCAAAGCCTGCCTCCTTTAGAAGGCCTACTTGGGTAACTGCACCCATTTTCTTATTCTTCACATTCTAACCACTCCTCAGTCTGTCAGTTATAAATGCAAGAATCTCCAAATGACAGCTATCTACACCGGAAAGACATGTGCCTTTACCAGCTTCCCACACAAGTGGGAGACAGACTTGTGCCAACCTGGACCAGCCCGAACCTCCAATGTCGTTCCCCTAAAGGCGGCAAGCCTCAGTATCTTTGTCCTGCTTTGCTGAAGAAAGCTCAGAACAGCTCCTCCACAGCTTGCTCCATTCTCCCCAACATGCCAACCTGGAGCTCCCTGCACTCACCCTCCCAAACCTCTGTTAAAATACAGGCCACACACCGCCCCAACCGGGTAAGTTTCTTACATCTGTATTCTTGCCCACCATCCCTTCCAGCCCCGCTCCACAGTTTATCAACCTTATAATGCCATGTGGCCTTCCTGGGCCTCAGCTTCACCAACCAGTAAAAGGGCTCCCAACTTCCTTTATCAGCCTGTTGCCCAGCAGACATACTGCACATACAGCCTCAGCACAATGCCTCCTACAAGGACTTACAAAGTGCTATTATCTCTACCTTGTAAGTGCTCATGCTCCCATCATCATACAGGTCCAAGGGGGAGGTAGAGAGAGGAAGGAAGAGCTGGTCATTTTATATCTTTCCAGATCTTTCCCTGTCTCTGAGGGGTTCACTTCTGAACCCCTGTTTGGCCTGATTGAATTTCTAAGGGCATTCTCTACCCCCTCACCTCCCCCAGACCTCCATGAGGAGGTAAGGCTTGGATGTGATGAAGCTGCAAATAAATAAATGGAACTGATATGAAGAAGGCAATGGGATTAAATAAGATGTGCCTCCAAGGGCACTCTAACCAATTGTCAAAATTGGGTTCCTGGAATCTGGAGGATGTTGCTAACACATGGCTACTCAAGACCAAATTAGATTTGCCTCTGATTTTTATTTTATTTTTTTTAAAAAGCACATGGAACCCCACCCTTTGAAGGTCCTCAAGCTTGGTTTAATACTCTGATGTCATTGTCTTAAAATTCTTAATAATTTGATCTTTGAACTTGTGTTTTGCAAATGAAGTCCAACAGGACAATGGAGCATATGAACAGAGGAGCTGTGAGCTCCTTGCCACCTTATTTGCATATTGTATTCACAATGTCTGGGTGAACCCATGAGACATGGGAAGTTCAGAGAGATTCAAAGTTAATACAAGGTAAGCATGTTATGTCTACTACTGAGGAAGCACTGGCTCTGTCACTTGCCAATCATGAGGACTTGAGCAACTCATGCCTGAGCTTCCATTTCCCTATCTATAAAAAGCCTGGACAAGATGTTTTGTGAAGACTGTCTTGGATCTAAGGCCCACTGGGTCTTAGGTGATCTGTTTCATGGTTATAATGAATAAAAAACATCAGGTATGGAGCCCTGCAACCCCCATCTCTATCACCATTCCTACTGACCTAAGTCATCCTCTAACTGTGCAGGTCAAATGATTTTTTATCTGCTCTGACTGACTTCTGAACACCCTGGAATGGATGCCACTAGGCTCCTGGCATTCTTTGGAGCAACATGCCAGCACCTCTTTCTTTGGAAGTATGTGGCACAATTAACTTTTTCTCAGCTTTGATCTTACTAATCTGTGTTCTTTAAGCTCTTAAAGCGGTTACACTAAACTTACCTTCATATTGTCAAGAGCATAAAGAAAATGAAAACCGGTAAAACCATTAAAAAGATACCTTATAATAAAATTTAGACCTTGTTATCCACTTAGAAATATATTTTTAGAAACAAAATGGATAAAATAGTGCTACTGAATAGAATATACAAAAACTGAGTTTCACATTCTGTTTGTTTTTTCAAACAGAAATCTGGTAGAAAGAGAGTTTTAAGATTGGTTAAGATCTCTTCATGGGTTGAGGAGTATAAGTTTTAGTACAACTGAAACAATATATTTGTGTACCTTTACAATTAAAAAAATCGGCTATTATTAGGCTAGGATAGAAAGACTATGATATTTGTCAGCCCACGAACTGCCAGGGTAGATTGAGGTAATTTGAGTGAGCACATGGCTGTCACCTTCTTCTCCCTTTACTCTAGATGTGACCTTCCTGAAACTGCCTACTCAGATGAAGGACACTGAATATCCTGGACAAGCAGTCGTGCACCAAGTGATCCTGATAAACACACCAAAGTCTGGAAACCATCAATTTATAGGAGTATGATTATCCAACATTTAGCTTGACAGAATATTTGAGATTCACCAATACACAGCTTGACAGAGTAGTTGAAATTTACTTTCTGATGTTACAACACCTGCTCTTGCTAGTTCAGGAAAACCCTCAGGATTTGTAGGTAAATAATTCAAAAACCCTCAAATGAAAGTCTACAGAGAACCAGTGCCTTGTTGGGTCAGCTGCTGGGTGGGCCAAGGTTGGTATAAATATGAATTGCACAAAAAATGTGAGCTATTTCATTTAATCTACTGATGAGAATTTACACTAAAAAGAACAAAAATCCCACATACTTTTAAATACATTCATATTTATTCAAATGGAGTATTTTATTAAATTGCCTCTTCTGTTTATTTACTGGGATGGAAATTAGAAGTGGGATGAAGTAATTTAGGTCCTTTACTCCACTAAAATAGTCAGTGGGCTTTGAAAATTCAAACCATTAGGACAACTTGAAATAACCCTCCCGGCCAGGTCAGACACAAAATATCTTAGTATGTAGAAAAGGCAAACCAATGAAGAGTAAACCTTGACCATCTCACTGAAATCTACCGATAATATTTTGCATCCCTAATTCACACATGATGTCTTCATATTGGGAAATCTACAGATTCAGAGCATCTCAAAAGAAAAGGTAAAATCTGAAGAACAACCTCTGTATGGTCTCTGACCTCAGCAATGGACTTGGGAATGAGGCCAACCACCTGTTGGTATACATAGCCACATCTGTGACTTAAGTTGTGTTTGTCGTGACTAAATGGAAAAGTTGACACTTTTACTGGAATGTAAGTTTGTCTCCAGGCGCAAACAATGGATAGCAGAATCCTGAGAGAACTTTTGGGTGTGACTGCACACCTGCTACAGATAATCACTGTAAGGGTGGAGAGATGCTGGGAACTGAGACAAAAACTGTCCTAAATTTCTAAGGCAGAGAGGACAGCATTCTCTCTCATTGCTGAAAACACTCGAGAAGAGATTTTCCAACAGATTGTTCATGAATACTTCTAACAGGAAACTGATTTCTAGAAACCAGTCTAGGTTCTTGAGGAACAAGTAACACCAAACTAACTTGATTTCTTTTTCTATTTAAATATTTAATTTGTGAACTTATCATACTTAAATAAGAGTAAATTAGAAAAAAAATGCTTTTCCCCATAAACATTTTTTGAATCAATTTTATTCAAATTCGTCCCTTGCATCTTCAACATTGTTCATTCAACCAATCAGAATCTTTGTCGTCACTAGAGCTCCACGTGGAGTCACCTAACAGTTTCCCAGAGCCTGCTATCTTCGCTTCCTTCTGAGCTGTCTGACAACCATCACTTCTGAAAAGTCTGTGGAAGACGCTGAGATCTGCCCAGCAGACAGGTACCCACTCACAGGACTCATAGCTTTAGTTTCAGTTTCTCCTAAATTATATAATATTCATAATTTTTATATCAATGGCATACTGCATTGCTAAAGTGAATATACATTTTTAAAGATAGGATCACTAAACCAGGTGAATGTCATCTTCTAAGCTGACCTTGCAAGCCACTTCACAAAACCTTTCCCATATTTTTGGGACTAAGATAATGTAATGTCAGCAACAGGCCAGTACACTTTAAAACATTGTGTTCATTCTGTGTTTTCAACCAACCAACAATTAACTTAAGGTCTCTTATACACTCAAGTGGAATCAGAATGGTCTAATATGTTTTCCAAGTGGTTACTAAATGGTGGATGTCAATGCAGAGAGGAAGGTTTGTAGCGCTATGCCATGGAGATGGCAATGTCACCTAGGGCCCTGAGAGGGCAGGCCACTTATGTTCATTTTACCACCTAGGCATTTAAGGTGAAGTCAAGTCGCCTACAATTTCTTCACAGAAACTACAATGAGAAGAATTTTGTTCAGTTCTTCCCTGATTTTTCTGGCCCTGCTTAAAGTAAACTTTACGTGCACACAGAATTCTAAAAGCAGGAGGAAAAATTTTAAACCCTCTAGCTCTACTCTCCTTTTCCAGTCTGTAATCAGGAAAGACAGGACTAAAGATTCAGATTTCCTGACTGACAGCCAAATGTGCTCTTGTTTTCACCTGCTGCATAGTTTATTAAAGTAAATATTCCATTAGAATGAGGCCCAAATGCCAGATCTGCAATGCACACACTAGACACAGGTTATTCTCCTTAAACTATGCATCATATCTTTGCAAAAACACATTCATGTATTGTACAAAATACCTTTTAAAAGCTCAACCGTATTGAGCCAAGACAGAGTGTAATAGAGAAGACAACATAAATCTTTGGAAATCAATGTTTGTTAATGTCAACTTATCTTTTTAATGAAAAGCCACTGATAGGCCAGGTCATTGGATTAAGTGAGCTAATGCATGCCATGGGCTTTGCACAGGAGCTGGGAACACTCAATAAAAAGTAGCTGTTATGATTAATAGGTGAGACTGGAGTGGGGTTGGAAAGGCTTTTTCACAAAGGCAGTAAAGCTCCAGGATGGAGCTTTGTCAACCAGCTCTGGCCGGAACATAATGGATGGATAATGGTCACCTGCTCCACCCGCTCTCAGAGCAACCTAGGATTACTAGCAATCAGCTCCAGAGTTGAGTTCCCACTCATTGTCGCCTACTCAGGAAAGCGGAGCAAACTGCGAGGGAGAGACAGTGGTGTATGATGTGAACAGACGTGCACATTTATCAAAACAAAAAGGAAATCAGTGCACATCTCCCTGCTTCATCCTTAGTAACAGATAGGAATTTCTTACCAATTGTACCACATGAGTGTGATACATTCCACAGCTGAGAATGGGTGCTGTGCAGGAATATGAAATGCCTCTAAGCACTTAAAACGATAAAGCATTAAAAGAATTCAAGCTGTTGTTATACTGCCAAAGAGGAAATGCAATAACAGAGAAAAAGAAGGAAATTCTTGATTTGAGCTAATTCCTCAAGTCCCGAAGGTAAATATGAGTTTGTAGCTTCTTTTAAACAGTGCCTGCATGATCCTAGGGGTTGGAATATAAAGGATAAATTGAACACGGCACTAGGATATAAAATGAAACTCAAATATATTCAGAAAATTTGAACATGTTTATTTCTAATTAGCCATCCTAATAATTAGTTTGTTTAAAATGTCAAAAATCTTGTTTTGAGGGATTTGCTGTGTAACCTTTTCTGCTGCTCTGTCAGTTTCATGGGTGAAAGTGGCAGGTAATTTGTCATGTTCACACCAAATAGTTGATCAGTCAATGTGTTAATTATCCAGTATATTTACTCATTTTTAGAAAGTAATTTGATTATTTTCACTAATTACTGCCAACCTTAGTAGAAGATTCTAAATAAATGAGATATGAATTTTAAACATGTTGACCCCATACTTGTTTTAATATATTCAAGGGGGGAAAGGAAATTTTTTTACACAGTTTAACCTGCTCATGATTACTTTAATCATTGTGAATAAAAAGCAATTAGTGTATTTGCTGTAATGCATCCCAGTTAGGCTGCCCTAAATGTTCTCTAAAAGCTCTGCCTAAAGTTGTAACTGTTGAACTTTCAGCCAGAACATTTCTATTCCCTTCTCTGTGCCTTCCTCTTCCTCACCCATCAAAAATCTGGATCTCGTTATTTATATATTAAAAACAAATTGAGGCTCACAATAGGAAATACACAGAAGGTGACGAAGGCCAATTCTTCCCTTTTAAAATATCTCTAATTTACTGCTAGCAACACCTAAGACAAATTATAAATATTTCAAATCTTAATAACTTAGTTGTTTACCTGACACACGTTTATCAAGTGCCAGCCATGTGGCAGGGATAGGTGCTGGGCACTATGGCACTATGGAGTGGAGAAGGTTTTTCATTTGAGGAACTAAGGTGCTCTTGGGAGCAGAGGGACACCAACTTGCACTTCTGGTTCAGCAAATCTTTACCTGTCCACCGGTGTGGGGGTCACTGTCATGGTGGCTGGAGTCACAGAGTATTTCTCTCACCAGAATGTACACATCTGATTCATTCCTCGATGCAGGCCTAGCACCTGGCATAGGGCAACTGTTATGGGTGCTATTGACTGACCACCAAGAAAAATCTGGTGCTCAGCCTCCCTGAGCTCATATAACCCAGGGAGGATGGGGGAGCCATGGGGCAGGGATGGAGCAAAGTTCAAGGCGGGGGGCGAATGGCAGAGAAGGGCTAGGGCCTCAGGAGGCAAGGAAGGCTCCTCTCTGAATGGGGACCTGAAGGATAAAAAGCAAAGTTCACTTCCTGTGATCCTTTAAGGAATTTCAGTTTCTTTGAGAGTCTTAGACCACACTGCAAAAACTAGGAGTTTAAGATTTGACCCAACTTTATCAGGAAAGCAAGTCACTGAACTCCTCTGTGTCTCCAATCCTCCCTTGTACAGCTGGATAATATGTAGTCTATCCATTTGAAAGTGACAGGGAAGATTAAATGAGATGGTAGCAAAGTGGTGAGAACAGTTCCAGGCTACTATATTAAGTGTTAAATATATGGTAAGGTAGATAAAAGCCAGCCATTTTTATACAAGACTTTTTCCAAGTTGTAGCACCATTATCAGCAGTCAGCCTGAACGTGAACCACCAAGAACTCTAAGAGGGTTTTGTGCATCACTAAGTTTCAAATCAGGGGCAAGAAGTCTTGCTTTCGGGGTTTGCTTAACTACCAGTTTCATTCAACTTTTACATTTTTAGAGTGAAATGTTTAAGTGCATGATTACCGCTACATGTGAAAAATGCTCACCAAGGTTATGCACTAGCTTTCAGCTCCTGGACACAAGAACAGTGCAGCAGTTCACAGGTATGACAAAGATGACTCAGAAGCACATGGGAGACCTCACCCAGAATGATGTCGCTCTTAAATGCTGGGTTTCTGCCATCGGTTAAGGTTAAACAAATGAACAAACAAAACGTGTTAAACCATTGCTCTGTGATCTCTGCAAGTTTTCATGAGACAAGTCTTGGGCTTGCAACCAGTAGCAGTTGGCACTTTAGTCACTAAAATAGGTGGCTGATCGCTTATTCACTATTAGATCCTTGACCTGCTATGATTTTAATCAGAAAAATAAATTAATAGTAGCTATTTGGAACCTGTGGGTTTTTTTTTTTTTTAAATTATCTTTATTGCAGAAAGTATAACAGATGTCCCGTTTTTCCTCCCATTGACTCCCTCTACCCCACTCCCACCCCCTCCCCAGGCTTTCACCACACTATTGTCTGTGTCCATGGGTTTTGCATGTATGCATATAAGTTCTTTGGTTAATCTCTGCCCATCACCACCCAGCTGTGAAGGGAGTGGCAAGAAATATTCAAAGTGATGAAAATCAAGGACCTACAAAACCAAGATTACTGTACCCAGCAAAGCTATCATTTAGAATTGAAGGTCAGATAAAAAGCTTCACAGACAAGAAAAAGCTAAAGGAGTTCATCACATGGCCACCAAACCAGTATTACATGAAATGTTGAAGAGTCTTCTTTAAGAAGAAGCTAATGAAAAAAATAAATTGATGAACAAAATAGAGCCAGACACTGAAGCATACAACCTGTGATTCTTAATGCTAAAGCGTGCTGACCATGTTAGCAAACAGAGCCCAGACCTTTATTTAAGGTAGAAACAAATCCACAAAGTCTCAGTCAGTACCTGTGTGTATCCAGGCACGTGAGCTACTTCTTTGTGGAGGTGAATGAACCAGCTCTAACCCTAGTTTCTATCCAATGAAGTTCCGTGGGTGTAAATAACTTCCATTTCTACAGTGCAAAGACTTATCATGTTTTAACTTTTCTAAAAGAGAAACAAAGATGCAATGTTCAAAAAAAGTTTTAAGCACATTAGAGACCATTGCAATAACGACATCCTATATTTTTTGTTTCACACCTAAAGCACACTATAGTCCACCCTCTGTATCTGTGAGTTTTGCATCCCTGGGTTTTGCATTTGCAGATTCAACCAACTTCAGATCAAATATATTTGGAAAAAAATCTCAGAACGTTCCAAAAAGCAAAAGTTGAATTTGCCACGTGCTGAGCATTACACTGAATCCATGGGAATGAAGGGATTTGTAGGCATATCCTGCTGTAGTCTATACCCAAATACAGTCTATCCTCAGGGCACTGGTTCCAGGACCCTCCCCCCAACCAAAACCCCCAAATGCTTAAGTACGTTATATAAATGGGCATAGTATTTGTACATAACCTGTCGCACACCCTCCTGCATGCTTTAAATCATCTCTAGGTGACTTATAATACCTAATACAATGTAAATGCTGTATGAATAGTTGTTATACTGTATTGTTTAGGGATCAACTTTCTGGAATTTTTTCCTCTGAATATTTTTGATCTATGGTTGGTTGAATCCCAAAATGCAGAACCCATGAATATGGAGGGCCAACTGTATAGGTTCTATGCAAATACTTGAGCATCCTCAGATTTTGGCATCCACGAAGAGGTCCTGGAACCAATCCCCCAAGAACATCGAGGGACTACTGTACCATCATTATTTACTAAATACTCAACACAAACCTAGAATTCAATTATCATTCATTTTATAGCTTCCCATGGTGGTATAAAATTCACTTTCATGAACTATATAGAATACACTACAAGCATACATGACAAATATACAAATTGCCTCCAATGAGTCATGTGAAATTTCAATTTGGAAGTACTTTTGCAGGTCTTAATGGCTGTTTGGTAATGCATACATTATTCTTCAGTTATAAAATTCACACATTTAAAAGACTAACTAAGCTAAAATGTACCCATAAGGAATGAAATCAATGCACTTCCCTGCATGAAAGTCAGCCAGTCAGAGCAGGAAGGGAAATATGTTTCTCCTATAGCTGACTGTAAGATTCCACATCCAATACTGTCCTCTCATTGTATAGGAATCCTGGCTAAATTTGCCACATAAAAATTCAAGCTTAACGCATAAAAATTTAGCTACACATCTAATTATCCAAGGAGAGAACCAACTGAATAAGCCAAAGATTTGAGAAAAATAAACACAACCCAAATTTTATTAAACTGTGATAAGACAGGGCTTTGAAAGCACAATTGTGTAGATAACCATTCAATCATGGCCTTGGCATAATCAAGTTTTTGCTGCTATTTCAAAACACCGATTTCTTTTTTCTTGGCTATGCCTCTTCTAGGAGGAAGGCCCCCACCTCCACCCTGAGTCCTTGCATAATTTCCCTACCCTGACACATTTAATAATTTTAAGCACACAGCCTTTCTGCGAGGGGGTGTGTGGCCAGAGTCCCCTATAGAACGTGGCTATCTAGCACAGATGACAAGACAAGGTGCCTGGGGGGAGGGCAGAGCAAACCCATGAGAACCCACTCAGCTCTGGGCAGCCCACAGACTCGAGGGGCTTCACGGGTGACTGCAGTTGTCACCCTATTCATCTCCTTTCTCCCTGCACAATAGGGAGCCCAGAGCCCGAAAAAAGCTGCCTACTCTCTTTATCATCATTCATATCTCAGCTATGACAGGACGAAAAAAAGACTCAGAGGGGAAATGTGCCTCAAATTAGCATATTTCTCCCCTCCACACAATGAAGGCTTTTGAGCTTCAGCTTTTTAAAAGCAGGGGAGAAAGAGGAGGAGGGGAAAGCAAGGCTGCTCTTAGCAACAGTGTCTGAATGTAATGATTTGCCTCCCTCAAAGCGGCTTGTGTTTTTCAATTTTTTTAAAGCAAGCCTCCTCTCAGATGGCCTCCACACTTATTAGAAAATATTTATTGGGCCACTGTGTAATAAACATCCTCCCTCTTGTCATTAAATTGCAATTAAACTCTTTGATTAAAAAAATAATTACAAACCCTAAACTCTTCCTCCAATCCTGCAATGGAGCCCATGGAGCGTGACAGCTCCCTTGCTCCTGGAGAAATTAACAAAATGGAGAAATCCAGTTATTGTCACTACTCATTGAGGGAAGTCCTTAGAGGGGACACCTTTGCCATGTTTACTTATGCATTTCCAATCCAGTAATAAAAACAAGAAAAAAAAGGCTGAAAGGCAACATGGATGCTTCGAATACCCTGAGACTGACTATGGGGTGCAAGCCATGACTTGACGTCACCTTTCCTTTAGAGGCTGTCCCTGTCACAGTTGTCTTTGCTCAAGGAGAGTCCTAAAGCTGCAACAGGAGCAGGCTGACAAACCCAACTGGAACATTCGAAAGGTCAAAAAAAGCCATCCACCTACTAAATCTGTAAGGGGTCAGCAAAAGAAATTATTTGTGTTCCATTCTACTAAATATTAATTCTCCAAAAGATTGAGTCTCAATTCGAGGAGGAGAAATTAAGATTTCTGTGGCTCAGAATGAATTCTTCGAAAGGGCTCTGCCCTTTAGCAATAACTCAAGACCATCATTGGTACTTAAAATGACACCCTTCTTCACTCAAGCTCCAGTGCCTTAATCATGGCCCAGCACATTGGTTTTCAAGACCCTCAGGAAAGACAAGTCCAGGAGATTCAAAGTGTTGGAGCTCTCCCAAGGGCCACGATGGGGCCAGGGGTCAGCTAAGCTAAGCTTGGCTCTAGAAGGCGGCCCATGTACTCTTGCTTTCTCCCTTCCCAAAGGAAGAAGGCAGCTGAAAATGATGTTGGGCCATCTGTCTGCCTCCCAACCGTGCCCCTGCAGAACTAGCCTCCTGCCTTTATTAAATACCTAGACACAGCCCCCTCCCCCAGGCCCAGGTCCCCCTGACAGGGACCAACGTTCATCTTCATGTCTGTGATTTAACTTCTACCTCTCTGGACATCCATGTCTACATCTGTATAATGGTCATATTCCCATATCACCATATTGTTTGGAACAGTCATTCAAATTCTATAAAATCCCTCTACATACCATACTCATTCTCTCTCTCTCTAAAAAACATATTAGTTGGCTATGACTTCTCCACATTGGATTACTTACCGGGGTGGGGTGGGGGTGGTGGTGGTGGTGGTGGTGTGTGTGTGTGTGTGTGTGTGTGTGTGTAGGGAGGGAGGGGGAGAGAGAGAGAGAGATAGGGAGGGAGAGGGGGAGAGGGGGAGAGAGAGAGAGAAAGATAGGGAGGGAGAGAGGTTCAAATCACTCTTTGACTCTTTGGCTCTTTATCCAATCTCTCTTGATCTCAGGCTTGACGGTAGCAATAGCTGTCTAACTGGTTATCAACCTCTACAATCTCCCATCTCAAATCCCAGATCAAAGTGTATCTGTCCAAAATTAACACTTTCATTGAGTTGTTCCCACAATCTACAATGGAACCCTTGCCTACTAGCTCAGGTTGGCTCTCAGACTCACATGGATCACCTTCCTCCAAACTGAGTCATCCATGTTCACCTACCTTGCTCCTCTTGGTTACTCACAACTACTGCGCCTTCTTGCCTCTACCTCTTGGACCATTTTTCCTTCTCACTCTTCCCTCTCCCCTTCCACTTGTTCTAATTCTATTCATTTTCAAGGCATAATTCAAGGGCTACAGCTTGTGGGAACCCCTCCCAATGATTTGGTTCTCAGTTCTGTGCCCCCCGATTTACCACATTATGACATTCTTTCTGTTTTTCCAAAGCACTCATGTATTTATTTAAGTCTTACATTCCAAAAAGACTTTGACCTCTGATGGGACAGGGACCATATATGTTACTTCTCTGGTGCCATGCCAATACACCTAGCCTAGGTTTAGAAAAATGTTGTCACCTTTAATGAGAACTCACTGATTTTCTCAAATAATAATTATCAATTATTTGCAATGTTTATGTCCTGTGGCTTTTAAGGTAAGAGTATAATTTTTCTATCTGAAAGCAATAAAAATGGCCTACACGGTACCATCTATTTTAAGAAATTGGTAAGTAAATAGCACTTCATTACCAGAGAGGGAAAATTTGGCAAAGATATTATAAAGTATAAATTCACATATTTAACATATTACATTGGTAGGGCTCAATATGTAGAAACACCAAGTGGTTTTAATTTTCCACCTACAGTTTGTGAAGCCCAGGAGCTCAAAATGACCTCAATGTTGAACAGGAGGCACATCCATCTGCCAGCAGTAATTGTTTTATTGACCTGATTAAAGAACAACTATTTCCACGGTCAAAAAGACCTATCCAAACCCATCAGCCTTAGGCACACAATTGCAGTAATTAGAGATGCATATTTCCCTCATTAAAATATAAGTCAATAGGCAGAACATAAAATAATGTATTATTAACATTTATTAAACATATTTCTTCCACTGGTTATGATGTACAATTAAGCCAACCCCTCCTTTTTAAAAAAATATCCTATAATTCACCCACTTAATGTGTAGAATTCAATAGTTTTTAGATTATTTCTATGTTTCCACTTGTTCAAATTCTATGGCTGCAACTGTCACCACAATCTAATTTGGAACATTTTGGTTACCTCTAAAAGGAATTCTGATTCTATTAGCAGTCAATCCCCACTCCTCCCCACCCTACCCAACACCCCAGCTCTGATTTTAAGTAGCCACTCATCTACTTTCTCTATAAACTTGCCTGTTATCGACATATGATATGTGGTCCTTTCTAACTGGCTTCTTTAATTTAGCATGTTTTCAGGGGTCATCCATGTTGTAGTATGTGTCAGAATTTTCTTTAAAATTTTTTTTCTTTATTTTATTTTTCTCCCCATCACAGTTTATCCCCACTATACCCTCTCTCACCTCCCCCCAGCAATCACTACACTGTTGTCCATGTCCATGAGTTCTTTCTCTCTCTTTTTTTCCTCTTTTGCTCAATCCCTCCATCACCATTAGATGGCAAAAACTTTTAGTGCATTAATCTTATGATAGTTAAAAGGTGCTTAAATTACATACACAGCCTGTGAAGGTCAAATATCCCATTTAGCAAGTTCATCAACTTAGTATATTCAGAATTATTTGAACAAATAGCATCAAAATTATTGTTCCAGTTGGATACAAGAAGATGACTGCCAAGCCTTGGACACAGAGAGACTTGGAGTCCAAGGAACTGGAGAATGTCATTCTCCAGGTCAATGCTGGGATCTAGAAAGATTTCCAAACTGAGGTAAGACAAAACATTTCACGGTGTGGTCTACAGCATTTTTCAGTTGTCTATAGCTATAGGTAGTTCCCCCTTAGAACCTATCAACACATTCCTAGTATCTGACCTATTTGGAGTTCTTGAACCATTTTTAACAAAAAATAAGAAAACAAAAGAGGCAACTCACTGTCTTAAATATGAAGCAAGACCAAGGAAGCTGGGATATACAGTGGAAATTTAAGCACCTGAAAACCTTCTAGCTCTTTCAGTATTTATTTAGGATGGACTGCCATTTTCTATCTCACAGAATTTTTGTTCATTTGTATGAAATGACCTTCCATTAAATCTATTCCAACAGCCTATTCCAAAACCAAAAGGCTTCTTGTTTAGATTTTATTTTTCCATGCAAGAGTAAGAGTAAAAAGTCTCTGTCCTCTGATATGTGTGTGTGTGTGTGTGTGTGTGTATTTGTATTTATATCTGATTAAAAGTTGTTTAGCTTTCAGTCTGACACTAGTTATATATTTATATATTAATTTTTAGGGTTTTGTTTAAATCTTTAGCATTCTCCCACTTCTGTGGGATACTTTAGCTTCTCAAGACTAAAGACAGCCAGCAACTTTGCAAGGAAACTTTTTATTAGCATGTTTTGAATTTTCAGCTACATATTCTCTAAGGGGTATACACCCACACAGAACCTGGTGCAACCTCCAAATCAATGAATCTCATTATGCATTTTCTCTGAAATTTCCCGTTCTCCATGAAGGAAGTTGTGTCCTTCTGAGGATTCTTCCCAAGCCATGAAGGGGCACTGTGCCCAAAGTGGTGGGTTCTTTGTCTCAGAGAGAATGGGTGGGGAGTCCTATTTTCAGAAAAGAGTGCCAAAAACCCTGATCTCCACCCTCCACTCCTTTCTCCCATTCTCATTTTCCATCCTTCCCTTCCTCTGCCATTTGGCTGCTTCCCTATAACATTTAAACCTCTGTTTTTACACCTGAGCACTGTTCCGTTTCCATACTTGCATTTTCTCTATGGAATTCTGAGTTTCCACACATCTATTGATCACATCTCCCAGTTACCTCCAGAATACCTAGACTCATTTGTTTAATTCTGTTTCCCTGGGCACTACTATCCATGTTCCCAGGCCCTCCTTGAACCAAAAAAAAACCAGACTCTTACAAAATCCACTAAAAGCTGCCTTACACTTATTGTAGGCTCATATTTCTGTGTTCTTGTTCCACATAATAGAGTGTAAAGAAACCTACTCTAATCACCCAGAGCAATATAGATTTCTCTCTCCCACCAATCCTTTTTCTCTTTTCTCTTTTTCTTCTTTGACTAATCATGTTTCCTAGTGCTGATTTACACTTTTCAGGCAAATGTCAGTACTGTGGTGGACCCTCACCACACACAATAATCGCTCACTTCTTGTCCTCATCAGATGCATGCACGATAAGGGTCAGTGCTTTCTATGAACTACACCAATGAGACTGCTACTAATGAACAGAGACAAGCAGATGGCTTGGTTGTTCTGTCAGTATATCTATTTGTATTGAGCTTTCCTCCCAGTATTTGTCATGTTTCCATGTTAAATATATACACATGGTACTAAAAATCCCAAATCCCCAAATCAGTAATGATATAAAGATGAGACCTTATGAAACTGAGATGAAGAAAAATACCATCTTATACATCTACAAGTATCCTTACACATGAGTTGCTGCCACAGTTCTCAGTGTTGAACACAAGAATTTGTCAGACAATCAGTTAAGAGGACAATACAGCAATTTTAAAAATCCAAACTATTTTTAATGTAATTAAATATTCAGAGACTAACATTCAAAATTTACCAATGAGTTTCTCTCTCAAAGTCTACTTAAATAAGAATTCTTGCTCTTCATGGATTTCAGTATTTATTTCTAAATACCACATCTAAACTCTAATGCAATATTAACCCACCTATATTTTCGCATAGTTTGAATACATGAGTTATGATTCCATTCAGCCTCCTCACCATCATTCAGACCCTCACAACATCTATTTCTTTATAGAAAATGGAAGTGTTTGCTAAACCGTTAGCCACTCAGCTTTAAGTGGATTAATGCTGGTGCACTAGAAAATGGCTCCTACATATTACATCAAATGAGTAATTCCAATATTGGACTTTATAATAAAGCCAAAAAGGCCCTCCAAATTACAGCTTTTACACTAGCTAAATAGCAGGGTTCTTTTTCAAGCAACTTTACAAATACTGTGATTTAAAAATTAATTGATTTCTAAATTCTCTGTTATTTCTTAAATTATATTTGTTTCAAGATATAGAAGGTGAAGTACAGAACAAACACCTACATTTTATTTCCATAGTCTAAGCCTGGAACTACATGAATATTCAGTGGTCATTATAAAGATATTAAGGGAGCTACCAAAAACATGAACTAAGGATTTCAAACACTTTTCTGGTTTACTCAGACAACTGCCCCACATCACAAATGCTCTTCACTGGCAAAACTGCATGTGAGAATAAGATGCCACTTCACACAAACCAGAATGGCCATAATCCAATAGATAATAACAAGTGTTGATAGGGACATGGAAAAACTGGAACACTCATTGCCTGCTGGCAGGAATGTAAACCGGTGCAGCCACTTTGGGAAACAACACATAAGTTCCTCAAAAAGTTAAACACAGGGTTATCATATGACAATTCCACTCCTAACTACATACCCAAGAGAAATGAAAACATATGTCCACATAAAAGCTTGTATACATGAAAGGTCATAGCAGCATTAGTGATAATGGCCAAAAAGTGCAAATAACTCAAGTGTCTGGTTAAAGAATAAACAAAATGTGGTCCGTTCATATATGGAATACTATTTGGCAATATAAACAAAGTACTGATACATGCTACAACACGTATGAACCTCAAAAACATTGTGCTGAATGCAAAAAGCCAGACATGGAAGAATACATATTACATTAGTCCATTTATATAAAATGCTCAGAAAAGGCAAACAGAGACAAAATCAATTAGTGGATCCCTAGGGAACCTAGGGCTGAGGATGGGAACAGGGATTAACTGTAAATAAGCTCAAGGGATCTTACTGGGTGATGGCAACGTTCTGAAATTGGATTGTGGTGATGGCTGTATAAGTCAGTAAATTTACTAAAAATAATTTAGTTGTCTTTAAAACTGGTGAATGGTATGGTATGTAAATTATACTTCAATACAATAGTTTTCAAAAACAGATATGGGAGAAATAGCCAAGAAGCAGGTACAATCATTCCAGTCAGAAATGATGCCCTGGACCAGGTAGGAATAAAAATTGAAAAAGGTTGACTGATTAAAAAGAAGCTAAGACAGAACTGTCAGGATTTCCATAATGCTGTTCCTTATTCACTTTAATATTCTGTGAACCCTTACAGCACAAATGCTCTGTCCCATTCATTTTGACATAATCATACACTGCCTTACATTATCAGTTGATTGTGTTGTGCATACTGTCGTTACTTGGAGGCTGGATTGGATTGTACATGGGTGCACCATAAATACTCATGAACAAATGAATGGTGAGACAATTGGACATAATCAGCCCCATGCTGAAAATCATTGATTATACTGGATTATATTAACAGTCATCATAATGTTCAGACAATAAAACTAGCAATTACCTTCACATAGGAGTTGCTATAAAGTCATCAACACAATAGGAGAGTAAAAAATCAATTCGTTAGAAAATAACCACCATAATTGATAGAAAACGGTACCAGAAGACAGAATCAGAAAGTCAGTCAAAAGCAACATTTGCAGTATATATATATTTTGGGGGGAAAATAAAAATATAGGAATACATTGAAGAACATGTTTGTCTTCTTAATTAAGAGTCTGTCCATTTACTAATTCAAGTCTTAAGCCCATGTAGTGCAGTGGGTGGAACTGGGTCCAGGATATAGGAGTCTGGAGCTTGGCTGAACCACTCATGTGAGTTTGGGCAGCTTCTTTGAAAAAAAAGAAGAGAACACTAAACATCTTTCACAAACTCCATGGAAGACACCAATGAAATTATGTGTAGCCTTTAAGATATACAATGAATCAAAGTAGTATTGCTTCTATTGCAATTATTTAAAACACTTGTAAGGATCTATTTTAAAAATGAATTAAAGCTATATTAAACTCACTTCTTGGAAAAAAAACTTTGAAGTTCACTTGAAAAGAGTTCTACCTAAACTAATTTCTGTTCCAAGTCATGAAAATACAGGGAACAGAACAGAGATTTTGAGCCAGAGCTGGGTTGTAATTTCAGCTCTGCCACTTACTAGTTGGATGACCTTGGGCATAATTTAAAACTCTCTATGCCTTGGTTTTCATACTTGTAAATCAAGGATGAAAACCTCTTAAGACTGATGGGAGGGTTAAATAGATCCAATACACATGAAGCACCTTATATACTGCCGGGGACACAATAGGTCCTTGATAAAGAGTAGGTACTATCATTATTATTCATATAAAATCATGATTATTTAAAACATGACTTGCTTACAGTTCTACACAGTCTTTGCTAATCAATAGCCGTCTCAAGAATAACACATTTTGTTCTGGAAGGATGGATGAAGTCATCTCACATGCAATGAAATAAATAGTTGAAATGGAGGGGAAATGACCCCATCCTAACCACTGCAGGCCTCTGTTTCCCCTAGAGAAGTCTAGTTTCCACAATTTTTACCAACATGAACCTTTAAAGACAACATCTAGCCGGTGTATCATTGCCAGGAAGGGAGACTCTTCCTTTCTCAGAGGCATACATATTTTTAGAAAAGAGATCACTCATTACTTTGCTTCTTAATATTTTACCAAGGAACTAATAATGCATCTTTGTAAAAAAGAACTACCCCCTCCCATTGACCCTAAGCAATCACACAGCCCACATAGCACATACCAAGTTCCATGGAGATTTCTTCAAAGTTTATTAAAAAATGTCCTCTTTGAAATGATTGTCACTTGCCTTGCCTATTACAAATGAATGACCAAGTCAAATTAAAATGCATTCCAACATCCTTAGGTAGGACATCAACTGTGATTAAGAAATGAAAGCCACCTTTAAGTTATTATGGACAATTCTCATTGAACATGATATGTTCAATAAGAATGTGAAAAGAATTCCTTTTATACAGACTGACGCATTTTGATTTATAGAATAATTAGTTTTACAGAAAGATAGAAACACATAGAAAATCCTCTGGTGTGTTCATTTACGAAATACAGAAAAAATAGGAACATTCTAAATATTTAATATATGAGCCTGAAGATAACAAGAAAGTTGTTTCATAAGGATCCTATCTTAGTTTGAATCCTTCCAGGAGCTGAGCCTGAAACAGGGCTTGTTTGCAAGTAGTTCATTTGGAAGTTGATCCCAGGAAATATGGGTAGGGAAATGGGAAGTTAGAGAAGGGAAGAGAAGGTAGCCAACAAAGACAGGTTAACAAGCAAGTTATTGCTATGGGTGACTGGGTCTTAGTCCCACTGGAGAATTCTGAGATGGTACAGAGCATGGGCTGCAGTCATCCCACCAAGAGGCAGAGGAGCAGGGGTATTTATACACCAATTCCCATCAACCATTGGTTCGGGGCTTCTCCTGGAGGGTGTTAATTCTCTGGAACTTCTTGCCTACCAACAGATAAGCAATGCAGTCTCTGGTGGCCAAAGCCCTCAGGTGACGAAATGCAAGTGCTGGCACTTGGAATTCAGACCAGGGTTCTCTGACTTAGTACGTAGTACAGGGAGGGGATATGGGCAGGGCCCCACACCATCCACTACAGATACATTACTTAGACTATTAAAAGGAAGCCCCATAAAAACATGCATCAAGATGAGGGCTAGGACCTTCAAAATTGCTAATTCCTGCTCAGAAGTGAGCCATACTACTGGAAAATGAATCTGATTTGAATGCACAGAGCAGTGAAGAGATTTTAAAAAATCTTGTCATCAAATGCTTTTCATAGAAATCCAGTATTTACTTGAAAAAAAGCAAGTAAGTTAATTTTGATATATATAAGCCATAACTAATCAATGCAAGTTATGGTTTGCATCATAATTAACTTACTTCAATACAAGGTCATCAAACTTTTTCTGTAAAGGACGAGATAGTAAATCTTTTAAGCTTTGTTCACCATGTGGTCCCCATCCCAGCTACTCAACTCTGCAGTTGTAGCAGCCATAGACAATATGTAGGAGAAGTGGTTTGGCTATGCTCTATAATTTTTTATTTCCAAAATCAGGTGGTTGACTCATGGGCTACAACTGAAGAGAAAAGTAAATTCAAAGAATGTAATTTTTTTCTTACTTTCATTTATAATAGTATGATTTCAATACACCTCATCTATATTGCATCTTCTCAGCCCTTTTTATCTTTTATTTTAAAATTTTAATATGTAATACAGTAAAATGATCAAAAAAGCCAAACATAAGAAACCATACACTGAGAATTTCCACTTCTCTGGCCTCTAGTCACTGTCTTATTTGCCCCCTCACAAGTCACCACTTTTAATAGTTAAAGCATAAACAAACGCTTTCCACCCTTACTATATAAAAATAGCATAGTATATTTACTATTCTGCAGCTTGTTTTTTATTTAATGCACACAAGAAATTCTTCTATATATCAATGTATACCTTCTGCATCCTTTTGTTCCAGCTGCATAGTAATTCTTAGTGTGACTGTACCCTGGGAGATTCAGCCGGCCCCCTAAAGGCAGACACTGGTTTCTGGTCTTTTGCTATTACAAGTAAGTGCTCAGGGGAGAGTACAATGAACAACTTTCATATGTTTAATTTTCTACAGGTATAGTACAGCTATAGGATACATTTTCAGGAGAGGGGTTCCTGGATCAAAGGATTGATGAATTTAGGATTTTAATAGAGACTGACAACATGGCCCCAACAAGTATCGCTCCGTGTTTACACTTCCACCAGCAGCACATGGAAGTGTCTTCTAAACCCGTTTTCATTGAGAAAAAAGCAGAAAACTACTTTAAATAGTCACTTAGGTATCTGTGTCTCCGAGACCATCCCCATGTTCAGAGATTCACTAGAAAGAGTCATGGGACTCAGCATACACTTGTACTCATGGCTAAGATTTATTAGAGCAACACAGAATCCAAGGGGAAATGACACACATGGAGTATCCAGGAACTCACACATAGGCTACGCTCTCTCCCTCCTACAAAGAGTCACACCGGACCCACTCAGTCCTCCACAGTGAAAACACAACAACACATATGAGATGTTTCTGCTCAGGGAAGCCATTAGAAAGACTTATGCTGGTGATGGAGGCACCCTCTGCAACAGACATATAAAAATTCCAGACTTCAGGAAGGAAAGCAGGTGTTCAGCATAAAGCATATGGTTTGTATAGTTTAGGCACCTTGAACTAGCCTTATTGGGTAGGGAAAGTTTGGTAAGGCCAACCTTGCAAGCAGACCTTGTAAAGGAGAACAGGCCTGCTACATCAACTTTTCTGCACAATCTCATAGGATAAAATTATTTTAGGTAAGCTAACCAGCTAGTTTGAAACTAGATGGTCAGTGACAGGAAGTGGATGTGGCTTTTGATGAACTCTGGCTCAGAGGGATGAATTATGGTTGGTCGGCTGCTTCACTTCACATCATTTGAATCCAATTGTAGCATCCAGGCCTTGCCGCAGGAAAATGTGCTTGGCATGACAAAATTGTCTCATAACAAAATTAGTATTTATTTCAGGCTTCTTCTTTTATAAACTGACCCCATTCTTTCATTCTATAGAACTACCAAGAGCCAAAGAGGAACTGAGGGCTGGTGCTGCCTTCATAGATTTTCATGAAAGGAAGACTGTACTAGTTCAGTGAGAAAGCAAACTATAGAATAAGTATCTTTTGGTTTACAACTGAAATTTAAATACAGAACTTTCCTTAAAAGGAGATTTCTCTCTGTAGCATGTATTTTCGAATGATTCAACAAAAGCACATATATTTTCTAATACAATCTACCTCTACACCTTTAAACAAATCAAAGCTAAATTCTTCAGAGCTGAATAGTAAAAAGCCCTGTGGGAGGTTCTTCTCTAAACCTTCTAATAGTCACATTTTAATTTTTAATTGAAATATATATAAATAAAATGCACAGAGTGGAAACATACACCTTACTTCATTTTCACAAAATGAATATGCCCATGTAAGCAGAACCCAGATTTTAAAAAAGATCATAGGACCCAAGAACCCCCATCTTTTTGTGCCCCTACCAGCCTCCTCAAAGTTAGTTACTAGCCTGACTTTTAACACCACTTATACATTTGCTCAGTTTTGACTTTTATATAAATGGAATCATATGGAATGTTCTCTTTCTTATCTGGTTTCTTTCATTCAACAACTTGCGGGTGAGATTCATCTACACTGCTATACGTTACAGTGGTTTAGTTACTCTTGCTGCCGTAGAGAAATCCACTGTATGAACATGCTACAGTTTATTTGTCCAGTCTACTTGAAGGACATTTGGATTGTTTCCAGTTTTGGGTTGTTATGAAGAATTCAGCATGTTCATTTTCAAAATGCTAGCAAAAAATTTTTTCATTGATGAAAAGGCATATAGTCATGTACATAAACCCTAAGTATACAACTCGATGAATTTTACACACACACACACACACACACACACACACACACACACCCCCTATGTAACCAAACTCAAGAGCAAGATACAGAATACTTGTCACCCCAGAAGACTCCCTGAGACTCAATTTTCAATCACTTCAAAAAGATGAGCAACTGCCAATCTTTAAACCCACTGTGCATCCTCCACTGAGGTCATCAAGTGAACGTGGTCAAGCCACAGGCTCTGTCATTTGCTTGTGACCTTACAAAGGTCACTCAGCTCCTATTTCATCATCTGCAAATAAAGGGGTGGAGCTAGATGGAGCCTAGGGGCCCCTCACAGCAGCAAAAGTCTACAGTCAACAAGAATCACAACTTCCCCTGCCAGTCCCTCATGCCTAAACCCAAATTCTTTCTGCTGCTATTTTATCCTGGAGCCAGCTCAGTAAGGAGGAGGCGCACTTAATCACCATTTCCCACTTATTAACTTTCCTGTTTCTTACATATCATTATTAAGTCATCCCTCAGCCTTCTCTTCCTCAGGCTGAATAATTGCAGCTCTTCTTCCCAGGTTGGCTCTACTCCAAGTCTTTGTGGCTCACCTCAGAATATTTTCTAATTCTAATTCTCTACATGCCTCTAGAAACTAAGAAGCCCCAACGGGATATAATATTTTAGCAACACTGACCAAAGGAGATTAAGGAGAGAGAAACCCAGTCAATGAATACCGCTTCCAGAGCCTTCCTATTTTGAGTGCGGGCTGAAATCAGCCCACAGCATCACCAGGGATCTCAGTACAAGTCAAATGTTCCTGCTCGACCCCAGACCCCCCCAAACCAGAATGTGCATTTGCACAAGACACCAGGTGATCCTATATTCACTGAAGTTTGGTAGGCAAAGGATGTTATGTTCAAAGTAAATCTTGAGAAGGGATGGCTTACTAGTTTCCATTGGAGCTATAACAGATGACCACAGATTTAATGCCTTAAAACAGCAAGTTTAAACCTTTTCATTGCACGGCACACATAAACTAATTACTAAAATTCTGCAGCACACTAAACATATTTTTGCTGATCTGACAAAAATAGCTATAATTTTGATTGATTTACAATAATAATAGTAATTACCTACACTTTTTGCTCCGAATTTTAAATAAATAAGGTGTTTATACTTGTATATATGGATTTCTGGTACCAAGAATGAACCAATCAGATACAACTTTATTATATGACCTATATATTTATGGTTTGAGACAGGGCATTTGCACCAGATGGCTATTGTTGTGTTGGCTGTTGTCATTTTTAATTTGACAATCTAAGGGAAAAGAGGTCAGTGCCCCTGACCTAATAGTCTGGTATAACATGTTTTAAAAATTCTTGTGGCACACTAGTTGAAAATCACTCCTTAAAACAATACAAAGTCATTCTCTTACTGTTCTGGAGGCCTCAAGTTCAGAATCAGTTTTACTGGGCTAAAGTCAAGGTATAGGAGGAGCTGCTTCCTTCTGGAGGCTCTAACAGAGAATTTCTTGGCCTTTTTCAGTCTCTAGTTGCCGCCTGCATTTTGTGGGTTGTAGCCCCTTCTTCCACCTTCAAGACCAATAACATAACATCTTCAAGTCTCTGTTCTTATCTTGGCTCCCATCCTCACATCTTTTGACTCCCCTGCTTCCCTCTTATAAGGACCATTGAGATTACATTGGGCCCACCTCGATAATCTTCCCATCTCAAGATCCTTAATTATGTATAAAAAGTATCTTTTGCATATAAGGTTTCATATTCACAGGTTCCAGGGATTATGACCTGGACCTAGTAGTGGCGGAGGTGAACATTATGCAGCTTAGCACAGATGCAGAGGAAGAGGACAGATGGGGCAACGATTATTAGTCAACATCACTTATCAGTTATCACTTATATAGGGAGTGGAATCAAAGAAGTCAAACAGAACTATAAAACATTTCTATGCAGCATATGACTTTGAGTCTTAACATGCACAATAATTAAAGGACCCATGGCTTTAAGCTTACAAGGTCTGAGCTTTCCTCCCTTGTTGAATCATAGCATCTTAGACTTGGAAGAAACCTTGATAGTAAATTGCTTCAATTCCCATATTGTACAAAGAACCTGAGATGTTGACAGACTAGTAGTGGCCCTCAACAATACAGACCAGGATTTGAACCCATATTTTAGCACTTTTTAATGTTTTAAGAAAGGCTTGGGTTTTATTGAACAGAATGCTAATAATAAATCTTTTGATAGCTACATGTTATCTAAACTGTAATCACCTAAATTCATTCAGAATTTCAATAAGCATTAGTTGAGCACCTACTGTGTGATGGTAGGTGCTAGGATACACAGAAATACAAAATTACTGGCCCTTCTAGAGTTCACTCTATTAGGTAGAAAAACAGCAAACAAGATTTTGTGTTGTAAGCATACAGTATGAGCAATTCTGCCATAAGGATTAGTTCATGATTTCATTCATTCCACTGCTATGACTGCGTTCCATATGACAGAAACCTAAAGAATGCCAGGAAGCACAAAGAAGGGTAGACCTGATTTCGCACTGCATGCACTGAGAATTCAAGTGCTGCATATATCTCAAAGAAGTTGAGGCAAGAGGGAGCCCCATTTATTCAGGGTCTGAAAACACTCCATTTTGCATAAGAGATGCTTATTACATGTGTGCTTGAGATAAAGCATGCTGTTTCAGTTCTCTCAGAAATTACACAGAAAGCATCCTACTTATCTTTCAGCATTAAATATTTGTGCCTTTTTAAAGAAAAAACGTATCTTTATTGATTTCAGAGAGAGGAAGGGAGAGAGAGGGAGAGAGAGAAACATCAATGATGAGAGTCATTGATCGGCTGCCTCCTGCACGCCCCAACTGGCCATTGAGCCCGCAACCCGGGCATGTGCCCTGACCGGGAATCGAACCGCAATCTCCTGGATCCTAGGTCAATGCTCAACTGCTGAGCCACACCGGGCTGGGCTATTTGTGCCCTTTTGTTCCCCTTAATAGTATTTTTTCTCTCTCAATATCTCCTTAGCCATCTTTAGATCATGTTTGCTACCCTCTCTCATGCTCATAATTATTTAGGATTACAATTAATGGTACATCGGTAAGTGGTTAACAGCTGCTTCTCTAATGGGGTGGGGGAACCCAGATCTGTAACATTTGTTCTTTTCCATGATGTAAATACTAGCATCATGGACAATCTTAAGCTGCCAATTTTTTGTCACTGAGCTTGGAGCTGAAAGAAGACACATATAATCAGGGCAAGAACCAGTATGTACCAGCCCCAGCACAGCACTGTACAATCAGGTACCCTCTGCAACTGTATCTATGAAGGTGACAGACCTCAGAGTACTGCACAATTTGCGTCTTCCCAACACTCTCTAGCCAGTTTCGAGTATAAATTGTGACCTCCACATCACTGCTCAAGTTATTTCCAGGACAGTCCACACACCCCTTTCAAGTCTTATCTTTGCCAGGGGCCTTCCCTAGCCACACGTATCCCCACTAAATTATCTCTCTTCTCGCAGCTCTGTCCCAATACTTATCTGCACCACACACCTTGAATTCTATTTGCCATGTGATTTCTTGGTGGTTTAGTGTATATCAACTGTTAATAACCTCCCTATAATTTCTGTAAAAATAAAGACTAGCATAGGTCCCTCTGGCATCATTCTTCCTATCTATTGCCACAGATAGTATGGCGAGAGCTCAGTAGCCTCTGCATTAATTCTCCTCTGAAATAATTTAAATAGTTCCAAGAACAGAATCTGTGTAAAAAAATCCACCTCTGTTCTAAAATACAAGAAAATCAAACATTATACAGCCTTATAATTTGCAACAAGTGTATTCTCTTCAGTTTTGAGGTATAATTTACATGCATTAAACTTTATCCATTTTTAAGTGTACCGTCTGATGAAATTTAGTAATTATATACAGTTGTTCAATCACCACAATCAAGACACAGAACAGTTCCCCCACTTTCTGTAGCTGATCTCCTTCTCCAACTCCTGGCAACCACTCATCTACTTTTTGTTACTATAGTTTGGCCTTTTGAGAATGTCATATAAATGAAATATACAGTATGTTAGCATTTGTCTTTTTTCACTTAGCATAATGTTTCACAGTCTTCCATATTGCTGTGTGTATGCATATGTTTTTCCTGTTCATTGCTGAGTAGTATTTCATAGTATGGATATATCACAGGATTGTTGTTTTTAATCCATTTACCAGTTTAAGGGCATTTGAGTTGTTTCTAGTTTGGGGTTATCGTGAACAATGCTGTTGTGAATCCTTGCTTTAAGTCTTTGTGTAAACAGATTTTTATTTTAGTGCTAATTTTTTTTACATCTTTGAGTTTTTTTAATATATCAGGCACAATTATAAATATACCTATTATTTCATTTAATGCTAACATCAATACCAAGGGATGGGTGCTTTTAGTTCATCTGCAAAAATGAAGTAAGTTGCACACATTTTCACAGCTAGGAAGTTGAAGAGTCAGAATTTGAACCTGCTATCCCACATGATTGTCATAGGGATTAAATCAGTTAATAGATATAAAGTGCTTAGAATAGTACGCGTTCAATAAATGTTAGCTATTTTAACTATGCTCTCTCCCACACACGCTCCTACCACCCACAGAGTGCCCAATAGCGTTAGAAAGTGAGGCTGTACAACAGATGCTGAAATAGATGACCAATGTGCCTCACCAGTACACGCCCGTCCCGTTTCTTGGCTCATCCTCCATTCTCATCTCTGATCAGAAAAGAAATCCATGTCTTATCAGCTCAGCAACTGATACACATCATAGCAACAGCTGAAGCATCACTAACACATGCCCCAGGACAAACACTTCCCAGTGAGTTGAAAGGAAAACTTCATTAGTTGGCCTGGTGGTTTTTATACAGGAAGGAGTTTTAGAAGACAAGAGAATCCTCACTAGAGCTTTCTTCATCATCCATCTCTTTTTCCTCCCTTTAGCCACTTCAGTTTTATGGACTTTAAGAATAGAGCACAAAAATGTCACATAAACCCTACTGGAAAGTAAAATATGACTCATTTAAAATATACAGGAATCAAAAATAAGATTTAGTATAAAAGATGGGTTCTTTGTGGAGCCCAAACAAGGCAAAGCACTCACTACAATTCCAGAAGATTATTTTTAAATGTAAAAGACAGTCACATACGATATGCTCTGGTGAGAACAATGTAGGGAGGTGTCCCAGTATCTCTGTTCCTGATGTGCTTGTTATCTATTCTTACCCTTTTGATGCTATTGAGTAGCCATTTTGGCAACTAAGATTTTCCCCATAAGCATGAGATCATTAGCATAGTCAAACCCTGAATATACTTATATCTGCTTTTAAATAAGGACTTTTTTCTTATTCTTTGTTAAAAATATTTCAGTAGACTAGGCAAAATGCCACAAAGTTTAAACCACAAATCCATAAAGTGGATCTTGGACCTTAGAAACTCAAAAGCCAAAAATAAACTTTTGTTTGCCCTCAGCAGTGGCCTCACCTTCCTGGGGACAGAGTTGTCAAGATCCAGGTGGAAAAAGGGGAAAGACAATGGGGGAACACTAGCAGTTCTCTCTTTTGCTGAGGTCACAAGCCTAAGCTTGTGACAGTTAACTGAATACATCACAGGACCCAGTGGAGTCAGCGAGTGTTTCTTCTGAAGACAGAGGCTTTAGCAATCTTGGCTTCTGTGACTTCTATAAAATCATCCCATCATTTCTGTTTTGAATCCTAAACACCATTTTTATAATATAAATGATAAGTGTAACATGGCAGGTAGGTACAATACAAATAATATGAAGCAGCAGTAATAAATAAAAGCACATTTTAGAGCTTTTGGAAAATACCCAATAAAAAAAGTGTATTACTCCCCCATCCTCAAAGAGCTGTCTCTTTCATGTCTGACTTTGTGGAACTATAGTTTAAAAATTGGTATCACATAACCATAGAAAGCCATAGAGCCTGAAAGTAATCTCCTCTCTCCCCCACCCTCAACCTCACCAATGTTTTGCATCTTGGATCAGCAGCAAGCAGAATTTCCCAGCTCTGCTTGTATGATAAGGATCTTTTGCATTTTTATGTATTATGTAATTTCACCAAACCATCCTTTGGGAAATCTTTGATAAATTAACAGCAGAAGATATAATTTCACACAGTCTTAGAACATCTCATTTCTGGATAAGAACAAATGTCATATCCACATGCAACATCCATTTGAAATAAAAATTTACTCCACTTTGTTCACTTGTGCCATAGTAACTGTTTCCATCTCCTATGAAAATGGTAGATTATAATTCCACAATGCTGAGTGGTTTAAAAGAAGACAGTCAGACTCAGTGGAAACTTTCTTTGAAGACATCAGGGATTCAGCCCCAGAAAAAACCACAAAAGCTATAACACTGCAAGCAAAAATAAGCTAGTAGTAGTTATTCAGACGCCAAACTGTCAATTGTGTGACCTTTCCACGCTGGCCGCGTCCCAGGGCTCATTATGAGAAAGGCTGTTCTTTCTCTCTCCCGAATGAATGCAGCTTTTGAACACACTTTTCTAGTTACATTTGGTCCCAGCGCCGATGGATTACTTTAACCATGATCTCCTAATGGGAAACTCACTTTCTTTCTAGAGAAAGAGCTGCCTTGTGACAATTATAGTGGTTTTAAAAACTCCAGGATGTGTGGTGTTTTGAGAGGAAAGAGATGAAGTCTTTGGCATAACAACAGAGAAATAATTTCCCTTTGGTCCTTCCTTGTCCCTTTTCTTAAGTTTTCAGTGAAATGGTGAAAGAAACCAGAAAGAAATACTAATGTTGCAATTTCATATTTTGTATCATATTTGATAACAAAATCAGTATTTTTCCTAAAGCCATTCTTTATGGTAGCTTGTGTTATTGTATCTAGAATTGATAACCAACGACTGCAGGATGTGGCCCATTTATTTCTGGAAAGCAGTGAAAGGTTAATGAAGGCAAGAAAAAAAGTTCCCATAAATTGTATCAATAAAAGTTATATTAAAAAGGTCATCTGTTTGACCCCCCCCCCCCCCGTTGTAGTACAAAGGGAACACGGAAAATCAGCAAGAGACTTGACAAATCTGAAGGAAATCGATGCTGACCCTTAACCTTCTGCCCCTCTCTCCAAGGACATGCATGGTAATGTAGCTAAATCACTGAAGCAGGTCCACGGAGCATCTTATTCAGCAAAAACGCAGAGCAGCTGATAAATTCTGGACCGCCTTGCCTGGTACTGCTGCCAGTTCCCTCTTATGGAAAGCAGACAGGGGGCTGCTACCCTCCACCAAATGCTGACACCGGCCCCCTTGGGGAAGAAGCTGGTGAAGTGAAGGGGATCATGGGAGGAAGCGGCTATGTCTTCTCACATTGGGTGGTGGAGCAAGTTTCTTACGCCAGGGCACATAGCATACAAAGGGAATAGTTTGGGATTTAGGGCTTTCAAAAGGTTCACAAAATGGCAATTTTGAGTCCAAGGTCAGATTTTTTAAAGGAAGATGGCTTTAGAGGATTGAGATGATCTCAGAAATGATATTCTGGTAATAGACTCATTAACAAGCCCTTAAAAGTAGTGAAAAAGAAACAGTGAAGTTGAATGGTTTATAAGAACTGCCCTTCCCATGCAGCATAGATGAAAGAGAGAGAAAAGGTATGTACTAAAGGACAAACAAGAATTTCAGAGAATAAAGTCAGAAAGGTGAGCTTCCAGAGTATTCAAGTGTGTGTGGTAAATGCAGCAAAAGCTGTACAGTGGAAAAGTGAGGAGCTCCCCAGGTTTTCTAGGAACAGGCTTCATGAAGTCTTGGAAAAGTCCCTCAACCCTACATGTCACAAAACGTAAGTTCAATTCTGATACCTCATTTTTAAATGTAGGTAGTAAAGTCACTGACTTACAGGGCAGTTGTAAAAGTCAAATGCACATGAGAGCACTTTGTAAACTGTAAGGCAGTTCATGACACCACCATCAAAAAGAGCAGAGAGGTCATGGCTCAATCCTGTTTCACTTCCAATAGGTGAAAGAAAACCTGATTATATCCTCAACTTCATTTTGCTTCTGAGTTCTTGGATAAGAGCAATGACCTCCAGCCAAGAAAGAGTAGGAAAAAAATACTAGGAGAAGAGACCTGAGGCCCCAAATTGATCACAAGGTATTCTAAAGGAATTTAAGCATTATATTCCTCAAAAACTATGGATTGCTGGATTTGACACACATCACTGGGAAGAGCCTAGAATAGGTTGTTAAAGAATGTCTTGTGGGTGCTTAGAAGGGGATGCAGTGGTTATTAGATGCAAGGTTAGCTTCTCTTGCTTTTTTTCCCGAGAAGGTAATTAAATTGTTAAGCTGAGGGAATTTTCTAGATGTGAAGTATCTGGATATGGCAAAACTCTTGTAAAGGTCTTTCAAACTGCCATGTCACAAGGGAATGTGGAAGAGACAACTTTTAGTGACGCTGAGGCTCAATAGATCTCAAGGCTGTGGCCAGCAGTAGTGAGAAGTTGCTGGGCACTCTCCAGTCATTGCAGTGGTCTGGGCTAGCCCTTTCCCTTTCATGCTTATCAGTGGCTCAGACAAAGTTACTGACACCTTCTTGATTAGATCTGCAGGTGATATGAAACTAGGAAGGGAGGCCAACCCACTCCATGACCAACTCATCAGATGCCAAAAGAAACTTGACAAAACGAGGAGAATCTGAAAAGGATAAATGTCATGGGGACAAATGTCATACCCTAAATGTAGGTCTTTGGAACCAAATGCATGACTTCGAGATGGGGGCAGCATACAGAAATGGGCTAAAGGGCTTAGCTGATCAACATCAGCTTGAGCCCAGTGGTACGCTCACCCAGAAAGGCCAGTTACAGCCTACACTGAATGATCAAACACATGGAACTAGGATGATGTGTCTGGCGTTCAGTTCTGGATGCCACACTTACAGAATAACTACAAGTTGTCAAGGAACTGGCTGGAAAGGCTGGTGGGAAGATGAGAAATTATACATGCAAATACCTAGCATAGGGCCTCATTCTGAACTTAGATTCCGTGAGATGTCTCCATTTTGCCTCCAGGTATGACATGAGAATACTGAGGAAGACTGAAGTTGGAAGAAGAATTTTCCAGAAAGTGAAGCGTTCTTCAGAGACATTAAAATACTGTGTGTGTGTGTGAGTGTATGTGAAGGTACTTCTGGAAAACAGTTATTTAAATGGTGGGAGGAAGTGCTTTGTATTTTTATTTTTAAAATTTTTAATTTTAATATATCTTTATTGATTTCAGGGAGAGGGAAGGAGAGAGAGAGAGAGAGATAGAAACATCAATGATGAGAGAGTCATTGATTGGCTGCCTCCTGCATGCCCCCTGCTGGGGATCGAGAAGCCTGCAGCCCGGGCATGCGCCCTGACCGGGAATCAAACCTCCATCTCCTGGATCCTAGGCCGACACTCAACCGCTGAGCCATGCCGGCCAGGCAGTGCTTTGTATTTTTAGAATGCAGTAACTGACAACAGGTAGATTTCAAAAATAAAAGGTCAATACTTCAGCAAAGAGTAGGTTGACAGTTTACTCAGTTTCTGAATTTTGAAGGTAGTTTCACAACTGAATATAACTATAGGATTTTTAAATCAGATCCAAAACCAGTCTTGGGTTTTTCTTGTATTTCCTATCTCCCACAACTTTTGCTAATAGAATATGAATTAGATATGTAAATCATTTCTCACTAAAAGTGAAATACAGGATCTGAGTCATCTTTTCTGAGATAAAATTATCTATTGTTGGTTATTAACCAGCCTACATATAAAAGAATAACTTTTAAAATGTGATGGTTGCATAAGACTTTTCCTTTACCCCTTGGGTCAAATGAGGGGAAATTCCATGGCACAGAATAAAATGTCCACTGTTTCCACAGAAAAGATTGTTTCCACAAAGTTTGGCAATAGCATTCTTGGACAACTAATATCTTTTCTTTCTCACACTTATTCAATAAAGTGATTCATTGCATGGCTCCCTGAAGTGGTGATTATTGATTTGGACAAAATATAACCCACATTTTTCCCCTTTCTGGGACCCTGGGGTCATTTCTTGCCTTAATTCTAACAACATTCCAAAGCAGTTACTCATGTACATAAGTAAACAATACTGCACGGGATGCTTAGAGATAGTGTAGATGCTTTATCTCAGAATCTATCTTCTAGAGCAACAGATGCATAGAACATGGGAGGCTGGGGGAGTATTCTACCCTAGAATTTGACCAAAAGCCATCAGAGTAATGTCCAACAGATAGATATTAAGTGTCCATCAACTGAAGAATGGATAAACTATATGGTGGTACAGATCCATGCAACGGAATATTATTGGACCATAAAAAGGAATGGAGTATTGATACATGATACAACATGGCTGAACCTCAAAAACATTATGCTAAGTGTAAGAAGTCAGACCTAAAAGATGACATATCCCTCATTTTGGATTCATCTGATGCTTTTTCAGGATTTGGTTGAGATTATGCATTACTGGGAAGGAAACCAGAGAAATGATGCTGTGTCCTTTGCAATGCATCATATCAGAGACAAACGGTGTTAATATATATTACTTGTGCTGTTAACCTTGATCCCTTTGCTAGTGTGGGGCCTGCCAAGATTCTCCACTGACATTTAAAATTTAAAACTTATTTCCATACACTCATTTATTCAATGTTTGCCATGTGTCAGAGAATACATTAAACTCTAGGACGGTGATGCTCATTCCTGTCTACAAATCAAGATGGTCTGTGAAGACTTTTAAGCACACATTCTTGGGCTTAGTCTCCCAAGATTCTGAACCAGTAGGTCTGAGAGAGGTTTCCCTGCAGATCCTGACAGTGGCCTGCATGGTGAGGCAGAGAGGAATAGGACAGTGACCCTACTTTGGAGGAGCTCTCAGTCTAGAAGCAAGAACACAGAGACAGATAAGTCATAAAGCGACAATAACCATTCTAATGAGGTAAGAACTGAGGGCTATGTGAGCACAAAAACAGAGCCCCTGACTATTAAGCAGCTCTGGTCTCTGTATTTACTTCTTTAAGTAAGTACTTCTTTGTACAATGAATGTATGTGTGCAAAGAAAAGTATAAAGTAATTCACAGGGTCTGCATGTATTTTGTCAGGAAAGTGACATGGTCTAGAACAGTCCTTTGTGAAAAGAGAAATCCTTTACAACTGTGAGGCCAAGTCTGTCTGGCAGTTTCCAAATCTATTAAAGAAGTTAAGCTGTTCTGACCTCTGGCAGTGTCCGGAGGTTTGGGGGAGAAGGCAGGCAGGAGGCCCCAACAAGGATTTTATGCTGCAAATGAGTAGGCACATAGGTAGAGTATCAAAACAGAAGGAATTCCCACCCTGTGTGTTGCTTGCTCTGCAGAACTAGGGTTTGGAAGTTTGAGAGAGAAAGAAAGGTTTGGCCTGATTCGTAAGGGGACCAGTGCAGGAAATTCTGAGTAGCTCTGAGGTCTCAGCAACCAGCAGGCATCTCACCTGCTTTCCATGAAGTTAAAGAGACTAAGTGCTTTGCCCCACAGTGCCCAGGGAGGAAGGTGGAGCCTGGACTCAAGCACAGATCTTTCAACAATGATACAGAGTAGCCTTGAGTGCCAGCGCTCAGGTTCAAACATGGGCTGCATCACTTATCCGTTGCATGTCCTTAGGAAAGGGGCTTATGGTCTCCATGTCTTTTTTGGCTCTTAAAAAGGAGATAACAGGGTTTCCTTCTGGGGTGATGAAAATGTTTTGGAACTAGATAGAATTGGTGGTTGTACATTGTGAATGCACTAAATGTAAATGTCACTGAATTGTTCACAAAATGGTTAATTTTGTTATGTGAATTTTGTCTCAATAAAAAAAGAGGGATGGACTGCATCTACTTCATAAAATGGTCTTGGGATTAAATGGGTCAATCCACATTAAACAATTAGAACAAAGTCTGACACACAGTAAGCCTTCTAATGATATTATGATTATGATTATATCATAGTCCAGCTGCTTCATTCCATGTAAATGCCATTAAAATGTGCTCAAGGGATCCAGGCCATACAAGTGTCTCAATTTTTGCACAATGAATAATTAAAAACCAAACATTTATATTTTAAAATGCATTTCCTTTTAGAATGTATCTGAAGTATCCCATCCTCCACATTTTCCATCATCAAAATAGCAAGTTCCCATTTTTATTAAGCTGTACTTTGTTGTCTAAAAATTAAATACAGCATTAAAAAAAGAGTGGGATTTTTTAAATGACAAAAAACACTGTCATCTTTTCTTACCCTGAGCAACAACACAAGGGAATACTTAATAGTACATATTGTGCAAAAAGACACATTTCAAATTGAGCTGCCAGCGATTTACAATGGATATATCAATACCATTTTATCCAAAAGAATGGGATTAAGAAAGACATTAGGAGGCAGTCAAAAGCTTTGTTTCAACAGTTTGTAAACAGATGCAAATAAAGATTGAAGTGCCCCGCCTAGGAATAAGTCAGAATAATTTCATAAAGAAAAGCCTTCACTTTCCTGGCATTTAAGGAGAAAAATGAACAAAAAAGAATGGATGTTGGGGAAAATTAACACAATCAATGGCATATTCCTTGGTAAGTAGATTCAACAAATATTCATTGAGCAGTGAGCATACCGAAATATCTGTAAGGTGCTGGGGAATACAGAACTGGTGAGCCACTTATAAAGCTGGAGGCTCATCAGTAATACCTACAATGCTGGTACAGAGAAGTGATGACAGTGGTCCACCCTCGAAATAACAGAGGTGTGGCAGCAGCCAAGAGCTTGTGCACTGTTGAAATCTAACATATATTGTTGAGGGCTGAATTGTGTCCCAACAAAAAATGTATGTTCAGCTCCTAATCTCCAGTACCTATGAATGTGACCTTATTTGGAAATAAGGTCTTTGCAGATGAAATCAAGTCAAGATGAGGTCATGCTAGATTAGAGTGGGTGGGTAGGCCCTAACCCAATGATTGATGTCTTTATAAGGAGAGGGAAATTTGGACACAGAGGAGACACACAGGGAAAATATGAAGATAGAGGCAGAAATTAGAGTGATGCTTCTACATGCCAAGGAATGCCAAGAATTGCAGGCAACATCAGAAGCTGGAAAAGAGGCATGAAATGGATTCTCCTTGGGAGCCTTCAGAAGGAACCAACCCTCTGGTACCTTGGTTTTGGACTCTAGCCTCTGGAACTGTAAGAAACTAAATTTCTGTTGTTCAAGCCACCCTATTTGTGGTACTTTGTTACAGTAGCCCTAGGAAATGAATATATGTGCCACCTTGGCATACTCTTTTCAAGGCCCATGAGAGGTTGAATAGAAGATGGGTCAAAGGTCCGGGCTCTGTAATCAGACATTTCAACCTTGCCATATACGAGCCATGTGGCCATGAGCCAGGTACTAAGTCTCTCTGTGCTCCAGTTTCCTTGTTTTTAAGTGGCAATAATGATAGAATCTATCTCACAGAGTTGTCATGAAGATTAAATGAGATCAAAGTAAGGAAGTCTGCATTAATGCTATTATTGTTATATTGAAAATTTTAATTTTTACCCTATGTGCATAACAAACCCTCCCTTCAAACTCCCTTTTCCTCTTTGGTCTACTTTTTAATTCTCTGACACTCTAGTGTTTTAAACATGGTAGACTCTATAAGACCTTACCTATATTTCAATGAAAACCCTGAGCTTCATGGCAATAGAATCAAACCTAGTTTTGTAATCTCTAGTTGTTGTTAGAATAGCCCAACAACAGAAAGGCAAAAATAATACCCAAGTGCCTTTGAGCATGAAGAACATGTATCCATCTCTGTCCTTGAGAGGCTGCAGTTGGTGCAGGTAGAGAAACAAACATCCTTGAAGCTGAAAGAAGTAGGGTAGACACAAAAGACATGAAAAGTTTAAAAAACAACAACAGGTAAAGTGTCTCTAGGTGTAGTTGAAAGAGAGGCATCCATGGGACTGCCAAGGGTGCAGGAGTTATTGGAAGCTGCAGGGAACCATCAGGGAAAAAAAAATTATGATGGAGGCAAGTCCTGACATGGGTTTGAAAGAGAATGAACATACATGGCTGAAGAGGATTGGTGTGATAGTGGTGATGTTTGTACAACATTGTGAGTGTATTAAATGCCACAGAATTATATAGTTTAAAAAGGTTAGATGGTAAACGTTGTTATATGTATTTCACCATAAAATAAATTAAATGAAAGGAATAAAAGTTAGGAAGAATTCCACGAGAGCAATAGCAAAAAGCCATGGTGAGTGAGATAGGACAATGTGATATGTGGAAAGAGGAGAACTAATAGTAATACATTTGTCACAGAGATGAGATTAACTTGGTATAGCACCCAAGGCAATCCATTTATTCAAAGATCAAAGGAAAAGCCAGAAGCAACAAATGATGGCCATCCTCAGGGCTCTACAGGGCCTGACACTGCAGACCAGGTCTTACGTGTCTTCCAGATCACTCACAAGTATATTAAAATCTCTTCGGAAGTCACTGATAAACTGCTGTTGATCGGTTATTCATCAAGGGAGACACACAGTTTAACATACAAAATGTCTACATCTTTGTCTTAAAATTTTTAGGAGTCTCACTTGTTAAAAATTTCTATGCGAATGTTCTCTGATGATTCCCAGCATAACTGGTCACCCAGGAGTGGTACCAAAAGCCCTGCCTAAGTAGATAATGGCACAGGGAACTTTAAGCTGTTCATCAGAAACATTAGGGAATGAGACACCAGCATACAAGGCAGATGGTGGGATGAATCCAGCCAGATGGTCAAGGGTGGTCTGGAACAATCTACTGCTTGTGAAGATGGCCTGCTGTTGACTCTGAAGGCAAGAGGAAGCTTTTGCAAGGCCGTGCAAGCTCAGAGACAGCACATCCACCTATAAACAGTGGGTACAGTGGACAAGAAAATGGTTGTTTCCCAGCAGAACGTAGTATCCATTATAGACTGCCATATGTCCGACTTGAGTGGGCCTGTTGTCTGGCAATGTCTGAGGTGACATCATGCACATACCATGATGCTTTGTCACCCCCTGTCCAGTTCCGGGAATAATGCACAAGCAACTGGGGTAATTTGGGAGCACCATCTCAACTCCCATGCTGGGTGGTGGGGCAGGGTAATCTGGGGTTCATATGAGAACACAAGCAAGGCCATTTTTTGGGACACACAATTTCCAGCTGTGTCTTGGTGTCACTGCAAGCTCGGGGTCATGGGGCAGAAGAGGATTTTGACCATAGCCTCCCAGAAAGCAGTCTCTTGCCGCACACAGCTGCAGATCAAGAGGCAAATGCATACCAGCTAAATCGGTCAATAATTACATGAGCTTTTGGTCTTAATAAGTAATGCCCTCCATCTAGAAAGCAGGATGTGTCCTTTAAAAGTTGAAGAGTAGAGCCCTGGTCGGTCTGCTCAGTGGTTAGAGTGTCGGACTGAGCACCAGAGGGTCACGGGTTCGATTCCCGGTCAAGGGCACTTACCTGTGCTGCAGGTTCAATTCCCAGCCCTGGTCGGGGTGCATGTGGGAGGCAACCAATGATCTCTCTCTCCCTCTCTCTCTCTCTCCTCCTCCCACCTCCCTTCCACTCTCTTTAAAACTCAATGGAAAAAATATCCTCATGCCTCCTGTGAGGATAAAAAAAAGCTGAAGAATGGATTGTGATATGGGACAAAACAAATGTACAAAGATGTCAACATTCTCTAAAATGTAAATTATGTTCCACCAAAGAGCACCAAGAGCATGTGAACTTGACAGGGATGCTGAGGTAGAGTTTCCTTAGGGGGCCTGATAAAGCGTGAGTTATATAAACAGAGAAGAGTTAAGAGTTAGAAACCAGTAGACTACAATCCATACTGAAACAAAAATAATGGTTTCAGAAATTATTTCTGGCCATGTAGGTCCTTTGAGTCACTTGATTGTATATAATATTTTAAAAATAATTCCACTATATTTGTTTCATGTCTTTTTTCTAAAGATATTTCACACTAAGTATTTCAGTATGTATTTTAAAAAGCATATTTTCCACCTGGTCAGCATGGCTCAGTGGTTGAGCGCTTGATCCCCAGTAGGGGGTGTGCAGGAGGCAGATCAATGACTCTCTCACCATTGATGTTTGTATCTCTCTCCCTCTCCCTTTCTCTCTCTGAAATCAATGAAAACATATTTAAAATAAATAAATAAGCATATTTTCCTACATAACTAAAATACTATTATGACCCCTAAAATATATAACAACTTTTTAAGATCATCCAAGATCTTTCTACATTCAAATGTTGCTAATTAACCCCCCAAATGTCATTGACAGTTGATTTGATTGACCAGGATTTGACAAGGCCCTGGATATGAGACAATCAGAAGCAAATCTAGAAAGCAGAAAAATCAAAATAAAAACTATGCCTTAACTAAGCTGGTTTTTTAAAATGAAGTAAAAGCACCCATACTTTTGTATTTTTTTTCCTAGTCAGGGTTTAAAGTAGGGGGGAATAGGAACAAGTAATTTGGGGCAAGAAGGGTCCCCCCTTCCATTTACAAATGCTCCGATTACCCTTGAACCTTCCTATCAGCATGGGGCAGGGGAATCACCAGTGGGGGTGTCAAAGAACAGAGCAGAGGGGGTCTGTGAGAGAGAAGGATGCATTTAAGTAACTTTAAAAAGAACCAATGTAGAGACTTTGGGGACACATAAAAGTGTTGGACGATTTCAGACTCTCACAAAAGGCCACCTCTGTGCCAGATATTTTCACATCTATCTCATTTAATCCTCAAGGAGAACCTTCAAGAACTTTTTTACTATCCCCATTATACAGATAAAGAAAATGAGGTTGTAAGGAAGTTCAGTGGCCTGCTGTGTAGGCAGAATCATGTAACACATCCATGTTGTGGTAAGCTACTAAATTTGTGGTAATTTGTTACAATAGCCCTGGGAAACTAACACAGCAGGAATAAGTACAGCCTTTGCTTTTATTTATTTATTTATTTAGTTAGTTAGTTAGTTAGTTAAATCCTCACCCGAGGATATTTTTTCCATTGCTTTTCAGAGAGTGGAAGGGAGAGAGGGAGAGAGAGAGAAACATCGATGTGAGAGACACATCAATCAGCTGCCTCCTGCATGTGACCCGACCGGGCCCAGGGATCGAACCTGCAATGGAGGTAAGTGCCCTTGGCTGGAATTGAACCAGGGCCCCTTCATTTCTCAGGCTGACGCTCTAACCACTGAGCCAAACCAGCTAGGGTCAGCCTTTGCTTTTACAATAGTATTTGGAATGTTCCTTTCCTTACTGCCCCCAGTAGGTTGGTGTACTTTTTAGTATGTACTTAAGCTAAAAACCAGTCTGCTTTCCTTAAGCAGTGCTATGATCTGAATGTTTGTGTCCCACTCAAATTCATATAGTGAAATCTAACCCCCAATATGATAGTATTAGGTGGGGCCTTTGGAAGGCGCTTAAGTCATGAGGGTGGAGTCCTTGTGAATGGGATTAGTGCCTTTATAAAAGAAGCTGCAGAAAGATCCTGCACCCCTGCCACCACATGAGGACACACAGAAAGGAAAGCAGTCTATAAGCCAGGCAGCTGGCCCTCATTACACACCAAATCTGCTGGCACCTTGGCTTTGGACTCCCAGCCTCCAGAACTGTGAGACATAAACTTCTGTTATCCATAAGCCCCCCCCCCCCCCCCCCGGCGTGTAGTATTTTGTTATAGCAGCCAGACAAAGAAAAACAGATAATTTATAACCAAAGAGAAGATCCACATACAAACAGGTTGGCTGGTGACATGAGCCACCCAGGGATTAAAAAGTCACTGAGGGAAGCTGCAGTGTACACAGTCCACCTGTGGGCAGCTGAGAATATGGTTTTTAAATTCAAACACAATGCTGCCAGTTCTCAGTGGAAACTTTTATCAGGACTGCCAGAAGCTTCTTCCAGTGCACACTGTTAAATGTGACTCAGGGAGGACATAATTACATCAGTTCTACAACTCTGAGAATTCAGATAAGACAGCCCAGAAACCTTATAAATATTCCACCCTACAGTTGTATCCAACAGGAAGAACCTAAATAAAACATGAATAGCTAGTGGCAATTTCCAGCTTCTGTGAGGGTTTCTTTTCCCTTGCTTTGCAAAGAACACAAAAGACCCTTTGCTTACACACCCATGGATCCTCCTAGAAATGTGTGAGTACATACATGGTAATGTCAGTCTGAAGCAGCAGACCACATTAGGGTAAGGGCCCCACTAAACATCTGTACAAGCAGAAAATGATGCTTTTCGGACACCAGGGCTGGCAGATGAGCTGGTTGCAGGGGGTCAGTGATGCTCAAAGCAAGGAATGGAGAGTGCGCCCAATCTCACGTTCTCATGGAACACATGGCCCTCTCCGCCACTCCTATAAAATCCCCCAAAGCCAGAATGCCATTTTCAAACGCAATTCAGATCCTGTCACTTCTCTGCCCTGCACCTTTTATTGATCTTAGAATAACATTCCAAGCTCTGCAAGGTCATCAAGGGTCTAGCCCCTGCCTGCTTCTTGACTTTATCTTCCTGCTGTCTACACTTCAAACACACAAGTCAGTTTTTAGTACTTCAAATACAATACATCGGTTTCTCCGTGGGGCCTTTACAACCTGCAGTTTCCTGGGCCTTACGCTATGCCCCAGATCCACACCAGCTGGAAGCGTCTGCTCATGCAGGTCTTAGTTCTATCATCACCTCACCTCCTCTTCGAGGTTCTCCTTGATTGCTTATCTAACCCCACCTCAGCTTTCCCCAGTCATGCTAACCTGTTGTAGAGATAACGAAGCACTGCTCACACTCTGAGATGCTCTTGTTCATTTACCTGCTCACTTGTTTATTGCCCGTGTCCCTTCACTAACAGGTAAGATGTGAGAGCAGCACTCTTGTTCACCTCATCTACCCCTATGGCCGCAGCAATCAAAACACTAACTGGAATGCAAAAGATACTGGGTAAGTAGTTACTGAATGAATAAATAAGCCAGTCGAAAGTGAGACATGAGGCAATGGAACAACTTCTGAATGAGGATGATGCTCATTTAAGAGCTAATGCTACTATGCAAGGTGGGGCAAAAGTGGGTTGACAGTTGTTTGTATGGAAAAGAATACAATAATTAATAAATAGTAATACAAGAATAATCTCTGCTTGGTGTACTCACAACTGGAAACCTACTTTTGCCCCACCCTGTAGAGTAGCTCACTGCTTCTTGTCTATTAGGCCACTTTGTCCTCATAACCCTATGAGATACTTACTATTACTAGCCTGAGTCTTAAGCTAAAGAAACTTAGGCATGAAGAGGAATTTGCCCAAGATCACAAAGCCAGTGAGTAGTCAAGACGAGACTCAAACGCAGGTGCCATAGCTACAGATATCCGCATGGAACCACTGGAGGACAGTACATCCACCTCCAATGTCATCAGGATCTGCCCTTCCAATTCACAGGGAAATACTGTAGAGAATGGTCCTCAAATGAAAACCAAGATTTTATACGCAAAGTGGCTTAGTTCCTAATACTAACTGTTACAGATTTCTATCACACTTATTTTCCAACACCCCCTTTTCTCAATGTTCAAGACACCTTTTTAAAATAGGGCAAGAATCTTGATTAGCTATCAATCTCTCCCTATATGGATTTAGGAATGAAGATCTTGAGTTGTGTTGTCCAACACAGTAGCCACTGGCCACATGTCACCATTGAGCACTTGATTGAGGCTAGTCCTGTTGAGAAGTGTTGGAATTATAAAGTTTACCCTGAACTTCAAAAAGGCCTACTATGAAAAACAATGTAAATGTCTCCATCTTTTAATATTGCTTACATGTTGAAATAACATTTTGGATATATTGAGCTAAAGAAAATATTACTAAATTAATTTCACCTGGTTTTTAACCTTTTAAATAATTTGTAATAATGATTTAATAATTACACAAGTTGCTTACACTATATCTGTATTGGACAGTGCTGGTCTAGAGTATTCTACAATAGTTTATACTGGATAATATTTACAATAGTTTTTCATGTTGGAAATGCATATTTTCTTAATCAGGTTTTTATCTAGAGACAAATATCAGATCCCTCTAACTTCTGAATGTCAAATGAATTCATCAGGCTTCTTCAAATGTACAAGACTAACTAATCTGATGTTCTATACTTTATCTACTTCAAGAGTTGTGCATTTAGTAGCCATAAGGCAATTTTGCATTGTTCTGAAATAGAGGGAAAATGTTTTAAGGACCCATCAACCAATAATGCAAACTCTCTAAAGATTCTGCATATCTCACCTCATCTTAATTTACTCCCATTAAAAGGTTCTGGAACCATGCTGTAAGAAGAAATAACAAGCAGTTTCCATTTTCTTGGCACATTTTTTCCCCTGAGAGCTACAAAATAATGTCTCATGTCATTAAGTGGGCTGAGTTTTCCCACCGACTTTAGAAAATTGAGCCTGGGGTCCTGACCAAGGACTCCAGATCAAAGAGACAAAGACATAAACAAATGCGACAGAAGGAAATAGACAACCTCCAGCCTGCATAAGTATTCAGAAACACTGAGAGGAGGACCCCGTAGTGGATGGGCCCAGAGGAGGTGACCTCACAGAGCATTTGGCCTGCCCAGAAATTTATATGAGGGGAAACTGAAACCGGGAGGAAAGAATAGCAGAACATTTGTTGATCATCTACATATATTTTGCATATGTCATCTTAGTTAAAGAGAAATCCAGTAACTTGTTAGTGCAGGAATCTTATTCCCAACTCTGAATTCCCAGAGCAGAGTTGTTGTTTTTTAACCATTCTGTACCACTTTTCTTACAAAGTCTAAAAACTGCATAAATAAACTGTAATTAAACATGGAAGACTGGTTTGTTATAAAGTATACAGACATTGTATGAAAAAAAGAAATTTCTCTGTCACTTTATTTTTCCCAACATTCCATTAATTATCTTGCTTGCCACCGTAGAAAGAGGAATTCCAAGCTATTCAGATAGCTAGGAATGTCCAAGCAATGCAAGCTAAATGCCTTCCCTGCATGAAGTCCTCCCCACTCACCAGCAAATAGAGGCAATTTCCAAAAATATCCCCTATAGTTTCACAATAGTGCAGGCACTATGAAGGTTTGGCTGGGAAGTTAGCAGGCAAGGGCCTGGAGAGGTGGACTTGCCCTCCATACTGTCCTTCGCTATTCCTACCGCTCCTAAACACAGTCTTCAGAAGCAAGGACTTAGTCACCCCCCTCAGAAGGACACAAAAGTGCTTAGGACCCTACATCTGTGTAAAAAGACCCCAGTGTCAGGACTACCTCTTGAGGTCCTACTTCCCCCACCTTCAGCCACCACCGCAGACGAGAGTGATGGATGGAGTGAGTGACAACAACGTGCAGTTGAGGTAGAACATTGGACAGCAATGAAGGAACAGAGAAGGAACAGACAAGGAAAGTGCACATGGCAGAGAAAGGCTTGCCCTTATACAGAAAAGCCATATACTATTTTATGTTTGGATTTTGAGAAGTTTGTTTTAGTTTTTTACCCTCATTGCTTCCAACTGTTATCATAATGGCTCCAAGTGAAAAACTGACATATCTTTTTGAAAGCTAAAACATGCAGAACAGAAAGATCAAATACCTGACAAGCACAAAAACACTATATGCTTTTGTGATACACTTGTAATTTGTTAAATAAGCAATAGAAATGCAATTCTGACCTTGTTATCTACCTCCTTCTCCTGATTCTACAACTCATAAGCATACAACGCTTATTTTTTTTTCGTTATTTGCTGCAAAAAGATTTCACTAAATTAGCATTCTACATATGCATTGATGCAAATTTATTCAAATTTTAAGCAATGAATTAGAAAGCAAAATCTCATCCTGAAGTTTCACTTTTAATCAGTGATTAATTTAACCCAATGTCTTTAGGAACTCAATTGATATCTTGTAGGCTACCACATTTTTCTCCAGTGATATCTTAAAACGTTCCCCTTAAATATCACATTTCTTCATTTTTATGTTTATAGTCCTGTATGTTTCAGGATATAGCTGTTTCACTTGGTCATGTGAAAAATGCTCCCACACATACACAGTATTTATAAGCTCCAGGCACTGTTGACATTACAGGGCATGGAAGGGTTAGAGTCTAGCCCTCTGTACTCAAATTTCAAGACACATTCCCTCTCTTAGCCTACGTGAAGAGAGACCATGAAACCCTAAGCAGTCATTGTCTTGCTGACATCATCACTTCCCCAGCTCTCAACATGACTGATCATCAACATCAAACCAAAGGGAATGACTTTTTCTGGGCCTCACCTCTCTCTACGTTAAGTCACTGCTGAATCAAAGATAACAATACAAAATACAGAAACCCTATTCTCAACAGCTGATGTGTGAACTTGGGTACTAAGTTACAGATGCCCCTTCTCATAGGGACCCTTATCTTCTAATGACATTTACTGCAGTCCTGTCCATACCTACTTTGTCTACTGACAAATGCTTTGTGTTTCCACTTCTGATAACAAACAAGTAAATCAAAATCAAATGATGACCACCAAAGTGGAAAGAGTTAATCAAGTTCATCACCTTGGGTTTCTCCTTCAGGAGGGTGTTGGGCCAGCTTGTGGGAAGACACTGATAAGGGTGCTGAAATGAATGGCATGAAGATCCTCACCAGCCTGATTACACCAGAAACACCAGTAGCAACAGGACACCACCTCTCTCCACAGGAATGCCTCAGAAGCCCACTGATGGGTTTCAGTCACAGACCCGCCATCTACATGATCCCCCAGCCTTACTTCCCTCCTTGTTGAAGCCTAGGGTGAAAACAATGATTCCCAATGTTGGGAGAGAAGGATTGTGGGCTAAGGCAGTGAGTCTCTACCTCGGCTGCACATCAGAACCACCTGGGGAGGTTTCCACAGTCGCCCACCAGGCTGCACCCCAGAACAATTATTCTAATCTGGGGAGGGGGGAGCCAGAGAGCAGTAGCTTGTAAAACTGCCCAGCTGATTCCAACATACAGCAAAGTTTAAGAACTGGTGGTAGATGGAGCATATCAGAATTGCTGAGTACTTTTTGGTTCCAAAATGACCTCTCTACCCTCAAAATTCATGCATCACAGAGCCCATGCTCCTAATTGCTGGGTTTTATATTCTACGGGTGAGGACAGGAAAACAGACTGAGAAACACCCAATTGGATAGTGCCTAAGGCCCCTTTCAGTACCCAACATCTACTTTCCTGTGATCCTAATAGGGTCTCCCATCAGGCATGGAACATGATGAACACTAATGGAAAATGTCAGCGTTTTGAAACATTTCTGCATGCAGCCATGGATTATTGTAAAGTTCACTTTCTTGCAGAAAGCCATTTAGTTACAAGCTTGGCACTGAAAAAAAGCTAAGCTTTCCATCATAACGGATCTTCCAATGCACATACTAAACCCTGGAAGGTAAAATTAATTACCTTCAATTGTCTCATGCAAAGCCTCAAAGGAGAAAGAAAAACATACACATTTCTTTCTCTTCTGCCCTGGTAAATGAAATCAGCAGTGGCATTTGTCACATGGCTTCTAACTGAGCCAACATTTGGCAGTTCAAACCCTGTCCTTTCAGCCATTTCTATATTCTTTGTTCAGCAGCCTCACACACACTGAAGCATTCTGCTCTGGCTCCCAGCGAGGGCAAACAGGAAACATTCTTTTCTCGGGAAAAGAAAGATGTAGCCTTTTGCCTTTCATTTTTTTTCTACATGGGGGAAGATTATTTTATTCCATCGATTTGGTTCCTGCATCTCCCCCCTCCCTGCCCTTTTTTTCTTGTTTTGCTTGGTGATGGTTTTAAAGACGGAGATTAGAAATGAAGTAGAAAAAGTGGTTTTTGCCTTTTGTCTCCCAAGCTAATTATCTAAAATAGAATTACAACTGATTCTGATGGTAACAATACCTCTTTCTCTGCAAAATATTTTTGCATTGTAGACCTCTCTCCAACCTCCAGAAATATACAGCACTTTCTTTCCCGGTGGAGTCAACAGCTCTCTAGGCCAACTGGAATAATGGGACATTAACTAGAAAGGAACCCACAGGTTTCTCAGACTTGGGTATGCAAACAAATTACCTGGGGGCTTTGTTAAAAATGCAGATTGATTCCACAGGCTTGAGGCAGGGGCTGAGATTCTCAATCTCCAACAAGCTTTGGAGGATGCTAATGCTGCTAGTCTTGGGACTGCACATTCAGAAGCAAGGACCGAGATTATGGTTCTCAATCCTGTTTTCCATAGAGAGCTTTAAATACTACTGATGCCCATCCTACTGCAGATCAACAGAATCCATGGGGAGGGACTGAGGCATTAATAAAATACTCCAGGTGAAAACCAGTGAGTTAGAAGGATACGTTCTTAAAGTGCTACCTCTTCAAGGGCTGAAGAACTTTGCTCAGTCTGACTGAGGACCCAAAAGGAAGAAATATCCTCCATTCCCTGCAGAAAAATCCACTTCTTACTGATGCAAAGCTGTGATATCTCCACAATAGTT